>NC_045614.1:23288333-23597651 GCF_009829155.1 Mustela erminea | reverse complement strand
GTGAAGTGTCAACACAGAGCTCGGCATGTAAGAAAGAGAAAGAAGGCATCTGGATGCATATGCACAAGGAAGAAAGAAAATATATATGCGAATGTCATGTGTGCTAGCTAGAGAGAAAGACCAGCAAACACGCCCTCCACCTGGAGCTGGCATTTACTAAGTAGGAAGGGGCTGGTGAGGACAGGGGTCATCTGCCCCTGACCACCTCTGGAGAGTACAGACTCTGTCTTCACTGGATGGAAGTGATACACCACGGGGGAATGGAAGTGATACACCACGGGATGGAAGTGATAAGCACGGGGGACTGTCTAAATATCCAAGACAGAAACCACCCGTGTACGTGGCTGTCCACTGTCCCACTCTATGCCACACTCTGAACCCTCTCAGTGATCAGGTCTTCAGCAGACCTAGAGTCAAGACAGTGCATCCCGCTCAATACCAAATCCCTCCCAGGAAGGATCCGCCATGGAGCTCTTTGGTCCTTAGTTTGTCTACTGAGTATCAACGAAGCACCACTATGTTCAGGGACATAAAACACTGGCTAAACTGGCACATGACTTTCACTGGGGAATGACCATGAACCACTGTCTCCTACATTTCTCCATAGAAGAATAGGCTCATTACATCTAAAGATAATGACTGTTTTTTCCTTTTCATGATAAAAAGTGCTCATCTAGGAGGCTACCATGGTCCATCTGAAAAACAAAAGCAGAATTGAGGTAAACTCACGATCTTCAGGGATTAGATTACGTCCCACCCGTCTCCTCTCTCAGGAATTATCCCTCTCTCTCTCCCACGCCAACCACACAACTCTGCACTCTGACAGCAAGGACACGTCATCATCTGCCTTTTCCTTCCTTCTGTGAAATCCTTGTAACCATTCCCTACATCTACCGTTTTAAGGACACGCCAAAATCCTCAATAGGAATTTTAATGATAATCTAAAATAGGAAAGCCAAGCTTCAAGTTTCATTCAATGAATGGCCAGAGCATGTTGGAGAAGGCTCTACACACAAAGAATAAATGGGCTGGGCTCACCCATCAAGGCTCTCACAAGCCTTGGCATTGGTGTAGTATTGTGTCACATGCTGGTTCACGTAAATCAAAGTCTAAAGGCCAAGAGTGAAAACCAGCTGACTCTGGGCTCTGGGTGATGGTGAGAACTCAGCCCCACTTCAGGTTGGAAGCAGTGGAGTTTTCAGACCCAACAAGAAGACCATTAGTTGCCTAAGAAAGAGAATGAGGGGAGACCTAATAAGGGAGAAACTTTAGGGGGACATCCCCACAGATCACCCTGCAACTGACCCCTCCATGTCTCCCCCTGTCTGTAGATGAAGTCCCAATTGTTCCATGTGGCTGACCAGACTTGCTGGGTCTAGCCCGCCTCCCTCAGTCTAACCCTTCCTTTTATCATCAACCACCTCCACATCTACTCCATCTCCCCCATTCACCCCTAACTCCAGACAATGAACACCTTTCAGTCAATCCAACCAGGCTTGTACTTCCGGGGGTGGGTGGAGAGGAGTGACTACCACCGGCACATAGCCCCTTCCTTCTGTAGATGCCCCCAGCCTCCCAGCTGGTTACTTGCCCTCCCTGCCCCCTCCAAGACAGCATGGCCCCACTCTGCGGTGAGCACCAGCTTCTCACTTGTTCCCACACCCAACACTCACACACACAAAACCTCAAGTTCCACGAAGGGAGAGGGGGGACAACCTGTCTTCCTTATTTACAGAGGCAGCCCTAGTATAATACGCAATTCTTGGCATTGAACAGAATTTGTTAATGAATAATCAGAACAAAGAAATGAAAAGAAAAGTTATAGAGAAGATTTCAGATGGAAAAGAAGAGAAACAAAGCCTAGACACACAAACACACACACACACACACACACACACACACACACACACACAAATTGACACAGAGGAAAAAAGAAAAAAGAGAGACTCTCCACCCCCTTCAAAAAACAGATAAACAAAAAGTAAATGAAGTAAGTGGGGATGTTATAGAGAATCCTAAGTTCAAAAAAAAAAAAAAACCCAAAAAAACAAAACAAAACAAAAAGCGCCTAGAATTAAAGTGCTGGCATGCTCATGCAATGCTGGAAAGTGATGTAGAATTACTGGAACCCCATTAAATATTTATATGGTTTTATCGGTGCGCTTTTGATTAAACAACCTTTAGAATGAAAATGTGTAGGGCTTATGTAACGAAGCAGATGAACCCACAATATTTTCACCAACACAGGCATCCCAGGGATCTTCTGCATTACAAAAGCTTCTTGTGTAATTTGAAACACGACTGGACATAATTAGTAGTACAGAACAAATGAGCACTGCAAGAAAATACCATCCTCATACTTTTAATACGGAATCGATTACTTTAAAAAGCAAATCCATAGCAGACAAAGCACTGTAGAAACGGTTCTAAAGAAAATCCTGCAAATTAAAACCAGGGCACCAGAAAGTTCTGGGTTGAACTAACAAATGATGCTCTTCTCTATTCAGCTCTGCACAAACACAGGCTGTAGGAGGCATTTAAATTGATTTAACAATATCGGTCCAGTTAATACTGTGTTCATTTAATGCATGGCTTAGGCTTCCGTAAAATCATTTTTCAAATTTCAGCATCGGACAGAATTAGCACCCTCATTTTTATGATAATATTGTTAATTTAATGCATGGCTTGTAGTTAGACTTCAAAGCAAATCAGAAAAATATGCCTTTTCTCTTGTCAGTGACATCTCTCTTCATGCACCAGTGGTTTGACCTTAAATTTTAACTTCGGCTGCACAAAATCACTCTCATATTTCTTCTATTCTTCTATAATTCGATCATTTAGTTCATCAGTCTTAGACTTTGCAATACCCTGCCCATGAAAGCTAAAACAGTTTTTAACATTATCGTTTCATGTTTATTCTCTGGAAAGACCTGAATTGGAAGCTTTTCAGTATAATATATATAAGATGCATTTAGTCAATGAGCTTCACACAAACATGCAAACATGCAAAAATGACTGAAATGGCCAAGGAAAGGCTTTTTTACTATTTACCCCCCTCTTCCCTTCTCTATTATGGCCCTGAAAACCAAGAGGCAATGATGAAGTACGTTTGTATAAACAAATACCTACAACGCACAAGGGGCTTCTGCCATGGAAAAACAAGAATGTATTCTTTACTTTCTTCCTAAAACTCTGAAATGTCTCCTCACACATCTACCCAGCCAGCAGGAGAAAGCTGACGGTGTAATGAAGGGTGAAATGATAATGTCCTCTCCCGTAAATGGAATCCAGCCGACAAGAACAATGCCCCTCAAACAGATTTCCAGGGCATTCTGGACGGAGCTTCAGACCGCCCATCCCCCTGCCCTTATAAGAGACTCCAGTGGGGTATCCCTCTAGACGGAGGCAAGTAACCATTTAAATAGGCAGAAAAACCTACATACACCATATTACCAGAGCAATGTTGCCAGTGTAGAAATATAAAGTAGTGGCAAAAACAAACCAACCAACCAACCACCATGATGTGGCAAGGTATCACTGGTGAAACATACTTAGCTTTGAGAAGAGACAATTCCAGGGAATACACATGGAGATCTCCCAATTATCAACCCACTATCTAGAATCGTCAATTGATGTAATGGACTGCTTGTGTCCACCCCTCCCCCCAACTTCATGTTGAAGCCTTATCCCATGGTGTGGTGATATTTGGAGATGGGGCCTTTTGCAGGTGATTAGGGCTAGCTGCGGTCACGAAGGTCCAGGCCTCATGATGGGATTAGCACTCGTAGGAGAGACATTACCAAGCTTACTCCCTCTCTCTGTGAGAAGGGGGCTGTCTACAAGTCAGGAAGGGAATCCTCACAGGAAACAAACCCTACTGGACCTTGATCTTGGACCTTCCAGCCTCTACAACTGTAAGAAAATACATTTCTGTGTGTCAGCCACCCAGTTTATGATATTTTGTTACAGCAGGTGGAGCTGATTAATACAGGGATACATTGTTTCATTGTGCTTCCGATACTGTGATTTTTTACAAGGTTACTTTTTTAAAGGTTGTGGCAACTTTCTGCAGAGCAAGGCTATTGGCAACATTTTTTCAACAGTGATTACTGACTTTGTGTCTCTCTGTCACATTTTGGTAATTCTCAAATATTTCAACGTTTTCATTATTATATTTGTGATGGTGCTCTGGGATCAGCACTGAAAGCTCAGATCATGGTTAGCATTTTTAAGCAATAAAGTATTTTAAAATTCAGGTGCATACATTGTTTTTAGGCATAATGCTACTGCACACATACAGATTACAGAATAGTGTAAACATAACTTTTATACGCACTGGAAACAAAAAACTTCATTTGTCTTACTTTATCAGAATACCCACTAAATTTTGGTGGGCTGGTTCCAAAGCTGCCATATCTCCAAGGTATGCCTGTATGCTTTCTGAGTGTGTAAGCATTACACCAGCCTATTTAAGGGACATCCTCGTAATACCTAAGTATGTGCATACCCTTTGGGGCAGCAATGCCACTTCTGGATTTTATTCAGTAGAAGCATACCCAACACTACAAAAACACATGCCCAAGTTCATTCTCTGTAGCACTCTCAAGTGGAAAACAGACCCATAACAGCAGGATACCCAGCAAAGGAGGACTGGTTAAATAACAAACATCAACTAGAGGTGATGAAATGCCCTGTTCTCGGGGCACCTGGGTGGCTCAGAGGGTTATGCTTCTGTCTTCAGCTCAGGTCATGGTCTCAGGGTCCTGGGATCAAGCTCCACATCAGGCTCTCTGCTCAGCAGGAAGCCTGCTTCCTTCTCCCTCTCTGCCTGCCTCTCTGCCTAGTTGTGATCTCTCTCTCTGTGTCAAATAAATAAATAAAATCTTAAAAAAAAAAAAAAAGAAATGCTCTGTTCTTCAAATATACTTGCTTATGATATGAGTATAGAAGCAAGTTGCTGAATATCCCAGAAAATAGGATTCTATTGCTGTGGAAAAATTACGTATGTTCTTATACATGTTAGAACTTGGAACAATGGCAAACAGCAAAGGAAGGGAAACTTTTCAGAGTTGTTTAAAATTTTTGCATACGTTGCCTATAATAAAACAATCAATGTGTAAACGTTACTGTTAATTAGTGGTGCTTTTTACCACCTAGGCCTTTAAATACAAATTCATGAACAAACTTGATCCATTCTTTTACCCATTAGGGGGACAGAGTTCATGGATTTTACTCTAGAGGCTTAAAATTTAAAAAGTTCAGAGTATCTTCCTATTCATCAAAATAATTATGTAAATAGTCGCGAAGCTGATCATTTATGTTGAAAACTAACAAGCAGATGTACGGTGAGGGTTAATGGGACCTCTAATGGGTTTCTTTATATAAGGGGACAATTTGGAGCAAAAAAAAAAAAAAATACTTTTTTTTCCCTTAACTATTCTAAAATAACTAGCATGTCTACTTTCAATTATCTTAATCACTCTGTCTTCATTATGGAGTTGACACTGTTTGTATATCTTAATGAACTTACAGAGATTATTTCAATCGATTGGTTTTGTTAACAGAACAATAAATCCTGACTGATAAAGGACCCACGATGTAATTAGTTAGCACTTCTTACTATGCTAATTTCTGATACTTCTGTAATGAGTAATTAAAGATTAATAAGAAAGATAGTCCCAAATTAGCTGCTGCTTATCTGGAAATGCTTCAGGATATGTGGGGGATCAAGCTACATTTGCATATTCACAAGGAGACTGGTAACTAGAGCAACTTGGCTTGATTTAGAAACCTGAAGTTCTGTCTGAACAGTCCCGTTTCCCACCCCCCCCCCCCCAAGGAATGGTGCCCTGGGGTCATCCAGGTTCAGGGCGAGCCCGCGTCTTCACTTCTGCTCATGAAGCAGAATAAGGGAAAGCCAGGCAGGTTCTGAGTTCTTCCTGGGCCACTTCTAGCTGTGTGACCTCAAGCTGGTGGCTTCTGCCTCGTGGTGTCTCCGCCTCCACTCCACGGGGCACGGAGCTGAGGGGAAGCCCCCACGAGATCATCCACATCGGATGCTAAGGAGGAGTAGGCAAGGCGGCTGTAGAGATGATTCTTTTAACACATATTTGAACCCTCACTCATGGCCAGGCACTGGCCCAGGCACTGGGTCTAGCTGAATAAATAAACAATAAATAAACTAACCCCTGCTCCCACGGAATTTCTTCTTCTGTCTCTCCTCCTTTTCTTCTTTAGGGTGTTTTTTTTTTTTAATTGAGAGTTATAAATCATGGGCAGTCTGCAGCTGTGCCTTCTTGCTCAGTCTGATCAGAAGCACGCAGGCGGGACACTAAATCAAGCAATCTCAATGCAATAGAAATCCAATGTCCTTTAAACCCCTGTGCCCTTCCCTTTGCAAACTCTGCCCCGCAAGTAAAAGCAGCTATTGTGCCCATGCAGAGACCTTGCAGAGAGAGGGTATCGTGATGATGCACTCTGCTCAGGAGCCTGGGGAAGCCACACGGACCACATGCTTGGAGCCCGTCTGCCTGGCTCTTCAAATAACACCCCTTCCTTCATATCCTGCTCTCAGTGTGGGGCCTCCTGTGCCCGGGCTCAGGTAATCTGGCAGCAACTGTGTGGGCAAGGGGAGTACTCAAACTTCAGGGGGTGGGCTGATGGCTCAGATGCATGTGGTTTGCCCCAAGATGTGCTGCTAGCTATATGTGGCAGAACTAGGGTTCAAACTAAGTCCTGACCCCAAAGCCCAAGTGCCGTCCCCTTGTGCGCTGCCTCGGCTACCTGCTGCAGCCCATCAGCGTCCTTGGTAGAGGTGATGGGCAAAGTGCAGCTGACCACCAGACACGAGAACCTGGTGAAGCACCCAGGGAAAAGAAGCAGGCTCATTGTGACTCTAATCTTTGGGAAAAGAGTGGGAAAGACTTCATACCACAGAACTGGGGAGAAGAGGAAAAAGAACCGGAGATGAAAACCAGAAATCGATTCTCCTTTTCAGGAAGCAAACTGCTGCCCTGCTTGGCTCTGGGTCTCCCACATCCCTGCTCTAGGACTTCAGGCAAGACACTGACCCTCTCAACCCCAGCAGCTGCATCTGAGAAAATGCCAAAAACCACCTCCTGCCTCTGAGAGCTGCTGTGAGGAGCAAAGAAATGCAAATAGCATTCAGTAGGTGCTTAATAAATGACCCTTCTGTTTCCAAAGCTGAGATCAAGTGTTCGGGGAGCCTTAGACAACTCAGTTTACTTGCTTCAGCCTCATGATTATTATTACTATCACTGTCATCAGACTCATCTAGCTAAAAGTTAATTTCCACTAGCCATTTAAGGACCATCTTGCAAGGTCTAATTCCCCAAGGTTCCAAAAAGGTTGGCCCCCAAGGAAAACCAAATCTGGTGCTACTCTTCCAGACGGCAGTGCCTGAGTGCCAGGTACAGAGAGGAAATGGTGCTCCACTGCTCTCCTAGGCTCTGAAAGCCATTCCAACTTCCTGATTCAGTGAACCCCCACGGGACTAACCGGCCCTCATCTTGGGTGGGACATCCAATGCTGTGCGTACAAAAGCAGTAAGAATGGGAACCGGTTTCTGCTAAAAGAGTGGATGAACCCAGAGTACAGAAAAGCACAAAACAGCTGCACTCACAGCAATTATGTTGAAAAAGTCATCATCTCCCAGCGTATCCAGAATAGATGAGACGGTCTGCTTTGCAATAGTGAGACGGAGGCCTTTCATGCTGCCACTGACGTCCACTAAAATGACCACATCTTTCGGCGAAGTCGCCGCCTGGATGTACCTAGGTCAGGGGAAAATTAAGTGTAAATGACGTAAAAATAAGCCTCTCCATGAGCTCTCTCTTTAAAATGTTAACTAATAAGAGTGACCATTCCCTACCATTTTCGGTTCCTGCAGTCAAAGGCAATGACTCCATTCTCATCTGGTTCCCATTTAATCCCTAGAAGAAAAATGGAGTTATGAGAAACCCAGAAACTTCAAATATTTATTCATAGCATTTCAAGGCTGCTCTGCTTTGCTGATTGAACAGACAGGGTGAAAAATCACAAGCAACAACCAGCGTTAGAGCTCATCGCATACTCCATCGCCAGCTCTGGGAAGGTGTTTTCGGGCGGAACAGTACTGCAAACATGGCCTTAGCCCATTTGCTCCAAGACCTGAAGGAGAGTGGGCACATCTTCAGTAACGTGCTGTCTGTCAACAAAGGACGTGACTCCAGCCTCTTCCTGTGGCCAGTGGTCTTTCTCACTGTCCAGTAAATTGCTAGACCTGGCAGCATCGTTCATAGACTTCTGGGTAGAATCAGGCCACGTCCCTGTGTCTGGACAAAGCAATGTGTGCCGCATGGTGGGTAGAAAGCCTCGCTACATTTCCATCCCAGAATTTACGTAGGTCTGTTCTCCCCTCGCTCCTGTATTTATAATCAGGAATACTGGCCTGGCTTTCCAGACTGAGACGGAGAAAAAAATGACCCTAATTATGCTGCAGAAGCTTGAATTTCAGGCTTTGAATCCTGGGGAGTTTTCCCCTTGTGTAAGATGGGATCCCATATCCTTCGTCTTGTGGTTTGCAGATTGGTCAGGATAGGTCCAAGGTTGACATTCTCTATTTACAACCCGGCTGTTAAGAATAAAATTTCATTTAAAAAGAAAAGGAGCTGCTGCCTGGAAAATAAGATAGCGAATCATTGTTTTCAACCGTCGGTGCTGCCAGGGATGGAGGATCTAAAATACAGACTTTAGAGTGAAGAAAAGAAAAACAGAAAAATGATTTTCACAGGAGGAAATCCTGACTCAGATGGTAACACTGGGAGTCTTCCATCCAATTACTGATGACCAACTTTTGGACCATGTTGAAATAATATGTGCTTGAGATGTCACCCCCAAATTAGTATTCAGAAAACTATGAGATGGCAGTTTGCTACCCAGAGAATTATTTTATTCTGTCCTCCTTGTACCTACATGCCTCACCTACAAATGGGCCTAATTTACAGAGTTTCCTATAGCAAATCAGAAACCAGAAGTAAGAGAATTGAGAGTCATTTGGCAATGAAGACAAAATAAACCTGACATGATTTTGTATACTAAGGGACAAGAATACAGTTTATTTAAAAATAACAAATACACTGCTTTGTATAAAAGCCAAGTATAGTTAGGGTAGCAAGGTCTTAACACATAATAAAATTATACCCATGGTGAGGCTAGGTAATGTTCCAATTTCACAAAGCACTGGTTTGAACCCCAATAAAGGGAATTCTTTTTTAATGTGTTGACCCATGGTGAACCTTCAGTGGATGTTCGTTTCTTGAATTGTGGTAAGTGTTCTTAGACCAGGACTGTACCCGATCCTGCTCCACCCTCCCCACTGGGCCATCCTTCCTCCCCATCACAGCCCCATCCCTGTGTGCTGCACTGGGACAAGAAAAGGTGCAGTTCTGGGGCGCCTGGGTGGCTCAGTGGGTTAAGCCTCTGCCTTTGGCTCAGGTCGTGGTCTCAGGGTCCTGGGATCAAGCGCGGCATTGGAGGGGGGTGGTCTCTGCTCAGCAGGGAGCCTGCTTCCCCCTCTCTCTCTGCCTGCCTCTCTGCCTACTTGTGATCTCTCTCTTTCTGTCTAATAAATAAATAAAATCTTAAAAAAATAAAAATAAAACGAAGGAAAGGTGCAATTCTTTCTTATAGCCCCAGCATTTAGCCTAGGGCCTGGAGGGAAGGGATTAATGACATTCAACACTCTTCTTCTGGACTGAGATCATTCCCCTGCAACTGGGCTTGCAACTCCTCCCAGGCACTGCTGTACTTGGCGCTTTTTGAAAAGCCGACGGGAAATTTGTCTGTTGGGAAAACTGGGAAAGGATGCAATTCCAGAGGAAAGTGGAGCAGATGGGACAACCCCAGAGCCTTTCGCCTAGTCATCACAATGTTCATCAAACTCCAGTACTCTGCCAGGCGATGGACTGAGAAACACAGGCCTGGCCCCTGCCTGCCCTCAGGAGGCCTCATGCCAAGCAGGCCAGCTGGCATATGAAGAGAAATCACATGCACCAGAGATGTCACAAAGGAGAAGTGCCTGAGGCTACGGTAGGATGCAAAAGGTGATCCCAATCTCTAACGGGAAGAAGGATCTTCTTTCAAATGAGAGCAGAAGGAAGGTGTATCAGTTTTCTAGAGCCGATATAACAAAAGTCCTACAAATTGGGTGGCTTACCAGGAAAGAACTCTTTCATAGTTCTGGAGAAAAGAAGTCTAAAATCAAGGTCTTGGCAGGGCCACACTCCCTCTAAAGCTCTAGAGAAGAACACTTCCTCACTTCTTCTCAGCTTCTGCTGGTTCCTAGCAATCCTTGGTGCTTCTTGACTTGTAGCTGCCTCACCTCAGTCTCTGTCTTCCTTCTGTGTCTCTCCTCTCCTCTTATAAGGACACCATTCATACTGTATTGAGGGCCCACCCTAATTCACTGTGATCTCATCCCAACGTACCACCCCTATTTCCAAGTTAGGTCATATTCTGAGGCTCCAGGTGGACATAAATTTGGGGGGAGACACTTCTCAACCTACTGCAGATAGGTAGTGCTTATAAAACAAAAATAAATGGTGGCCACAGGGTGAATAAGAATACCCCAGGCATAGAGAATGACATGTGCAAAGGTCCTGAGGTTGAGAGATCATATCAAGTTCAAGGAATAGAGTAATTCTGGTATGGCTGTGCATAGAGAATGTCTATGCCAGAGGAAAGGCTGCAGGGTGGGTGCAGGAACCATGAGACCCAGGCCCTTCCTGGTGAGGATTTGAGGTATACATTGAGTGAGGATGAAGACAGCACCTTGAGACATTTTTAGGCATAGCTGCCTAAGGTGGCAAAGGTCACACACCTTGACTGAAGTCAGGACTGGATGGGCCCTGAAAGGCCATCTTGCCCAAACCTGACTCTTGGGTCAAAATCTTCAACACACAGCAGGGATTCTAGGCTCTCAGAGTTCAAAAGATTTTCCTGAGATTCCCAGTTGTGACTAGGACTTGTCTCCCAAGTCCCCACCCACCGTGCTTTTCCTTATATAGGCATTTCCATGAAGTGGTCCCATGAGAAGTTCTCTGGGTGTTAGCGTGAGTTACATGAATAAAAAAACTGGTTTCTATGCCCTGCATGGGAAGATACCTAAGGGCCTTTAATCTGTTGACATCACCTTGAATCTCTGCAACTGGCTCCACAGAGGCAGCACTGAACAAGCTAAGTGGCCACTGAGCCCTTCCTTTTCCAATCTCATAACAAAATGTTTCAGGAGACAGACTTCAGGAAACCCTGTCCCAGGTGGTACTATCTCCCCTAGGGTATATCAACTTTCCAGTATATAACTTTTTGTAAACACAGATATTTTGAATGTGTCCAAGTAACTTCAAATCCCAGAGAAATAATAGTTGGCTCATCCCAAATCTTTCAGAACCAGGAAATCAATACTTAACCAGGAAGCACCTGCATGAGCTATATAATTTCTAGAATTGACAATATGCCTTTTTGGGATGCCACCAAGTTGGCTGGGGCATGAATCTCAAAATAAAAGGCATGATGCAGCCATTGGCTTGGAAGACATGGAGAAAAGGGAGCAGTAGAGAAAAGAAAGGAACCACAGCTCTATACTGTGTTTACGCCAGTTCCCCCCTTGGTCACTGAGTCCCACCAGACAGTAGCCAGTGATCAGCTTCCCAGAGGAGCAGTGGCTCTACCATATCTGCGAAGGCTGGGCTGCTGTACCAGTGACAGGTCAATAGATCTGGTAAACTTTGATCTACTGAGTGATTCATTCATTCAACAAATACATACAAATATGTGGGCTTGAAGATGGTAACAGAGTGATAGCCGTATAACACTCTCCTGGGGCAGATATTCTAGCAAAGGACATGGGATTGAAAGCCTGATGGCTCAGGATTACCGGGAAGAGTTCCTATTTTATAGAGTAAGAACTGCCATGAGAACAAAGCATGGAAGAAGTGGTGAAAATATTAACACCATCACCAACTCCCTCCCATCCCGCTGGTATGACTTGGTCGGTCAGTTAACCTCTTGGTCTGTTTCTTCATTGGTAAAATGCAGATTATAATAACTCTAGCTCACAGGATCATCGTGAGGATTAAACCAGACAATGCTTGTGTAAGCACCCAGCACAGGGCTTAATAAATGGGGGCCACTATCAACTATTATCAGCACAAGTATTAATATGACATTAATACTGTCAGCACCAGCAAAGACTCCCAAGGATGACACGCAAATAAACAGAGCTTTGATAAGGACTGCGTAACCAATCCTGTAGAGCTCACAGGCCCTTTACTAGTATTTTGTTGCTGTGGTGGTTGCTGGTGTTCAGAAGAGCCTCCCCGAAGTTTCCTCTCTGGTGAGACCTTTCAGTAACATAGGTACTGAAAGGTAGACCAGTACCTCAGAAACTGGGTATCAGACCCACAATAGTCTCTTCCCATAAGTTACACTGTTCAATGGGATAGCTACAAGCCACATGTGGTAATTTAATTTTAGATTTAAATTAATTCAAGTTCAATAAAATTCTCACTTTAGTTTCTCAGTCTCATCAGGCACATCTCACATGCTCATGACTATATCAGGTATTGTAGACATAGAACACGACATCATCCAAAAGGCAGCACATGGAGGTGTTGCCACATGCCCCTAGAACCTACGGTGAGTTTGTGGAGGCCTAGGTAAATCTATACAGAAAGACAAATCATCATGACAGGTATGCCACTAGGCTGATGTTTACTAGAATTCCCCTTCCAGGAACTCCATCTTCCTACCTCCAGAAACTGAGACTGTGCTGCTCCTTAATGATCACCTAGCATCTTCTATTTCCCCAATCTTAGCATGAAACACACTGTATCATCATGACCTGCTCACCTATCTCTGTCTCCCTGGTGGTCCTTGTTCCTTCCTTTAGGATCCCCTCCAGGCAAGGCCATAGTAATCCCGACCATTCCCCATGGTTTCAGATGGCTAAGCTTCCCACTGCCCAGGCTCCCTCACTTGAGGAGGTGGGGGCATGGGACCCAGACCAGACTAATCCCAGGACTTTCATCTGAGACACTGGGTCAGATACTCTCTCTTCCTCTGCGACCATAATTGAAAACTATTCCTGCAAACACACACAGCCATGTTCGCCATCACTAGGAGATCACCTGCCAGTGAAACATGGTCAGAATAGAGAATGATGGAGATGAAAGGGGGAAGGAAATATTCACAATCCAAATGACAATGCTGAATACTGGGACCCAGCTGTGTCTCAAAACAACACATTTCCTAGATTTCAAGTTACATGGGCCAATAAATGCATTCCTTGCCAGAGCTAGCTGGAATGGGAAGGAATGCATTTCCCCACGAGCGGGAGCTACATGAGGGCAGAGATCTTAGCTGTTCAGTTTCACCATTTTCTCCTCTGGACCTCACATAGTGTTTGGAACAAAATAAGAACTCGGGACATTCTTATGTAAGAATGAAGAACTATCCCTTCTGTTTAAGGACATGCACCCTTACCATTGATTCACAATATTATACCACTCTAAACATGGAAAGAAGTATCCTGAAAATAAGAAATCCAAGCAAAAAATGTCCATGGATCAAGCCTGGGAGGCTCGGTTGGTTGAGCAGCTGCCTTCGGCTCAGGTCATGGTCCTGGCGTCCTGGGATCGAGTCCCACATCGGGCTCCTTGCTCAGTGGGGAGCCTGCTTCTCCCTCTGCCTCTGCCTGCCATTCTGTCTGCCTGTGCTCGCTCTCTCCCCTATTCTCTCTCTGATAAATGAATAAAATCTTTTAAAAAAAATGTCCATGGATCACTTTTCTAATGATCATTTTATGTCCAAGAGACACGAGGTCTGTTCTCTGTTCAGAATCAAGCACCCGGATGAGTACAAGGCATTATTAGGGTAGTGAAATCCCTTAGGAGGGCAGTGACTCATGTCCTTATTAACATAGAAAAGATGCAAGAATTTTATAAAGTGAAAATTCTGCTACAAATATCATAAAAATGGGAAGCATTTCTCAGTCTACTGTTCCGACTGATAAAAACCTTCTATATAAATTAAATTAGTCTCCCCTGTTACATACAACCTTCATGAGGATTCCTTTTGGTTATGGAGAGAAGTTTGTCACACACACCCCCACCCCACCTCACCCCAAAATTCATAGGTTGAAGACTAACATTACCCTGTTTGGTGGTGTGAAGAGGTGGGGCCTTTTGGGAGATAATTAGGTTTAGATGAGCTTATGAAGATGGAGCCCCCATGGTAGGATTAGAGCCCTCCTACAAAGAGTAAGAAATACCCGAGCTTCTACTCTCTACCATGTGGGGAGACGGGGAGAAGGTGGTCATCTGCAAGCCAGAAAGAGGGCTCTCACCAAGAACCAAATCTGCCAGCACCTTGATCTTAGACTTAGCAGCCCCCGGAACTATGACAGATGAATGTCTATTGTTTAAACCATCCAGTCTCTGGTATTTTATTATGGCAGTCTGAGATGACTAATGCACCTCCTTATTTTCATTTTTTTTTTTTTTTCAAATTTCCTCATGACCATAGTTTGAGGACTTCCTGCTAATGGAGACAACGGATGATCTGTGGTTTCTTCTTATCAGTTCCTCCTCGATCCAAACGCCCCATGGTAGGATAGTAAGAGTTCCCTGTGGCTTCCTCAATGGGTCAGCCCCCTACCACACTTGATTTTCAGCAACATCAGCATTGAATTTACTCTCTTGAGGGTATCAAAGCAGACTGCAATTTGGTGACACTGAAACTTTAATAGAGCACTGTTTATTATAACATTATCTTTACTAGGATGCTTATCGTTTAAATTTCCGTGAGCTCCAGGAGGAACCACGCATGCCCTGCTGAACAAGGCTCTTGGGAAATGTTGAGTAATCTGGCAAAGCAGACACTTGGCAGGCAAGTCTTGGGGGACAGATGCTGTGTGCAGGGCAAACAGCTCCTCGAGGCGGAGGCTGACGGTCTCTGTGCCTCAAAGTGGGAAGACATCAGGTGCCTAGTCTTACTTAATGAAAACATAAAAGACTCCACTTAATTGCTCCAAGATTATGCAGGGCGTCTTTTCCTTCTTTTAGGTTGAGCTTGTTAATTTCTGCAGCTGTGATGCTGGCACGATTGTAGCCTCGAGTCCTGTTTTCACAACTTGTGAGCAAAATTAAAACTTCCTCTCTTAATTAAAATTCAAACCAAGCCAGAATTAAATTCTTATTGCAAAGCAGAGGCCTGGGGAGGCCTCCGAAGGAACACCTGCTCCAAAGGTATGAGGGACAAACTGACAGACAAACCCATCTGAAGGTGCGACTGGTGGTCCCAAGGATGAGTCGCTGACCCCAGCGGTGCTTTGGTCATCACAAGGTCTTCCTCCGAGGGCGGTCAGCTCTGGAGTGGGGAAACCCAAGTTCAAATTTTCCATTTCTTACACCTTGGGTTAGAATTTAATTCAGCCCAATGATGACTTGTTCTTTTCCACAAGAACGACGATGACGATAAGAGGAATTTGTAGTAGTTTCATAGTAATAAAAGCAAACTCTCGTCCAGAAAGATCAAATATGGTGCGTTTCACGCTCTAATGCCTCATTTTTAGTGGCAGCTCTATAAACGGCTCTATTGAGAAAGATGTGAAAACCATATGCAGAGCTAAATGCCTGTGTGTGTGCGCGTGCGCGGGGCATGGCGCGTGTGCGCGTGCGCACTCTCCTGTGCATGTACACGCATGCGCGTGCAGATGCCATGTTCCCATGCATATCTGCACCCTAACAAGAGATTTAATTGATTAGAATTTAATCTTTCATTTTCTCTTAACGGGAGGGAAAGACATTTAACCCTGAGCACGAAAAAAAACTATCACAACATCATTAATCTCCATCATAAGTCTCAAGGCAGGGATACTCACCTGGATACTGCCTGAAGAAGCCCTTTGCACTTCCAAAGTACTGCCATATGAGGGATGGGTCACGATCAAAGTTATCCACGAAAACTTTGTTTAGGGATTCCGACCAATAAACCCCGTTGACGATTGCTGGGTCTGAAAAAGAAAGGGAAGACAAATGTTACAAACCAGAGCGAAGGAGAACCCGGCCAGCATCTGTCAGAGCTGGCCTATACCAGCGTAAGGTTCATCTCACAGAAATCTGTGAAGAAGGATGTAGCTTCCCCAATGTTCAGCTCCTGGGAATTCCATACATTGGCACTTCCTTATCCTGCCCAAGCCCCCACCGCCACCCGGAGCCTTTAGTCGTGACTCCTTACTTGGAACACCCGTCCCTACCGTTTGTAACTTTCAACCTTGCAGGGCACAGAGTTCTTGAGAAAGCAAAGAGAGGCCTTCTCAGCATTATTTTCCACCTTTTCTTCTCCTGAGTCAGAACCCAGCATTAAAAACTGGAAAAATGTGTCTTCTCTCACTGCGATGACCTCAGCCAATACTGTCCCGGTTCCAATTCTCTCCACCTCTGACTTAAACGTTTTCTTTTAAAAAAATTAAATAAGTAAGTAAATTGGAATTACATAACTACATCTCTCTACTTCTTTTGTTCAACAGATGGTGAGCTCCAGGAGGGCAGGAACCAGTTCCCTCGGTCTTCTCCTGTACCCCTTTGACCAGTACGTGGCAGAGATTGCAAACATTGATGGATGCATGAAGAGATGGATGGATGGATGGATGGATGGATGGATGGATGGATGAAAACAAAGGTTGTTCTCCAGATTCCAGACAAATGTCTATTCTTCTACTCTTGTGATCCCCTGAACAAATCTTTCCTCACCCTTGGTAGCTGAAAGAGAACCCCTTGCCTTCTGCCCATTGATAAGAACAAAGGGCAAAGACAAAGAAGGAAAATAAGCCTGTACTGTACTGTTTGCATACTGGTTGAATGGATCACTAAGGACGCTTTATGATCATCCACATTTTTTTTTTTTCAAACTACTGGAGATCCTATTTGAAAATGATGCCACATAAAGCAACATTCCTTTAAGAGGGGAGATCATTACCCAGTCCCAGCATGATGAGGGTAAAAATGACAAGGTGAGCATGTTAATGATGAGGAAGAGGAGCAGAAACTTTTACTGAGTCCTTCCTGTGGTGCAAGCACTGTGTTTAGCTCGCCTCCTGTCACCCCTACCACAGCCCTCCAAGACAGGTTCCACTGCTGTCCTCCATACGTCACAGGTGGAAACAGAGTGTCAGGAGGTTAGTTTCTTTCCTAAAAGCACCCACTGATCAATGACAAAGCTTCTGATCTGTGATTTGTAAAATAGGATAATAATACCCATCTTAAAGGGCTGTTTGGAAGGTTAAGCACATCTACAGAAGAGGACAAATGGCAAAAGGCCTTCACAGAGTCATCTGTGTAGCAATTCCATTCACCTGGATTCCAGTGCCCTCACCAGAATTCCCTGTGGGTTTCCACATCATAGCAATCCCACCACAGCATCTTTATTCCAAAGATTCCCCTATTCTACACGGGGGTGGGAGAGGAGGAGATGAAGACAGATTTGGTCACTCTCCTCCTCAAGTGACATAGTAAATCAATGAGCAAAATAATGCTGGAAATGTTCAAGTGCATTGAGTATAGTAACAGGAAAACTCACTGTTGGCCAGTGTACCCCATCCCTCTTCCACAGTGGCCTGCCCATTGCCAGCCTACTGCCCCACGATGCTCATCAGAAGTTGTATGAGACAGAGTCCACAAAATGGTGCCTGACCCAGTGGAGAGACATGATGTCTTGTATTGTATTACCTCTAACCTGACTATTCTTTTAGATCACTTACCCGGATTCCATAGACAAGTGGGATTCTGACTCTTATCTCAAAGGTAAGTGCTCAAACTCTTATAAACTATAATAAACCACATCTTTGGCTGGGAGAGTGAAAATAACCAATTCAACCCTTGACCACAAAGTAATTTTGAGAAAGATTTTATCCTCACAATCCTGGAAAATGGAACCCTTTATTGTTCCTGTGCAAGCTTGACAATAATTATTATGACTCACTCGTTGCTTCAAAATCCACTTAAATTAATCCACAAAGAGGTAAATACAGTAATGACACTGAAAACTCCATGGTTCTTGCCTCCTCCATCAATGGCCTCAATTATGTTGCCATCATATAAAAACTTTCCACAATTAGAAGCAAAAATTCCATTTCACTCACTCACTGTCTCGACATGTTAAGGAGTCAAACAGTTTCTAGTTAAAGCATTTATTTTCTTGACTGTGGTTTCTTTGGGGGGTAGTAGAAGGCTACCCATGCCCTCAGATGGTCCTAGAAACCTAAGACTGCCCCTTGGGGGACTGTGAGCTCCTTCAGAAATGCAAAAGGAATGGTAATGGTCAGAGGATTGTTTCACCAATCATTTGGACGCTAAATCTCCCTCTGAAATTATGCCTTTTAAGGAAAAGGGGGCTTTGATCTTCCCAGGGCATGGTGAACAAAGGAAGTAGAACACTAAAAATATACGGTCTAGTTAAAATGAGGGCTGTGTGACACACACCTATTTGATCAGTTATTTGAGATAACATGTCCTCTGGCTCGTGAGGTAATCACAGTGTGTTCATTTCACAATTTTGCTTAGCAAGCCATTTTAATAAAATGGAAAATCCTGAATTCCTATTGATTATTAGTCCTCTAAGAGATGAAAAAAAGAGGAGCACCGAGGTGGCTCACTCAGTGGAGTGGCTGACTCCTCAGTTCGGCTCAGATCATGATCCCAGGGTCCTGAGACAGAGTCCCTCTGGAAGGCTCTGTGCTCAGCCAGGAGTCTGCTTGAGATTCTCTCTCCCTCTCCCTCTGCTCCTCTCCCTGCTCACTTATTCTCGCTCTTGCTCTAAAATAAATAAACCTTTTTTTTTTTAAAGATTTTATTTATCCATTTGACACAGAGAGATCACAAGTAGGCAGAGAGGCAGACAGAGAGAGAGAGAGAGAGGAGGAATCAGGCTCCCCGCTGAGCAGAGAGCGACGCGGGACTCGATCCCAGGACCCTGAGATCATGACCTGAGCCGAAGGCAGCGGCTTAATCCACTGAGCCACCCAGGCGCCCCAAAAATAAATAAACCTTTTAAAAAGAGAGAGAGAGAGAGATGAAAAAGAGAAACAGGAAAATGCTAATGCCATAAAATGAGGACTTCACCTAAATATCTGGGTTTTTAAAGAAGTTAAAAATCATTTTCCCAACATGGTTGAGAGAAAGCAAAAATGACATAGTCCAAAGGCTCAGTGCCTCATATCACACCACATGTGGCCAGGTCCCCAGTTCCTTCCACTCTCTACTGTGGGGAAGGTGAACATGACATTGGACCAGCACCCTGGCTGCACGATCCCTCTACGGCTGCTGAGCAGATGTGCTTTCTTAAGGTCACTTGCAAAAACATCAGCATCCTCCTAAACAGCAAGTTTGCCTTTTTCCTTGGTTGTATTTTGTGTCAAACTTTGTTTAAAATGCCCTGCTCCCCGCTGCCTCATTTAGGGTTTTTCAGGAGTCTTAGACTAATCCGAGCTTGGGTCCACTTCCACTGCTAATCTGCTTAGGGGGTCAATGTACTGTATGAGCTTCCTATGGCTGCTGTAACAAATTACCACATGCTTGGTGACTCAAAACAACAGAAATTTATTTGGAGACCAGAAGTTCAAAATCAAGGTATTGGCAGGATAGGTTCCTTTTGCAGCTCTGAAGGAGATTCTGTTCCAAGCCTCTCTCCTGGCCTCTGGTGGTCACCAGCAGCCATTAGTTTTTCTTGCTTTGGAGAAATCACTCCAGTTTCTTCCTCCATCTACACGTGGCCTTCCCTCTGTGTACCTCTGTGTCATATCTTCTTTTCTTTAAAGAAATCGGTCACTGGATTTAGGGTTCACCCTAAATCCAAGATGATCTCATCTCAAAATCTTTAACTTCGTTATATCTGCGAGACACCATGTCCAAATAAAGTCACATCTGCAGGATGAACTGGAGGTTAGGGGTTGGGCATATCTTCTGGGGCCACCATTAGACCCACTCCATGGTCCATACTCCCTTAATTATGCTACATAACTATATACCCATATTTTGTAGTTTGTATGTATTCTTTTTAAAATCTGAGTTTAATAGACTGTATGCCTTTTTCTTAGTGAAGGATGTTTAAAAGCCTTTTAATGGAAACAATTTGGATTCTCATGTCTGCATTATAATTCTATGAGCTTACCATTCTCCCCAGTCTCTGTCAATGGCTCCTACCTTCAATGCTCTCACGTGGGTTAAAATCATTTCCCTGAATGGCCAGTGTATGTCAATGCCCAGTGTTCTCTGCTCAGTAAAGTGAACTCCAAGTCAGTTGGCCATTTCCTCCAACGTCTCTGTCCCTTCAGTACCAACTTATTATTCATGGTGGTCAAATGAGGTTCAGGAATAGCACTTCTGCTTTCTGCTTCCTCTACCTTCTGAGACATTAAATTACCTCTGACGCCAGTCAGAGATTTATCAGATGTTCAGCTTTTAGTAGAACAGACGACTAGCAGATGTTTAGAGACCAAAGTCCCACACCACCTTTGTGATCAATTTGTAATTTGTATCTGAAAAGTAGCTCACATGTGCCTGCTTTGTCTTTACGATGTATCCTACAACCCACCCCCAAATCACACTTATATTTCCCTTCTTTTATTTCCACCCGAAGAACTGCTCTCACCTGTGCTTCCCCATCCCCCAACAAGTTTGCATTTGCTACATGGGGGTTGCCTGATGTTACAGAAGGCTGATGTTCTCTCTGCACACTCCCCTGCACACTCACATACCTTTCCATTTCAGTTCTGTATTTTCGGATGAGCAGCCCCTTTTGTCATCCGAAGGTCCACCCTCCTGAGTCAATCAGCTCTTTGGGTTGAAGCAAATTAATGGATGTAAAGCACTTAGCACTGCAATTGACACATCCAAAAATTGTCCATAAACATGGCCATTACTTATGCCATGCACAAGGAAATAAATAAATAAAGTCCCAAGAAGAGCTCCCCACTTCTTCCATCCCTGTTCTCTGCAGCAAGAATCCCTGGGCAGCACCCTGGTCGTGCAGAACACCAGTCTGAAATGCAGGCTTTGGAGTTGGGAGTCTGGGATATGAGACCTCGCTTGGCACGTGTTAGTCAGTCGCCCTGAGCTTGTGACTTACCTTCCACAAGCCCCAGTGTCTTTATTGGCAGAAGGGGAATCGGAGAAGCTCTTGCTCAAAGGCTTCTGAGACAAGGCACAGAGGGTACTCAGCTGCGGGAGGACTCCATTACCGTCAGCAGGAACACCAGCTCTGGGGTGAGTCTCCAACTCCCCACCCAAGGCAGTTCAGCTGCCCCAGGGCTATCCAGGTGAGACTTAAACCTATGCCACTTTGTCCCTTTCTCCAATTATCATGTTCATTCAACGACCATACACTGAGCACCTCCTACATCAGGCATCCAGCAGTGAGCCAGACAGAGCATGACGCTGACATTTCCATCTGAGGAGGGTGACAGTGGACAAATAACTGAGGACTCCAGATAGAAATGAGTATGGATGAAGAAAATGAAAAGATACAGGAGGCTGAAAGTCACTACGTGTGGGAAGGAGAAGAGGAATTACTCTAATCGGGTGGTCCAAGATGACCACTTTGAGAACAGACCCAAATGCTGAGAAGGTGTCAGTTCCAAAACACATGCAAGTGCACTGAACGTGCAGTTCAAAAAGCAAGTGCAAAGGCCCTGAGGCAGGAAGAAACCTGGGTCCTGGGGACCAGCAAGGCAGTGAGTGCCCCTGGAGTCCCATAAGCAAGGGGACAACATTCCAGGTGGAGCTGGCAAGGTGAGCAGGCCATGGTGAAAGTCAGCAGATAGTTTCCGGTCAGGCATATGTTTTCCAGCCATAATCTGTGCTCTGCCAATGTCAAGGCCCACCACATTTTTATTCATGGTTCAAAAATCAAATTTCTTATCTTCTGAAATCTACAGCCATCATAGCCTACTTCCTTCAAGCAGTCAGGATCTTTATGGATGCCTTGGCACTTGAGTTTCTCCTCCAGACCTTAGTCCCCAGATACGCATGCCATCTTTATTCTCGGTATCATTTATTCTCCAGGAATGAGCAGCACTGCATTAATTTATACTTGACATTTTCTATCACAAAATACAGATCCTTTCTAGTGAATTTGAGTGTCCGTGAATAATTACAGGCAAATATAGAATTATAAACTACCGTTCACCCCAAAACCATTGTTTGAAGGGTCTGAATTCACGTTCAACGAGGTTTCTAAAGTTGGCCCTTGTAAAAAGGGTTATTTCCTGCCTAGAGCAAGCTTGGAGGAAGGGTCTGAGGCTTTCCTAAAGGTCTTTAAAGATGTGTGTCTCCTGGATGTGACATCACAACAGGCACAGGGAGGGCTGGGTGTACGGAGCCCACACAGGAGCCTTGCTCAGTGCTGCACATCGGACCCCGTACAAGAGGAGAATGTCTGCAGAGTCTTCATGTCTCCCATTTCAGCAAGTAAGTGACATCTCTCTCATTCATTCTAAATAGATCATAGATTAAATAATGACTATTTTTGATGCTAATTATCAAGCACTTATATGTATTGGAAAATAGCCATTAAAGTGTGTTGAATTATAAAATAGATTTATTTGCCAAACATTTCCCCTTCCTCTAAACTTAGTGATGTGCTAGATATTAAATGCAGGGTGCCCTTCACAAAGCTGGAGCCAACTGCTGGCAATTCCAAAACCAAAGGGATGAGAGGGATTGATGGTCCAATGCTGAGCCACTCTGCATGGATCTGGAAAGCTAAAGGAAAGGAAAACACACCTACCACTTTGGCAAAAGCCAGAAGGTGCTCTAGACTCCCTCAGACTGTCGTCTCCATGTGCTAGATATCAGTATTAATTCTCCACAGGGATTTCACATCAGTGACTCCACTTGTTTTTTTTATTTTGCTTGTTTTGCCTTAAATCTATCCACTTTAGCCTTTCTCTTCTAACATATTTTAGTTTTTTAAAATTATATCTTTTGTGAGCTACTGGAGGAAGGTGGTACTGGAGAAGACATATTTTTAATAGTAAATGACTGCCTTAATAACATTGCTATGTGAAATAATTGTCTAAAGATTTTGTTTATTTGACGGAGAGAGAGATCACAAGGAGGCAGAGAGGCAGGCAGAGAGAGAGGGGGGGAAGCAGGCTCCCCGCTGAGCAGAGAGCCCAATGTGGGGCTCCATCCCAGGACCTGGGATCATGACCTGAGCTGAAGGCAGAGGCTTAACCCTCTGAGCCACCCAAGTGCTCCTTAACATATTTTAAATTTTGTAGCAAAACTCGCCTTTCTTCCTCCTTGTTACTTCTTATCCTTCTGGAATAAACCATTCCCATGTCTTTGTTGGAGATGGTAAGAAGAGGAAAATTATATGATAGAAATCCAAGTATCACGATGATGACAACAGCAGCAGAGGTTGCCATTTCCGGAACATTTGCAATGTGCCGTGTCCCAGGCAGGACAGCCACAAATTACTCTTCCTACCCCATTTTCTACCTGTGGAAACCGACTGACCCTCAGAGCACCAGATTTCATTTCCCCAGTACATCGTCTTTTCCAAGGGAGAGATTAGCTAAGTTCCTTGTCTAAACTGTTAAGTGAAGGTTGACTTGCACAGAGGCCTTGAACTTCATTTACTGCCTCCCAGACAGTGGTAGAGGGTGGGAGAAAGGGGAAGCATGGAACTCCTGCTCTAGACACCAGGTAATATGTGGCTTGCCAGGTATTACCTGTCCCCAGAGGTCAGCAAATGAATGCAGTGGGTGGTCTCTGGAGAAAGTGGCTGGGATCAGGGTGTCTTCCTGCCCAGACTTAGCGTCTTTGCACCTCATGCTCAGGACCTGTGCGTGAGCTGAAGAGGACATGGTGAATGTAAGAAGGTGGTGCTGGGGGCCAATTTGGAGCCCTCTACAAGAGCCCCCTAACCATCCACCTTGGGTTCTCTGTTGCCCAGCCACCAGGTAAGGTCTTTGGACCATCAACATTTGGATTTGGGGTCTGCTCACAGAGGAGGCACTTACAAGACATAAAATCTTGGATAAGACACTGTAGAGTGAAGATAAGCACATCTCAAGGGACTTCTGATTTTAAAGCAGCATTTTCTTATAGATCGCAGTTAAGCTGGTGTTGACTAATTCAAAACCCCTACTTTGATGGGAGTGTCAGAGATTATTTTCCCACCAACCGAGTCTCCCGTCAGGTCTCTAACAAAAAGCTGAAGAACCAGAGCCTGGTTCCTTCCTGACGATTTGCTCTGGTTGGAAAGGGAACAAGCTCATGGCTGACAGGTTCAGAGATGGGGTCAGCACAGAGTTACCCTTTTTCCATCAGAACGTACTAGAACAACACCAGCCTTGCAAGACCCTCACAGCAGCTCTCCGGAACTCAGCATCTCGCTCAAAAATCTGTGCCGCAGAACACGGCCCGACCACTCAGCCTGCTTTAGAAGCATCGGCAGTTACTGCTATTCCATCACACAGAGACTGCACCCCACTGCCTGGTGCCCCACGACGCTCTGTTCTGGCCCAGGATCCCTTTTCAAATCCACTTCCTGTCCAGCCTCCAGCATCCACCAACATCCACATCCTGGTCAAGCTCACTGAGGCTTCTCCTTTCTTCTCTTTTAATTATTCCACTTGTAGTAGCTAGTTCTACTACCACTGGACAAGCTGGCTAAAGGGCAGAAATCATGCACTAAGTATAGCATGGCTGCATTCATTCATTCAGAAAATATTTGCTGACTGCCGAGGCATTATGCTAGGATTTGGGGATATAGCAGTGGGCAAAACCAGTCATGGCCTTTAACCCAATGAAGCATACAGACCAGTGTGGGAAGCAGAGAACCCAATAATTATCTCATTATGGATGAAATTATAGTCATGATTAGTATAGGAAGGGGCAAAGCACCATGTTAGGAAACGTGCTCTTAGGGAAGGTCCTGGTAGCACCAAGCTGGCAAAGCTGGAATCTTCAGAATGAATAGGCATTCAGAGGGGGAGAGACAAGGTGATGCTGGGATTGTCAGCTGCAAGTTTAAATACCCACAATGGGTGGGAGGAGTCAGGGCTAGGGGACCCAGCAGGGTCTTGAAGACCCCCGTCTGCAGTCTGCTGTGGATCTCAAGAACAGTGATGATCCCTGGAGGGTTTGAAGAGAGGGTGGTAACACCTCGCCTTCTGGAGACCGACCAAGCAGGGGCAAGTGAGCAAGGGTGGAATGGGTGTGTCGAGGCTCCTGCTGTCCTTCAAGGGGGCCATAATGGGGCCTGCACTAGGATGGCCGTGAGAGAAACCCAGTGGTATGGACCGAGAACAGGCTCAGCAAACATGGGAGGGCCAGGTTTTGAGCCCGGACAGCCAAGCCAGGAACCCTCTTCTTCCCTGTCCCAGGGACCCCTGCGGGGCGTGGCCAACAGCAGAGCACCCCGACAACAGTTCTCCTGAGCTCCACGGCAGGAGGGAGCGCCCCCCCCCCCCCCTGAGGAGCTGGCATGCTCCTCAGATCGCGCACAAACGGGAGACTCTATTGACGGCAACAGAGAAAAGTGTGTCCCCAAATAACCAGCCTGCCACAGATTTGCTAACACTGAAGAGTCCTCAGCACGTACATCCCTGCCAGCCATCCTTGCAGGACGCCTCTCACTGATAGAAGTTATTCATAAGCGGCATGAAAGAATAGCAACCGTCAGAACAGGAAATCCTCGCCCCCACCTCTGGGTATGACACACCCTCGGCAAGGCTTTCCCTCTGGGTGCCGCTAAGCGTCCACAGGGGCCAGCTGCCCTACGGCCTCATCCTCCAGCACATTCACAGCTCCTGGGACTGCCTGTGCTCCTTCCAAAAGATGAGCCGACACGTCTAGTGATGGGAGGCCACACAACCCTGAGGGACTAACATGTTCGTAGGGGAGGGCAGGGCAAGGGATGTGGGACTCAGAGCCACCCAGCCCTGGACCTCCGCCCCAAACACACTCCTCTTCAAAGCAAAGCCAAATGAAATCTCACCCGTTTTGTCAATAAGCCCTTAACGATATTTAGGGTATGTGACGCCTTGTCCTATGTTCCAGGGAGGGCAAGGGGGACAGAAAGAATTAATTCTGGAGAAAACTGATATTATGGCAGGTCACACGCAATAAAGGACAAGACCCAGGTAGCGATGAGAGAGCCATCATCATTCAGTAAGAACCGGTCCCTGATAGCCACTCAGAAAGTCTCTCATTTTAACCTTTTAGAAGAGAGAACAAAATTTAAACATTCCTTCCTTCCATCTTCTGGACAGGCCTGGCTCCCAGGAAAATATGATTTTGTGAGCCTGCCATCTACACTGATGCTATCTGCTTTTTATTGATATTTAATATAAACAGAAGCCCGAGGCCAGCAGGTACCCTGACAGGGTCTGAAATATAATTGCCAGGGAACCACACAAATGCGTGTAGCAATTAAGGAGCTGTCAGGGATACTGCTGGGGCAGACACAGAGCTGCAGGCCGGAGAAAGTGGGGGGTGCGTGTGAGCAGGGAAGCAGAGGGAACAGAGGCTGCGGGAAGGCAGTGGGGCGGCAGGCTCGCACACCCCTCCTGCAGAGAGCCCAGAAATCCCACACAGGGAGATAAGGGGATTATGGACATTTACAAGCAGAAATGCAGCTGAGCTGCACTTGGGTGTTTGTTTTCAACACGTGGAGACCAAGCAAGAGTAGGCTCTTCCGTCTCTGCTGTGAGCTATATATTAAAGACACAGCACGTGGCCTTGAGTCTGGCTTGGGTCCTAGGGGGGCACCAGGGCAGGGCATGGGAAGGAATCTGTATTCTGCTCTGCACTGCTTTTAAGGGCTGCCACAGTGGTAGGAGCCTGAAAAACTGGCTGTGGTTAAGAAAGATGGGGTGCATAGGGATGAAAGGTGAGTTGTGAGTGAGGAAGAAGGAAAGACGGGTCAGCTGGAGGGCTGGGGTCAGCAGAAGGGGGATCCGAGGTGAGCCTTGAGAAGGACCAAGGAAGGACTGTGTGTTAGTTCCCGTTGCTGTTACTGATTTCACAGGCAACCCCCCGTGGTGGGATGGGGGTGGTCATGGGGAAGGAGGTACAGACACAATCTCTAGTCATCTTTTGAGATGCCCTGGGGGTCTTGGTTTGTAACCAGAAGACCTGGGGTGAGGAAGGGGGTGGTGTCTAATGAATGGCCTGGGTTTGGGGATCCGAAGGCCCAGGTTTAGTAATAGAATCATTTGTGTCATCATTTGCTTTTAAATTCTGATGAGAGAACACCTTTTCAAATGGAACGCTCCTGCCAGAGATCTGGGTGTGCTCTCTTCTTTCCGGAACCACGGTTGAAAAGGGGTTCATGCCTTGCCCACACTCCCTCCCAACACAAACGTGTACACACACACACACACACACACACACACATACCCCACAACCCATTCTAGGCAAGGGCTTTCAGGTAGAACACGAAGAAACTTATAAAGACTTTAGCAGTTCTATATTTCATGATATTAGAGAATTCCAATCAACACATGGAACAATGGGTTACTCAGATCATTGCTCAGAAGGAGGCTATTTTCATTTAGGTAGAAATAAGAGTCGTTTTAAAGGAAAGCATGAAGGCAACATACAGGTGTTGGGCAGAATCAGGTGACATCACGAGTGTGGCCTGTGAGCTACAGAGGCTGGGAAAATGCATCCCAGTGGCTCGTATAGCAATGTCCGCGCCATCCCCCCCCCCCACACACACACACACACAGCTTCCCATGCAGGAAACTCACCTCCAAGTCTTGACAGTGTGTGGGACGACAGGGAACAAACACATCCATTCCTTATACAAAGAAAATTGTGTTTTTTCTTCAATAAAATATACATACATCCTCTATGTATCCCTGCTCTGAAACTGACCAATTCCTGAAGCTACTCAGACCCAAGAACATAAAAAGGTAAATGTGGTCACATCACAAAGGGCATTTCTAGGTCTGCGCCCTGAGAGCACCTAAGCCGCACTTAGAAGTCACCTGAGAAAGTGCAAGAAGAAGTCCCAAGAAGCAGATCATGTTCTCCGCTAGTCAAGGGCAGGAAGATCTGCGAGCCCCTAGGAAGAAGCCAATGTCATGCCAAGGTGGTTGTGACAGATATGACACCGGGGGGCTGGGTTCACAGGACCAGAACATTATAGGAATTTGCTTCTGATGCCCAATTCCATGTGAAGATCTGTAGGTCGTAACCTCCCCTGGACTCTACTACTGGAAGTTCACGCTACTTCTGAAAAGCATGACGCACCCTGAGAAGGATGCCAGATGCCAGTCACGCTGACCAAGCACTATTAGCAATAAGCTTCCAGCTGTCTTTCCACGAGGTCACGCTCATCCTGCAAATACTTCCATCAACTATTTTTTGCTGAACAACAGCACTGAGACCCAATTAATTGAGACCAAATGATTGAGTGTACGGACCTTCAGTAGCCAGTGCTCACTGACACCCAAGCACCATGCCCTCCTCTTGCCATGAAAAATCACAGGGTGTAGGTTTAATTCCATTATGTGACTTTTAATGAGGACGACCATATAACTCATCATCCAAACCAGGTCACTTTGAGAAGGGGGTCCTTTTTAATTAATCTATAGAGATAAGCAGTATAGAGATTAGCAAACCAAAATAGATAAGCACCCCATTTATAACTCAGCCCATTCCACACGGAATGCAGCTCAATGATTGTGTGTGTATATGCTTGTGTGTGCACGCTTTAGTCTCTGACATGATCATGACGTGCAGTTGGCTGGTTCAGCAAAAAGGGTTAGACACAAGAAATCATTTCTAAAATAATATATCGAACACCTACTTTTAACACTTGGCCAGTCATCGCGTGTACGATCATGGCCTTTTGAGCACTGGGGCAGTTTGCTAGCTGTGGGCATTCAGCACACTCTCGACACCAGCCAAAGTGTTTAACCGACAGGAGCAGAAATGAAGAATATTAATTAACCCACTACATTGCTTAACTGGAGATTAGTTAAGCGTGTTCACTACAATTGATTCAAAGCAGCCTCTACTACTTCAAGTTGGAAATCTTTTCAATTTGAAGAACCAAACATCCTACTCAAAATACCTGAAAAGTTAAGGGTCTATAGAACTAAAAAGATGAGGGGTAGGGATGGTTAAGGAGAAGCTTGATCCCAAGATTGCCAATGGTTGCACCAAGGACTGGGGTACTAGCTTTCTTTCTATCTGGCAACCTGCTAAGTTAGCTGTATCCTCAGACCCTCTCTTTCACACACCTGGCCTTTCCCCCAACAGCCTCTGTGCCAGCATCTCTAGCTGTTCCTCTTACAGGGTCACAAGACTGCTGCAGCATTTGGAGCCACGAATCTTTTCCCCACTCTACTCAGGGGTAGGATGTGCGATATCCAAATGTTTCCATGCTTTTATTGACTTTGACCGTTGTAAACCCATCTCTGAGCTAGTCAGCAAAGGATGGGGATGGGGCAGGCTGACCAACCCGTGTAAACCTACTGAGCCCTGGGTCCGATTTCAAGCCTAGCATCCATAAAGAATGGGTCCCTACGGACGCCTGGGTGGCTCAGTTGGTTAAGCAGCTGCCTTCGGCTCAGGTCATGATTCCAGCGTCCTGGGATCGAGTCCCACATCGGGCTCCTTGCTCGGCAGGGAGCCTGCTTCTCCCTCTGCCTCTGCCTGCCATTCTGTCTGCCTGTGCTTGCTCTCTGCCCCCGCCCCCGATAAATAAATAAAATCTTAAAAAAAAAAAAAAAAAAGAATGGGTCCCTAAAAGAAATCCAGGGTGCCACTGGCAAGAAGAAGAAGGTAAACGTGCCAAACCATAAACACGTCCTCCAAGTTTCCAATATGGTCACAAACACCCAAAATATCATCTCAGAGGCCACAAAACCCATATGACTATTTCCCCAAGCACTAATTCACTTAAAGAATTTGGATTTGGCAGGACCATTCCCCAAGTGAAGCATTTCCACACCACACCTATGCACAAGAGGTCTGGTGAGCATTCTATAACTGCATGGCAGACTGAAGGAACTTTATCAAGGGAAGTTTAGTGCAAAAAGGATAGATCTCTTGGGATGCAAAGAAAAAAAAAAAACAAAGAAGAGAGAAAGAAGTATTTCATGGGAAAAAATGCTACAAATCTAGCAGATTACACGCTACAAATAACAATGAAAAAGAAGAAAATATTGCTACTAAGATAAGACCAAAAAGACCAGACATATTTAACAGTAACTGCACCAAAAGAGGAAGAAGTCAGTGGCTACAAAAATGATGTATGACAAGGACAAACCTTCAGAAATGGAGGTTGAGCTCTAAAACCTTCAAGGACAGAGCTACTTACAGATGTTTAGCTGGAATTGTTTTCATAAAAGCATACTTTTAAGTCAAAGTCTGAAAAATCTTTTAGAATTTTTAGTAGTCCAGGGGCTCCTGGGTGGCTCAGTGGGTTGAGCCTCTGCCTTTGGCTCAGGTCATGATCTCAGGGTCCTGGGATGGAGCCCAGCATAGGGCTCTCTGCTCAGCAGGAAGCCTGCTTGTCCCCCACCCCCTCTGCCTGCCTCTCTGCCTGCTTGTGATCTCTGTTTGTCAAATAAATAAATAAAATCTTTAAAAGTTTTAGTAGTCCAAACTTCATTATTTTCCTATTTGTAGAAATACTTGTTTGGAAGAATCTTCTAGTAGTAAAGATGTAACTGGTTTGATTAAACAGTTTGGAACATCGTTTAGACTGCCAGAAGTACAGAGCAAATCGAAACTCCAATAACATTTCGGAGTCCTAACACATTTGATGACTGATTTTATTACAGAAGTTCCCTAGAAATAAGACAAGCCATCTCTGCAGCTAGAATCCAATTCCACTTTCTTATTTTATCCACCATGATTTTCACCCTTTGGTCTGTTTGATTCTCTTTAAATAGCTTGGTTCTATTTTGTATGTGAGCTAGAGGACATGTAAATTTAAAGGTGTTGCTATTCCAATATGTTCCCATGATTAACATATAGCAAAGTGTTGGTCAGAACAAAAAGCTGTGTCACTCATAGAGTGTCCCAAAGCAAGTAAGGATATCCATGATGTCAGGTCAGAGTTTACCAGGTCAAAATAAAGAAGGCCAGCTTGGTCACTGTGTGGCCCCGGGATGGGTAAAATCATTACCAACAACAACAAGAGATGTGAAGAGAGGATGGTAAAGCTTGTTCCACAATAACAGCCCATCATAAAAGATAGAAATATTTAAGAAAAAAACACTTTACTTAAAACATATTCAATTTTTAAATTGTTCAACATTTGTTCTTTAAGATATATTACATAACTTACCACATATATGTGGAGATCTTATCTCTCACAATTGAGTTAGGGATAAGACATAGTTAATTAGCATATGGGATCAGTACAGATTCATACCAGAGGGCCAATCCAATCCTTTTGAAGAACACAAAGTCTATTTAAGGAGCCAGGGAGGAATGGCAAGGAAAAATGGGCCCTTTCGTCTTGAAAGTAGCTGACTACAGTGCACTGAGGAGTACAAAAAAATTAATAACTTTCTGGGCCCTTAACTTTCTCCAGACATTGTCTTTAAAGCAAGGGGGGGGGGGGAGAGGTTCAAATGTTTAAAATCTCTCCAAAACTATTAGCAAAAACAATATGGAAATATAGAACAGATGCACAAAGGCATCTTGGGATGAATATATTAAGGACCCACAACTGCAAATTCTAAAGTCTATTTAATTGTGCCAAAAAGAAAGACCTTTTGATAAACAAAATGCAGACAGTGTTTCAAAAAGAAAAAATGAGAAGAAAAGTCTTGAGGTCTTGAGCCAAGCCTATTCCTCAGCTGGATATTTCAGACTCTAACAGACCACCAAAACAGACTGTGCTGTCGTGTGGGCCACCTCTGAGAACAGCGACAGAGCCCCAGCCTCAGTCTTACGTGGGGAGAGAGTGGAATAATAAATGTATTCCGCAAGAAGTATCCACTTAGGGCTTTTTATCTTAGACCAAACATAGAATTCTTTTTTAGGGGGAAGAGACTAAAAATAGTCTTATTTTTTTCCTGAAAAAAAAAAAATAGCTTCATACTTAATGAACCAAAAAACCCCCACATGACCAAAAGAAAATGAAATTCACCCCAGTTCTGTTGATATCCTGACAGGAGGCCACGTACTGCCCCGTCCCTATGTTCTAGCTATATAACACAGGATTGTGCGGTATGCACCCCTTTCCACCCGAAACCCTCCCTCTCTGTTACACATATGGGTTTCCTGGGCCACACACATTACACTCTTCTGGAATAGCAGCATAGCATCCCATTTCAAGTGAGGAGACAGACCCAAAGGGGTCTGTTTTCATGGGTGACATTCTTCGCACCCAGAGTATTTTGAGGGACTTGCTTTAAAATGAATAAATAGGCCTTCCTCACAAGGGTAACAAGAAAAGTGTGAGCGTACTGAGAAACAATGGCTGCGTCTTCCCGACAGAAATGCGCACGGGAGCCAGCTCACAGTCCTGCCTGTGTCCCAAATCATCCCTGCTCCTATACATGGTACCCCTGTTAGAAATTTTCATTATGAAATACTTTGACTTTAAAGCCGTTGCAAAAATGAAAAACAAACAAAAAAACCCAACCATATACCCTTCACCCAGCTTCCCCAAATGTTAAGCTCTTACTTAACCGTAGTCCAATAGCCAAAACCACAACAGGCACGCCGACAATACCAGCACTCAACCACAGATCTGAGTTAAACTGTATCAACAGCCCCACCGCTGTCCTTTGTCTGGGCCTGGAACCGATCCAGGATCACACACGACGTTCGCTGTGTGGTCCCTTCAGTCTCTAATTCAGCAGGGTTCCTCAGCCTTCCTTTCTCTTTCCTGACCCTGATGCCTTCCACTTCCCCAGGCAGCCTCACTTCCACCCCTGGGGTCCAGAAGGGCCCTGGCTGGTGAGCTACTTTCCTAGTCCTGCCTCTCACACTTCTGGAGGCCGGAGGTCTAAAATTAGGCATCAGAGGGCTGGTTCCTTCTGAATTCTCTAAGGAAGAAACTGACTCATGGTCTTGTCCTACCTTCATGGCATCCATTGTTGTGTCTACACAAGCGTCCAATCTCAACTTCTCTCTCTATGTGGCTTTCCTCTCTGTGTGCTTCTGTGTGCCTTCCTCTTCTTATAGGGACACCTGCCACTGGATTTAGGGTCTACCCTAAACTCCAATATGACCTCCAGATCCTTAACAAATTGCATCTGCCAAGACCCCATTTCCAAATAAGGTCACAGGCTAAGGTTCCAAGTGGATATGAATTTTTGAGAGGAGTCCTATTCAGCCTCTCCAGGCTCTTCAAATCAGTTGTTTTAAAATATTTTTGGACAATAAGTAGGCTTAGTCCTGTTCAACAATTTCTCATATCACCTAAATATAAGACAGCAGGAGCTGGTGAGAGGATTATTTTATTTCTTAGACTAGTTTCATACAAAGTCAAAACACCCACAGTATCTCGGGGAGGATAATGGCAAATTATATTTAGTTTTGCATTTGGCATTTCAATTACCGCTACAACTCAGCAGCGGGCTCCCAGTTCACTACTGTTTCTTATTCTAGCTGAAAATGGACCAGCAATCAGTCTGTTGATGAGAGGAGAAACGTAAACACTTTTGTCTACGGAGGCAACAGGAGTTTGAAGCTGCTTCTGAATTGGGTGTTCTTGTAGGAGGTCATTATTTCCAAGAACTGCCAAGACTCTACCTCTGCCTCACGGGCCAAGCAAAAAGGACAATTGGGACAATCATCATGCTCAATAGCCCGGTTGCCACTTGATTAGGGAAGGGGATGAGGCTGGCTTGGCAGGGTCTGTTCCCTGCAGAAATTCATGAAGGGAGAGACAGCAGCTTGTCCTTTCCAAGATGACTGCAAATTGAGTTGGCGGTAATTTCGCTACTACGTGTAGGCTTTCAAGGCTCACCTCTTTTTCTCTGTCTGAGTAAAATGGACCATGGTTCCTCTTCTCCAGCAAGGCAGCAGAGCCTGCTCCTTGCCAGGTCTGCACACCTGGTCCTGAGGTGCCCGGCCACAAGCTGGCTGACCTTACAGATGCTCTCCGGCACATCTCGCTAGTCTCACAGTTGAACATATTTCTTCCTTGGCAATTTCCTTATTCAAGAAGAGGAGAACCCTCAGGCTCCCATTGTGCAAGCCACAGCCTCAGGCTCAAGTATCCCAATTTCAAAAAGAGAAAGCTTTGGAGAGAGAGAAGAATATTCATAGCATACACGCACACACTAAACCCGCACAAGCACCGTTGTCCACGTGGCCCCAGGGAGGTGAATTCCGGTTGGGATGTCCTTGGTCGGGCAAGGCAAAGAGACACGAACCTTACCATGGGAACTGGGTGCACAACCACACACAAAGCCATGCAGAAGAAAAGCCAGGAAGACACACCTACGTCACACACGCACACGCACAAAATACAAGGGAATATGAGCGGTACTGGTGGTCCTGGAAAGGGTACTAATAACTGTTCACTAGGCTTTGTTTGAATAAGAATGAACACAGGAAAAGGGAAAAGTGGGTTTAATTTCAAAAACAGATCACACTAAAAGTAATGACGGACGACGGCCATGTATGTACACCTTGCATGTGTCTAAGCACTTTTCAGGCTTCGGTCTACTTCATTCTGTCTATTCTAGGCCCTGTGTGCACATTCGCAAACAAGGAGGCTGGGGCAATAGAGAACTGAAGTCATTTAACCCCCAGAGGCACCTTTAAAAGGTGGTGGAAAATCCACACAGTCGACAACTCCTAACCTTCAGGATGAGCCAGGAATTATCCGAAGACATTTAACATTTAATTCTCCAAACGACAGTTAGGTAGGTACCCCTGTAATTCCCACTTGACCTATGGGGAAACTGAGCATAAGCTGCTGAATACCACACCCAAGGCTGCACAGCTCGGAGCAAAGCCCTGTAGGTAGGTCTCCTGGACCACGTTTTATCGGCAGACACCAATGCAAAGAGAATAAGAAAATTCCAGAGGTCACATTTCCACGAGCTCAAAACAACCTACGCACACAGAACGGGGGTCCCTCTGGTCCTGCTGCACAGATAAAGCGCCAGCCTCAGCAGAGGTGGGCCTGGGGTCTCCCACGCACCTGGGGGTGCCTCGAGCAGAAGCAGATGGAGGACCCTGAGACTTCCGTGCATCTCTGTACCACGGCCAGGGGGAATGAGAACAAAGCCACATGGGATGACAGCAAATTCCCCAGAACACGCGTGCTCCGATCGAGCCGATCTTCCCTGGAGGGAGCAGTGATGAACGCCCAGAAACTTGCCTGCTCCCCTGAATGCACAAATCCCCTACTCATTGTCAGAAGGGGATCGGAGCCATGACAGGGTGTCCTGATGACAGAGGACTCCTCCCGGGGAGCTAAAAGGAAGCAGAGGGAAGAGGGACAGAGGAACTAAAGGAAAAGGAAGACTGCGGTGTGCCTTGGAATGTGTACGCAGCACGTCCATGCTCAGTGCATCAGGGGATGAGCTGAGATCCGTGTCCACGTTATTTAACTTTCCTGTTGTCGCTCCAAGTCAAGCCTCTTGGAGCGCCACAGGGTAGACCCAGGGGAGGACAGAGAGAGAGGGCTGGCAGGTCCTGAATTATCTGAAAGGCCCGGGAGGTGATGGACCTGTCCAGAGCCAGTTCTCAGCAACTCGGAGACCAGAGTCCAGACCTCCTCCTGGGTTCAAGTCCACAAGAGATGGACAGAGACTGGATGGGACATGTGTGGGTGTGAAGGATGTATGCAAGAAGAGCACGGCCACGGTCACGGGCGTGGGTCACAGAAAGGAACTAGGGCCACCCACTGCACACCTCTGCACCAGAGGACCAGAGCAGGGGGTCGCCACACTGCTTCTCAGCAAAGGGAGGCCACAGCGGCTCTAGACCCAGCCACAGCACAAGGCAGAGGCCCTGCTTTCCTAGGGACACAGACCAGAGCTCAACTCTGCCACCAGCACAGTCCCCATGAGCTCTGTCTCTGTCTGCCTAGTCCCTAACCACAAGAAGCAGGGACCTCACGTATCTGAGAAGAAATCTCCACTTGATTCTGGTGTGAGCCTCTGAATCCCTGCCCAACAGAGCACCTCGTGTCTTCCTCCCACCATGACCACGAGCATCAGGGACGCCGCGGGAAAGGGCTCAGCTCAGAACCCAGCCCAGAGCAGGCACTCAGAACGTCGTCTGCTATTAATCTCTGGCTTCTGAGGTGGGGCCCAAGGGGCTGTCTACCCTCCCTGTGGGAATAATTGCCACATGCTGAGCTTCCCGGTGGGAGGCGCAAGGAGAGGGCAGAGCTGTCTGCTCAGGGCCAAGGTTGCAGAGCAGACCCGAGGGAAGACAGAAGATGCTGACTGGGATGGAGGATGCTTGGCTGTGTGGCACCGGCTGTAACCTTCCCCAGAGCAAATCAGGAAAGGCTCCCTCCCAAGGAGCTCTTGTTCAGGCCGAGCGGAAGGCCCGACACTGGCCTTCAGGCACACAAACCCACCTGCTGGAACCTGGTGCCGTCTGCTCACAGTCTTAGGGCCATCGGGAAAGCGAGACAGCCCAGATGCCAGGCCGCACGGCGTCAGGCATCTCTGGTCCACACGCTCGGGACACAGTGCAAAGCCCAAAGGAGCCCCTTTGGAAAAAACCCTTCACATGAAGGGTGCTCTAGACCATGTTTTGAAATTCCAGAACCAGGGCTGGCAAAAGGGCTAGGGGAGCAGGTGAGGGGAGTCGAAGGATCCCTCTGCTGAGTGCCTGCACACAACGGGACTTGCTTTCCACACACCACCTCGCCAAGCACCTGCCTCATTTGGGACTTAGGCACTTCTGTGTGTGTTTACTTGTTTGTCTTCCATCCTCCCTGTGAGGCTGGAAATGCCCGGAAAGCAGAGAAGCATGGCCACTATATTTGCCAGCACAGTCCAGCTCCACACACAGACACAACAGGTCAAAGCCAGGGCCTGCTGGACCCCAAAGGAGGAGATATGAAGAGACACTTTCAGATCTGGGCGATGTGTGGATTCCCTAGACAGAGAAAGGAAGGAAGCCACCGCGCCAGCTGGGTGCCTGTGCTTCTTGTCCCCCGCAATGACAGGGACCCCATGAAATAAAAGGGCTGGAGAACTGCAGTGTGAGTGATGGGACAGCCCATTGCCGGGGAGCCCAAGGGAGGCCGTAGCCCAGGGGCTTTGTATCTTGCAGCTCTGTTCTGGGCGGGCAGGGCCGAGAGCCCTTATCTTCACTGGAACCCAGGGGGAGGGGCAACTCTCACAGGACAGCCTTCCGGGGAAGAATGCAGCCCTCTTAAGCCCTCCCAGGCCTCTCGGGTTCCAGCAGGATCCCCAAGGCATCCGCCAAGCTTCAGACTCAGAGTGGTTCAAGGATCCGCTAATGTGGTCTGTTCAGATAACAAATGAAGTCACCAGGACTCTCCGGTGGGGCTTTTCCCCTGAATGTGCAGGGCACATAGTAAGGGTTCGATAAACAGTGTTAACTAGGTGAATCCTCTGAAATGGTATTATTAACACCCCATTTGTCAGGGGGCAGGTGAGGGACAGCGCCCGGGACGTCATCTCCCAAGGTCAGACGACATGGGAATGAGAGAGTGAGAATGACCCAGTTTCTTCCCTACCACGCGTGGGCGTGCCCAGACAAGGTCCCCCTCACCACCCGTGTGGCCAATCCAGGAACTCCCCACACGTGCTGAGCCACACGCGGGCATCCCTGTCTCTCCATCGCTCTCTGCCCATCTGTCCCTTCCTCCTCCCATCTCTCTCTCTGCCTCAAGTTCCTCATCTGTAAAACCAGGAGAACAATGCATAGCTGGTAGGATTGGAGAGAGAGGACCGTTGTTAACAAGAGCCCTATCCGTCTGTTGAACCTCTGCTAACGCACACCAGCGTCTTCGGTGCCAGCGCTCTGTCTCCGTGGCCGACAGCCCCATTTCACAGGTGAGTGACCGTACGTGCTTCTCCAGAGTCAGCTCCTGCACAGTCACCCGCAAACACTCCATGTGTCACAGTTGCTCTTATAATATTAATAAATAAAATAAAATAATAATAATCATGGCAGAATAGACTTTAACTATTCTACCACGTGAGAGAAAGGGAAACAGGAAGATCCTTCTCAGAAATGCCCAGGGTCCTCATCTTATGGTCTGTTCTTGGCCAGGATCTCCGCCTCCAGGACGCGGCCTCTGCCCCGGCCACCTACCCTAAGCCGGTCACGGAGCCGCAGCAACGTGCGCCCTGGAAACACACGATATCAGGACAAACGGCCACCCTGTGCAAAACACACTTGCTTACTGCTGGTCTGCAGACACAGACGGTTTCTGGAGTGGTTTCATTCAGGGGATCTCGGATGATCCCTGGTGGGGAGGGTCCAAACGGTCCTTATGATTACCCAGCTCGCTCTTTGAATATCTCGGTTTATGTACCAATGGGAAGTGGCCCAGCCTACCCAACTAATTTTCCAAAAAACACTCACAAGATCTTTAAATGAGGCTCACTGTATGATTTCACTCATATGAGAAATTTAAGAATCAAAACAAACAAGCAAAGGAGACGGGGGGAGGGGGAGAGAGAGAGAGAGAGAGAGACCGAGATATAATTGCCTCTTAACTATAGAAAACAAACTGATCAGAGGGGAGGGGGGAAGGGTGATGGGAAAAAATAGATGATAGGGATTAAGGAATGCACCTGTCATGATGTATGGAAGGGCTGAAACACTATATTATACACCTGGAAGTAATGCAACACTGTATGTTAACTAACTGGAATTAAAATTTTTATAAATGTTCACTGTAGAAAATCCAGAAAGACACAGAGAACAGAAAAAAAAACAACCAAAAAAGGCAACCCACAATCTGGTGACCCACAATGATTGTTGGTAACACTGGGAAATGCCCATCTATCCCACCGCCCACCCTGTCCCACACATAGAACAGTACCAGCAACAGCCTGGCAATTCTTCATTAGCTCTCTACCATAGGCTAGAGATGGAGGCTGAAAATTAGATGCCTTAATAACTCTTTTCTGCTCTGGGGTAGTTCAAGTGGAAAGTCCACATTTTTAGATGGATTACTTAAGTGTGATCGTGAATACTTGTGTATAAATAGCTCTTAGCAGTAAAATCTCTCAGAGATTCTCTTAAGGTTGAAACTTCCCATTTTTCAACAAATCACCTTTTAGTCCCTTTTCTTTGGGCTGTTCTACTTGGTGGCCACCTCATCTATTCTCTAGACAAGAAAGAATTCAGAGCTGACAATGACAAATTGACTGGCAGAGGTTCTGGTCATACCAGACATTACTCAGCATCCCGACAGGTGACCTGTCCACCTCGAAACTTCGACTTTGAGCTGAGCGATGAGGCCTGATAGGAATCCTGACTTGGGCCATTCACTGGCTCAGGACACAGTCTGTCATCCTATATCCTTTCAACAAACATTTGGTAGCACAAACTGCTATTCCTATATTTATTGTATAATTTGGAGCTCTCTGTATTGTTTCCCCCAATAGCAACCATTATCAGAAATGTAAATCAAGAAATAAATTAACAGCTTAGCATCAACATAATACAAAGGAGGCAAAAAGAGGGACAGAGAGAATAAATACAGAAGTCCTATTTTAACCTTGAGTCCTCACAAAGCCAAAGTTGAAACATTAACATTTTTATGATGAAAAACTTAGGCTTTTCATTAGACTAGCATTTTAAGGTTCCAAATCAAGAAGGTAACAGGAAGCGGACATTGTGACACATACAGGCCCCAAATGCTTGTCTATTCATTTGAATATTTGGGGGACTCCTGGGTGGCTCAATCGGTTAAGTAAACAACTCCTGGTTTGGGTTCAGATCATAATCTCGGGGTCATGGGATCAAGACCCACATCGGGCTCCGCATTCGGCACGGAGTCTGCTTGAGATTCTCTCTCCCTCTGCCCCTCCCCTACTCGTGTAGGCACGTGCCCCTGTACGCACACGTGTGTCCATGCTTTCTCTCAAATAAAATCTTTTAAAAAAATGAATGCTTCTAGAATGTAACTTGTGTGAGGTATCATTTGAAAGCAGTGAACCTCGTAATTTAAAATGTATCAGAATCAACTGAGGGACTTCTAGAACACAGACTGCTACTCTCCCCTCCCGACTGGAGCACCCAATTCAATAGATCTGGGAGGGAGCCAGGAATTTTCACGTCTAACAAGGCCCCAAGAGGATCCTGAGGCTGCTGTTCTGGGACCGCAGGGTGAAGAACAATGGGCCAAGCTATGCACATACAGCAGAGAACAAATATTTCAAAGTCCTTCTCCCCAAAGCTTCCATTCTACCGGCCATGAGAACAATTAGGCATAACATAATTTCTTTGCTAGCAAACTTATCTCTACCCTGAAAGATAAAGTCAGAAAAGAACCGAGGATGAGGGAGGAGGTAGCGATGGTTTTTTTTTTTTTTTTTAAAGAAGATGGGTCGAGAAGGCATCATTCAAACAAACGAAGCGAATGAAGAGAGAGGAGGCCAGGCAAAACCAGAGGGGAACGTGCCTCTGACAAAGGGAGCATTTCACGGGAAGAACCCTGTGTGGTAGTGAGCGCCAGACATTCCAGAACAGCAAGACCCGTCTAGACAGAGACACGCAGGAGAGGCGTTCTAAGCGGGCAGAGGGTGGCGTAGAATGACAAGCCGAGTATTGGAAGGGGATGGGTGCAAAAGTGATGTGATGTGATGTGATTGCTGATAATAATAATAATAATAATAACAGCAGCAGCAGCAGCAACAGCAGCAGCCTGGACTATTTTGAGGTGGGGAGAGAGGACTGACCGGAGACAAAGATGGAAAAGAGAAGTCCAGGTGGGAGGCACCTAGAGATGATGAATGCTTGGATGCAGGTGGTCACCACCAGTTCAGGCCAGTTCAGGAAGGTAGAAGACGTCCTGCAGGGGGCGCTGACCCACTTCTTGTGGGATGTGAGGTGAGGTGGGGTTGGGGGGTGGGGGGAAGCAAGGATGACCACAGTGCTTTGTCTTGTTTTTACTGGGGCTGGGGGAGGGCGGGTGGAAATAAAACATTTATTTGGAAACATTCTCAAGCCTACAGAAAAGTTGCAAGAATAAAATTAACACGGAGTACACCTATCTGTCCTTTGAGATGCTCCTACCCTTAACACTATCCCATTTGCTTTAACGCTTGCACACCCTCCCCACAGATACACACACACACACACACACACAGACACACACACACACACACACACATGCTTTTCCTTTCCAAACCACTTGAGAACAAGCCACACACATTTGTGGCCTTTCCTCCCTAAATACCTCAGAACCACAGCGTTCCCAGCCTGGTCTGTGCGGTGGTATGTGTGTGGCTAGTTGGAGTGGTCACGACACTGGGTTCAACAGAAGACACAATATCAGCTCATGACCCAGCCCAGCGAGGGACCGGCACAATGGGAACAATGCAAAAAAGCCACTAAGCCCTGGATTGTGGGAGTCCACTAAGTTGTACAAGAGCTCTGAGATCAACAGAATACAGGAGGTTTTGAGAGACGTAGCGCAGTCGGAGATGAGGCTATGTGGGGACAGGATTTCGACAGACAGAGGAGAGAAAGGAAAGAATGCAGGGCAGCGGGGAAGGCAGCCTGCACAGATCCTGAGGAGAAAATAGGTATGGCACAGCGGAGTGATAGACACAAGGCCGCCTCCTGCTGGCAGGAACTTGACGGCAGGGGTACGAAATGAGGTCAGGGAGGGAGGATGGACACATCAGAGAGAAAAGACACTGAGAGGCAGCCCAGGGATGAACTCAGAAAGGTGGCAGCGCGGGGTCTGCTAGTTCCTGGCACTCTGATCACCAGTGGAAGGACCCTACATGTTGAAGAGGAAAATAAGCATGACAAGGACAGTGGCCAGAAGGCAAACAAATTGGCCACAATTCCCTTCGTTACATTTTCCCATGTTGCAAATTTCTAATATTATCTCCTCTGCCTCAAAGTGCTCTTGGTCCGTGTCCCACCCAGCAATTCAAGTTTCTCAGCGGCTGGCCGATCCCTCGGCCTTTGAAGAGTGACATCTGACGCTCCCGATGTGGACTTCACAGACACACATTTAACTCTGCTCTCCTTGAACTCTGCAGCACAGACAGCAATGCCTTCAGCCCCCGAATGCATTTCCAGAACCTGGCTCTTGCTGTCGTGCTCAAAGACAAGCTAATTTGCTCCAACTTGACGAGCCTGGGCAGTAATCAAAAGTTCTACTGGCACGGAGAGGAGGAAAGTCTTCTGAGGGTATAGAGGCAGCTCAAAATGAGACTGAAATGTGGTGAACCACTGCCATTTTATTTTGAATAAGTAGGGTTTTTCAATTTGCCACTTAAAGGGAGTTGTGAATATCCTTCCATCTCTATCAACTTGGTCCAAAAGGCAGCTGGGCCAAGGATATCTGTAATTCTGAAGCACTAGAACTCCCAGCCCAAGTTTATCCCCAACAGGTGTGGGGAGATGAGAATCGACAAAGAGCAGATGGGTAAAGCTCCTCTTCTGAAAGGTACAGAACGCAGAAATGAGAATCAAACCAACAGCTAGAGCATGTCCTCTGCTCCCACAGCCTCTCATAACCCATCTGCAACCAGAACACAAAGTGAATAATTGACTTTCTCTGCTTGACTTGTTTCAGTCAGCATAATCTCCTCCAGTCCCATCCATGTTGATACAAAAGTTGGGTATTCATCCTTTCGGATGGAGGCATAATACTCTATAGTATATATGGATCACATCTTCCTTATCCATTCGTCTGTTGAAGGGCATATTGGCTCTTTCCAGAGTTTGGTGATTGTGGCCATTGCTGCTATGAACATGGGCATGGTGCCTAAACAATGAATCTTGGAACACTGAAAAAAATAAAATTAAATTAAAAAAAAAAAAAAAGAACACAAGGCAGAGCAATGACATCTTGAAAGCCATGGAGGTTGCCAGCCTATGTTTCTAGGCTCTTCTAGGCTCTTCAAGGGCTTTAATTCTGGTGTCCTGAACTCTGTTAAGTCAAAAGAGGATCCATCTCTCCAGGACTACAGCACAGAAGGAAAGTATTCTCTGGCCTGCTCAGCCCATTTTGCAAATCCAGGTGATGCTGGAGCGTTTGGGGCAGGGGCCACCACAGGGCATAACTATTCCTTTTTCAGCTTGGACAACACAACAGAATTTTCCAGATGTCCACATCCTACAAAAGATTTCACATGCAGGCAATATTACATATGGCTGAGTATATTAATGGGCTGTGTGACCCCAGGCAAGTTGCTGGACATCTCTGAGCACCATTCTTCACCTATAAACAGAGCTGATCTTCATAGGATTTCTGTGAAGATTAAAGGAGATGTTCATTTAAAACATTTAACTTTAGGAAACAAACTGAGGCTTGCCAGAGGGGAGATGGGTAGGGGATGAAGTAACTGGGTATTGGGCATTAAAGAGGGTACGTGATGTGATGAGCACTGGGTGTCATATACAACTGATGAATTACTAAACCCTACATTGGAAACTAATTACTGTATGTTGGCTAATTAAATTTAATATTTTTAAATATAAAATAAAATAAAACACTTAGCCCCAGTGCCTGGTGCATAGTCAGTACTTCAAAAATGTTAGTATTATATACGTCGAGCCTGGATTTCCTATCTCCCTTTGAAGACACAACAAGGCATGGTCCAAGCTGTTCTTGTGAGATGCTCAAGAAAGGAAGGAAGAATTTCCCTGGGGTTGCTTCTGTTTTGCGCTATACATAGCTGTATCCAATGCCTTTCAGAGGAGAGACAAACATTCCTTTCTTATTCCCTTCGTACTGAATCACATGTATGGAACAGCCCCCATTTCCAGCTTCGAGGGGCTTGTGGAATCTACCTGCTTCCTTCAGCCGACAACTACGGACCACCCAGCCAGTGCCTGGCTGGAGAGGAGGGTGGCTGAGCAGCCCCAGAGGTGGTAACACAAAGCATAGTGCCTGCAAGACCGGGGCCCTGGAGGTGGCACCAGAGGGACCCCTGGTCTCATCTGTGCAATTAGGAGGGTCTTTCTGAAGGAGCTGACCGACAAACTGAACTGTGCTGAGACACTCCCAGAAGTGAAGCCTCCCAAAAGAAGATCCTCTCATTCTCGGGCACCTGGGTGGCTCAGTGGGTTAAAGCCTCTGCCTTCGGCTCAGGTCATGATCCCAGGGTCCTGGGATGGAGCCCCGCATCGGGCTCTCTGCTCAGCAGGGAGCCTGCTTCCCCTTCTCTCTCTGCCTGTCTCTCTACTTGCTTGTGATCTCTCTCCCGATGTCAAATAAATAAATAAAATCTTTAAAAAAAAAAAAAAAAGAAAGATCCTCTCGTTCTCAATGAGGTCTTTGCCTGGGCACTGCCAGCCCTTCCCTGAAAGCTGCTACGAATCCAGGACCTCACCCAAGGCCAAGGGACTGCATCTACAGGCAGCACCGAAGAGGCCTGGCAGTCAGTGAGGCCATCCCTGCCCTGTCCCCCCCACCCCCCATGCCCAAACGCACACCCTGTATTCCTGATGACAGCCTGTGAAATCTAAAACATCTGAAGTAAAGCAATTAAAAAAAAAAATCACATCAGTGAATATCCCAAACTGGGTAAGAAAAAACAAAAATAAGAGTTACAAATAAGGTAAGATAACCAACTCTAAGAATATGACCTTTTCTTTAAGCTCGAAAGCTACCACTTTGGAGAAATAATCATAGTTGAGCTATTACTATATGATATATGATTATATTTTTATTTTTCTATTTCCATGTTTTACTGCATTACTTATCTCGTGCTACAAGCTTCTGAGCTGGGAGCCATTCTCATCCCTATTTCACAGATCAAGAAACTGATCTATAGGGCGCCTGGGTGGCTCAGTGGGTTAGGCCGCTGCCTTCGGCTCAGGTCATGGCCTCAGGGTCCTGGGATCGAGTCCCGCATCGGGCTCTCTGCTCAGCAGGGAGCCTGCTTCCTCCTCTCTCTCTCTCTGCCTGCCTCTCTGCCTACTTGTGATCTCTCTCTGTCAAATAAATAAATAAAATCTTAAAAAAAAAAAAAGAAACTGATCTATAAGTGATATGTTGCCTAAGATTGCTAACTGCTGAATGTCGGGGCTGTGACTCCTCTCCAAGGCCCACGCTCCCATTCACCTGACACTGGGAATCCTAAATCTGGATGCGCACCCAGATCTCCTGGGGTTTTTCCAGGCCCTATCCACATCTCAGACTTTCTGATCTTCCAGAGGGGGACTGGGCATCTGAGTGTTTAAGAAGTACCCTGAGAGGTCTCACTGTTGGCACAACACCATATGGAGCCTCTCAGCCCTGCTCCCCAGGGAAATTGGTATAAACTATGTTTAAAAATAATCATTTGGGGCACCTGGTTGGCTCAGCGGGTTAAGCCTCTGCCTTCGGCTCAGGTTATGATCTCAGGGTCCTGGGATCAAGTTCCACATCAGGCTCTCTGCTCAGCAGGAAGACTGCTTCCCCCACTCTCTCTGCCTTCCTGTCTGCCTACTTGTGATCTCTGTCTGTCAAATTAAAAAAAAAAAAATTTAAAGGGTCTAGAAATTGTCCTAGTGGAATACAGGAAATTAAGAAACAGCTGTTAAAGAAAATCAACTAAAACTCGGGAAGAACAGCAGGTATCTACTATGTTTGAACCAAGATGTGCTTCCTCTCTCTCCTGTCCCAGCTCAGGAAGACACAACAAACTCCACTGCAGACTGGGACAGCCAAGATACAGGGTGTTGTCTTCTCTCTCTCTCTCTCTCTCATTCTCTCTCTCTCTCCCAAACTGGCAGTTGCAAGGCATTCAGCCTTGAAGGGGCAGAGTATCAGCTCACCTGTTTCGAAGGCAAGTGCTGAGCATGTACGGTCGGTAAGGGTTCCTTTCTTCCACACTGCCTACAGCACCCACCGGATGAAGGCTTACCTTGAACTCAGCACGCAGAGAAAACTGGGGCTCTGACTGTCCCTGACCGGACTTGGAAGGTGAAGGTTCCATGCTAGGAGAGGCAAGCTGAAAACCCTTGAGGATACTGCTTCCCTTTCCAGTGAGCATTTAGCTCCTGAAGCCTAGGTGTCACTCAAGAGAGAACCATGCTCTTGTCCCCACCACCAGCCCCAAAGCCGTGACTCAGAGATCATGCCCAGGGGAGAAAAGCTACAGCAAAGCAGGTCACAAAACAGAGAGCTAGAAATCTCTTCCCAAAGGAACTGACTTCATTTGCAACCAAGGGTGGAGAAGTTCAAGCCTAAGGGAGGTCTCAAAACCCCTAGAGGTTATAGTTGGGAGGAGACAGGAGGAGACGGACAGACTCACTGGAGATACGAACTAAAGGGCAGGCTGACAAGTTTGCCAGAGAAAATCTGAGGAAGGGGCCACTGGGGGGAAACGGTCTCAAATACTGACTTGCTGTCCACAGGAGATACACTTTACATTTAACGATGCAGTGGGGCACCTGGGGGGCTCAATCGGTTAATTGTCTAGCTCTTGGTTCCAGCTTAGCTCATGATCTCAGGGTCGTGAGATCAAGCCCTGCATTGGGCTCTGCGCTCAGCAGGGAGTTTGCCTGAGATTCTCTCTCTCTCCCTCTGCTCCTCCCCTGCCCTCTTTCTCTCATAAATAAATAAATCTTGAAAAAAATTTAAAAATGCCAACAGATTCAAAGTAAAATGATGAAAAAGCTACCTCATGCGAACAGCAACCACAAAAAGCCGGAATCGTCACACTCTTATCAGACAAATTAATAGACTCTGGAGCAAAAAAATGTTACTCGAGATAAAGAGGAACATTCCATGATGATAAAAGAATAAATCCATTAGGAAGATGTAAAAAATGTACACATACACACGTTGAAAACAGAGCGCCAAATTTCATGAAGTAAAAACTGATAGAGGGCGCCTGGGTGGCTCGGTGGGTTAAGCCGCTGCCTTCGGCTCAGGTCATGGTCTCAGGGTCCTGGGATTGAGTCCCGCATCGGGCTCTCTGCTCCGTGGGGAGCCTGCTTCCTCCTCTCTCTCTCTGCGTGCCTCTCTGCCTATTTGTGATCTCTGTCTGTCAAATAAATAAATAAAATCTTAAAAAAAAAATTTTTAAAAACCTGATAGAAATGAAAGGGAAAATAGATAACGGTAATAGCTGGAGACTTCAGTGTCACTTTGAATAAAGCATAGGGCAACTAGGTAGAAGACTGAAAGGTAAATAAGAGTGAAACACCTGGATAAAATAATTAAATCTAACAGAAATCTGTAGAACACTCCAACCAACACCAACCGGGTACATATTCTTCCCAAGTGCCCATGGAACATTCTCCAGAATAAACCATAGGCTAGGCAGGAAAGCAAACATCATAAATTTAAAAGGGCATAAATAATAAAGAATATATTTTATTACCATAATGAAATGAAATTACAAATTAGTAACAAGAAGAAATTCAGAATATTCACATATATGTGGAAAACAAATAATAGACTTTGAAATGACCAAAGGATCAAAACAATGTTTTGAGATGAAGGAAAGTGAATACACAACAGACCAACACTCATGGGGTGCAGCTAAATCAGCACTAGAGGGAAATTTATATGTGCAAATGCATATATTAAGAAAGAGAGAGACAGAGAGAGGGAGGGAGGGACAGCCAAGATACAGGGAGGAAGGAAGGGAGGAAAGAATCTTAAATCTAAATTCCTACCCTAACACAATGCGAAAAGAAAAGCAAACTAAACCTAAAGCAAGTAGAGGGAAGGAAATAATCAAAGTTAGATGAGGAATTCTTAGAACAGAGAATAGAAAAATGATTGAGAAAATCAGTAAGACTAAAATAATATTCTTTAAAGTGATCAATAAAGCTGAAAATTTTTAGCTAGACTGAACAAGAAAAAGAGAAAGAGTAAGTCAAATTATTAGAAACATAAATGAAAGAGGGGACAGTACTACCAACCTTATAGAAACAAAAAGAATAAGAAAAAAATACGATGAGTAATTATATACCAATAAAATGGATAACTTTGATGAAAGGGACAAATACCTAAAAGGTCATATACTACTGAAACCACTCAAAAAAATAAACAAACAAACCAAACCAGACAGCCTGAACAGATTTGTACCTAGTAAAGAGATTGAATTATTAATCAAAAATATACTTCATAAGGAAAAGCCATGGCCAAGATGGCTTCACTGGTGAAACATCTGAAAAAGAATACCAATTCTTCACAGACTCTTCCAAAATAATGGAAGAGGGGGGAACACGTCCCAACACATCCCGTGAGACCAGTAGTAACCAAAGACATCACAAGAAAAGAATATTATAGACTGTTATCTCTTATTAATATGGATTTAAAACCCCATACAAATCCAGACATACACAGAAAGAATGACACATCATGACTGAGGGACATCTATCCCAGAAATGCCAGATTGGCTTAATACCTGAAAATCAATTAATGTAATATACCATCTCAGCAGAATAGAAAACAAAAGCCACACGATCATCTCAACACACGAGGGGAAAGCATTTGACAAAACCAAACACCGTTTTGTGATTTTAAAAAAGGAAAGAAACGAATCACCTAGAAATAAAAAAGCACTTCCTCAACTGGATAAAGACCCTCAACAAAATCTACAGCTAATATCACACTTAACGGTGAAACAGGGGATGCTTTCTCTTAAGACCAGGAACAAGATAAGAATGTCTTTTTTTTTTTTTTTTCAGTATTGTACTGAAAGCTCTACTCGGAGTGATTAGGCAAGTAAATAGGAAAAAGAGAGAGAGAGAGGGAGGGAAGAAGGGAAGAAGAAAGAGAGGGAGAGAATCCTGATGGGAAAGGATGAAGTAAAAGTATCTCTCTGCTGATGGCATAAGCCATTGAAAACCCTAAAAAAACAGTTAAAAAAAACTATTAGAAAATAAGTTGAGCAAGTTTCAGAATATAAGATCAAATATATAAAAATGAATTGAATTTCTATATACTTGTGGTTTTTTTTTTTCTTTTTCCTTTCAGGGAAGGTATTTAATTATGGATTCAATTTACTTAATGGTTAATTAAATTTCTATTAGCTTATAATAAACAACCCAAAAATGAACTAAGAAAGCAATTTCATTTACAATAGCATCAAAAAAGTAAATACTTTGAAATGCATTTTACAAATAAATGCAAAACTTGTACTCTGAAAACTACAAAACTGTGCTGAAAGAAATGACAAATCCACATAAATGGAAAAATATCAATTTGCCTGGATTGGAAAACTTAATATTGTTAAGATGGTAATGTGCTCCAAAGCAATCTACAAGTTCGGCAAACTCTATCAGAATCCCAGCTGATTTTTTTGTAGAAATGGACAAGCTAATTCTGTAATTCAGATAGAGTTGTGAGAAATCCGGAATAGCCAAAACAATCTTGAGAAAGAAGGCAATGTTGGTGGATTCACACTTGCTTATTTCAAAGCTTATTAGGAAGCAACAGTAATTAAGACTGGCATATGGACAGACATATAGAGAAATTAAACAAAAGTGAAGATCCAGAATTAAGCCTGTGTGTCCATGTGAATTATTTTTTACAGGGAGCCATGACCATTCAATGCAAGAAAGATAATCTTTTCAACAAATAGTCTAAGACAACTGGATAGCAACATGCAAAAAAAGGAAGTTGGACCCTCACCTTACACCATATTAAAAAATGAACTAAAAAAAAAAAGAACTAAAAGTAGATCAAAGATCTAAGAGGAAGGGCTAAAACTATATGACTCTTAGGAGAAAACACAGTGCTAACTCTTCATAACCTAAGTTGAGCAACAGAATTTTTGAAAATACACAAATTGGACTTCATCAAAATTAGAAGCTTTTGTGTTTCAAAGAACGCCATCAAAAGAGTGAAAAGGTAACCCACAGAATGGGAGAAAATATTTGCTAATCATATATCTGATGTATGATAAGCAAACCATATGTTGTATCTAGATTAAATGAACATCTCTTAGAACTCCATAATAAAAAGACAATCCAATTAAAAACAAAGGATCTGGGGCGCCTGGGTGGCTCAGTGGGTTAAGCCTCTGCCTTCGGCTCAGGTCATGATCTCAGGGTCCTGGGATCCAGCCCCGCATCAGGCTCTCTGCTCAGCAGGGAGCCTGCTTCCTCCTCTCTCTCTGCCTGTCTCTCTGCCTACTTGTGATATCTCTCCCTCTCTCTCTGTCAAATAAATAAATAAAATCTTTTTAAAAATAGGATCTAAACAAACATCTGTCTAAAGAAGATATACAAATGGTCAATAAGGAAATTAAAGGAAAATTAAGGAAAAGATGCTTAAAATCATTAGTCATCAGGGAAATGTACATCAAAACCACAATGAGACAGTTCTCACACACCACGTGGTTTTAAATGACAACATGGAAAGTGATAATGACAAATGTTAGCCAGAACATAGAGTAATCAGAGCCCTCATATACCACGGGTGGGAACATGGTGCAGCTACTGTGGAAAACAGTCTGGCCGTTCCTCACATTATTAAGCATAGAGTTACCATATGACCCAGCAATTCCACTCCTAGGCATATGCTTGAGGGAAATCAAAACATACCCACACAAAAACTTGCACTTGAATATTTGTGGCATTATTATTCATAATAGTCCAAAGATAAGAGCAACCTAAATATCTATCAACTGATGAATGGATAAATAATCTGTAGTCTATCCTACAGAGGAGTATTATTCAGCCCTGAAAAGGAACAGATACTGACGCTTGCTACAACATGGAAGGATCCTGAAAAAAAATGCCAGGTGAAATAAACCAGTCACTAAAGAGCACATATTATAGAATTACATTTATATGAAATGCTCCAAAAAGGCAAATCTATAGAGACAAGGACATAGACTAGCAGTGGCTTCCAGCTGGGAAGAATAGGGAAGGAAACAGGTGGGTGATGTCTAAAGGGTCCAGGGCTTCTTTTTTTCCCTTTTTAAAAAAATTTTATTTTATTCTTCCAGTGTTCCAAAATTCATTGTTTCTGCACCACATCCAGTGCTCCATGCAATATGTGCCTTCTTTAATATCCACCACCAGGCTCCCCCAACCCCCCAGCCCCTCCACTCCAAAACCCTCAGTTTGTTTCTGAGTCCTCAGTCTCTCATAGTTCTGAGGTGAGGAAAACATTCTAACATTGGCTGAGATGCCGGCTGCACAACTCTGTGAAGATATTTAAAACAGAGAAGTGTACAGTTTGAGTCAGCAAACTGTATCTCAGTAAAGCTGTTGTTGGTTGTTGTTTTAAGGAAGCTCTCTGAGTGGTCATGATCAGTAAATGGTCTGAGATGAGAAACACTGCCCCACCGTCTGCTGTCCCGCGTCCCCAGGCTTTCTGTATAGCATAGAAAGTCACTTCTGGTTCCTTTATACCTTCATGATGCTGGCTCTGGATTAAGTGCCTCTGGGCTTTGTGAACAGCTCATGGGTCTGGGCCAACAACATGGACAGAGTAGCTATGTGAAGTCCCAGCCTCCTCTGCTTCTCAGATTCCACACGAAGGCCAGACCCCAGCCTCTGGGCCCAGACACTGACCCCTCGGCTCTCAGGCTGGGACAAGTGTTAGCCCAGCACCTCGCATGGAAGAAATTTAGCTCTTCGTGGTCACTGAGTATGCCGCCATCTGAGAAAGGCGGGGGCGCTGCATGAACACTCCTGAGCCACCAGCAGCTGCACAGGGAAATGGCAATGCAGAGGGTTACTGAGGCGCTTGGGAATTTCACGCGTACTTTCGTGGACCGGCCTCCTAGCTGTTAGCTGTTGCAACTTCCGTAGTATTGAGACCCTTCATCCTGGCATGTTTCTCTTTAACTACGACACACCGACACATAAGAGATGCGTTCAAACTCCTTGCTTCACTTCCCGACGGGCATCGTCCTGACCCCAGGACTCTTCCCTCCACCATCTGAGGCTGGACAAGCCCCCGGTGGCCTTTGCATGAAGCAACTCAGCGCCAACATACAGTTGTACTTTGCAGCAAATAATAATCACCACCCGTTTAAAATCAGTCCTTGATCTCCATCCTTTGTCAACAGAACGTCTGACTTAGATTTCTACCAGTTGAGCTAATATAAACCACATCCCTCCAGAGACGGAGAATCTCCGAAACACTTCCTCCTAACTTGGCCATCCGTTATCCAGAAATATATGCCATCGGCCTGGAAATGGAAGATAAAGCTCTTTCTGGCACAACCTGAAAGTGTGTTACATATCTCCTATGACTAAGCTATTTATTAAGGAAAGAGACTGCTTAAAATGGGAAAAGCACATCATCTCTGTTAACGCATTATCTGCAAAGGGGACAAAGCTCAGCGTAGACTCCACACCAGACCATTGGAAGGTCTGACTTGATCTTCAGACTCACTCTGCTGTGGAGCTGCTAGTCTCTAGACTTTGATTCCATGGAAAGGGTCATCCCTGCCTTTCAAACGCTAGTACGTATGACCAAGGACATATGGAGATCCTGGAGGGTGGGTGGACGTGTTCCCTCAATCGCATCCAGGCTGATGGCAGTCCAGGTCCAGCCCTGTCTGCGAAGCCCCTTTCTTACCAAGCATGTCCACGGCTAACACCTGGAGATGAACCTCTAATCATAAATGGCCCTTAAGGAGCACCCCTCTTGCATGGTAAGCTGGCAAGTGGGAAACAACTGACCTTCATAACGCCCACGCTGAGAACGCATGTGGGCATTTCACTCCTCGCACCAGCCACCTGATGGAAGCTGGCAGGTGCCGTCCCTCCCCGCAGACACGCTGGTTCAGAGCCAGGTCAAAGGGTCTTCCCTGCTCAGCCAGCACATCGGCGCCCGCACCCAGGCCGACTCCTTAGATTTCCGCCCGCATCCTCCATGTCCTTCTTTTGCTCAAGTGACAATGTACTTGTTAATTCCTAATATGAGCTAATAAATGTCATTTCCAAGTGCTTTATGCAACTCTGAATTTGAAGGAAGAAGGTGGCTTTTCCTGTCTAAGTAAAAAATAACCACCAAACCCCCGCTCCTGTCTCCTTTTTTTTTTTTTTTTTTTTTTTTTTTTTTTTTTTTTTAACTAACTTGAGTGAGACTTGGGAGCGGAACAACGGGTGAAAAAGTGTCAAAAGACATTTCATCTCTTGACAGCTGAAACCACTTCTCATCATATCTTCTTCTCCAAACTCTGTAGAATGAGCTACAGGGGGAAAGAAATCTCACCTCTAGAAGGAAGTGTGTCAGGATAAACGGAGAACATTTCTGGAGTCAGGCTATCCTAATACCAGCCACTAAAATGACTAGCCAGGGCGCCTGGGTGGCTCAGTGGGTTAAGCCGCTGCCTTCAGCTCAGGTCATGATCTCGGGGTCCTGGGATCGAGTCTCGCATCGGGCTCTCTGTTCTGCGGGGAGCCTGCTTCCTCCTCTCTCTCTCTCTGCCTGCCTCTCTGCCTACTTGTGATCTCTGTCAAATAAATAAATAAAAAATCTTTAAAAAAATAAATAAATAAAATAAAATGACTAGCCAGGGGATGCCTGGGTGGTCCCGTCCGTTAAGTGTCCGCCTTCAGCTCAGGTCATGATCTGAGGGTCCTGGGCTGGAGCCACACCTCCTTGGCTTCCCTGCTCAGTGCGGAGCCTGCTTCTCCCTCCCCCTCTGCCTCTCCCCCATTCCCACTTAAGCATACTCTCTCATAAAATCTTTTTAAAAATAAAAAAAAAAATAAAATAATTAGCCAGGTGGCTGAGGCCAAGGGGCGCTGGCCCCGAGTCTCCTCCCTCCTTCCCCCTCCCCCTCCCTTCCCCATCTCTCTCCTTCCTCAGCCCCTCCCTCTTCCACTCCTTTCTTCCCTCCACCCTCTCTGGGGGGTAAGCTTCTGGCCACCACACTGTGGGGATCGTGGGCCCTACAGTAGCTGACTTGCTCTCACAGAGGGCAACAACTGGTCCAGTCTGGCAGCCGGCAAGCGGAGAGGCAGGGACAGGACCCCAAGCCTCCCCTCATAACCACCCAAATATACGACAGCTGCGGGCCTGGCTCGACCCCTGCTGCTGAACGATTCCACCCCTCCCTACCTACCCCTGTCAGAAAACCAGGAAGTCTCCGCAGCCCCTGCAAAGACTGTAGCAAGGACACTTATGGGAGCCACTGTGTTTCATTAGAAGGACCCCAGGAAGAGCCGCAGGAGAATGAGAACCCAGGGATTCCGAGGGCTGCAGGCTGGGGGGGAGGCTGCCATCCTCATCCTCTCTGCTAGGACGCCCAGGGAAACCCTAGGCTGGCTCCTCAGCTGAGTGGGGTCCTGGTCCCCTGGCTGCGGGAAAGCCCCAGAGGTCCTTCGCCAGCTCCAAGAGTGTGTTGTGTGTCCCTCGCAGGGAGGCAGAGTCGCTAGAACCCGGGACCACGGCCAGGCGGTCCAGGGCTACCTCAGGAGAAATGACACACAGAGGTCTGGACCCCAAAGAGGACAGTAAGAACCCCCAGGGCTCCAAGAAGACACACATTTGCCCACCGCTGAGGTCACTCAATGAACCATGTTAAACTGCAGCCAACGGAATGCAGAGCCGCTGCACCTGGGCGACACTCTGTGTCTGCAACCTGGCAGGTGCCAACCAAGGAGGATGGGCAGAAGCCTCGGCTCTCGGGGATAGGCACCAACTCCACACATCACTCCGGCATTTAAACCACCAACTCAGCCACACTGAGGCTCGTCAGCCGGAGGACAGCCCAGCTACAGAAACTGGGATGGAGGGGACGAGCCACGGAGCCATCCAATCCACTTGTGTCCAGGCTCGTGGTCCGTGAGGGGCAGCCTGGGTGCTGGCCTTCCCCGGGGCCTCTCTGCTGGGAGACTCCCAGTGCTCGTGAAAGCACGGCAGATAAGACAACGGACTGGAGTCTGGCAGAGCTGGATCTGAACTCAGACTTGAACAAGGCTTCCCCTCCTTGAGCCCCAGGCTCGTCATCTGCAACATGGGTGAGCCGTGGTCATCAGGGTGGCTAACACTTTCTGAGCCTTCTGATAGGCCAGAGTGTATCTATCTGTCTCTGTCCCATCAGTCCTCCCAAAAACTTCAACTTGTAATGAGCTGGATATTGTTAGTCTCCCCGGAGACCTAGGTGGTTAGACATGCTGTCTGAAATCCCACAGCAGCTGAACAGTGCAGCCTTGATTCTAACGTGGCTGTCTGGCCTCACGGTTCATCCACGGACCCTCCGCTTGATGATCTCCTGCCCATGGGGGGTGGCTGAGCCATCCACGGAGACAGTGTAGACAGAGCGCTTCAGGCAGCACGGGCTCCCAGCGTGCAGACAAGGATACTGCGGTCCTCCTTATCTGTCACTATCCCTTGGGAAACAGGAGCGACTTGATGGAGATTATGTTGATGCTTGTTGGGTCTTTCCCTCGAACAGAATGACGAGAATGAACCTTCCCTGTGAGTTCCGCGGCCCCTGCGCACAAAGCTGACGGTCCTGCTCTGTAGCATCCTTCTTCTCACTCACCACCTTTGCCCCCGAGAGTGCTTATTTAACGAGAGCTTTCGGCAGCACGCGAAGGTCACTCAGCCATTTGCTAGACTCAGTTCACAGAAGAGAGGGTGCGGCGAGAAGGGCAAGGAAGAAAGACCATCTGGGCTCAGGGGGAGAAGGATGATTTGGCCACTTTTTTACCGAAGATCTTTGGAAGGAGAATAAACTGGCCATTAAAAGCAAGAATAAAGCCTTCTAAGTTGATCTATTGGGTCCCTCAGATATCCTGTGAAGGGAGATAGTCCGTGGCTCCTGAGTGAAGGACGGGGAGGAGATATTCATGAGTGAAGGGTGGGGAAGGATCCTGAAGAAGGTGCTGCCAAGGGATGGCGGCGGGGGGCGGGGGGCGGGGGACGGGGTGGAGGAAAGAGATGAGAACAGAGAGTGTGACAACGTGTTCTTGAAATCCAAGAGATTATTCCAGGAACACTGTCAAACCTTACTGAGCAAACAGTTTCTAGACATTCTTTAAAGTCTGGTTTGTGAAAAAGCAAACCAGCTGCCCATTCTGTGTGTATCTGAGGAGGGCACAACCTTTTCTCAGGGCTCCTGCTCCAGCCAAGGAAACCCACCCACCATCTCCCTAATGCTGGCCCCTCGTGCGCATCTGACTGGTCTCGAACCTGCCCCCCAACAGTGAGCCCCTCCTCTCTGCTTCCTCTGGGGTCCTGAAGCACTTTGCCCTGCTATTTCCCATCCCCCATTCTGCCTTTGATGGCAGTGAATGGAGGACAGGAAAACCCACCCGAGAAAAGTCTCTGAAGGAGGAGAATGATCCAGCTTCCTTGAACCCAGCACTGTGCCTTGAATAAAATGGACCAAGTGAAGACGTGTCCATACAGATTCAATAACAGAGGCTCTGCTTCAAGTTCTAGCGAAAACAATTCACATTGTGAGCTGGAAGAATTCCTTCTTTCTTTCTTTCTTTATTTTTTTAAAGATTTTTATTTACTTATTCATGAGAGACACAGAGAGAGAGAAGCAGAGGGAGAAGCAGGTTCCCCACTGAGCAAGAGCCTGATGCGGGACTCCATCCCAGGACCCCAGAATCATGACTTGAGCCGAAGGCAGACCCTTAACCATCTGAGCCACCCGGGTGCCCAAGAATCCTTTTTTAAAATAGTTTCCATGTTGGAAGCCCAACTCAGGGCTTGAACTCATGACTCTGAGATCAAGACCCTTGAGATCAAGACTAGAGCTGAAATCAAGAGCTGGATGCTTAACCAACAGGGCACCCAGATGCCCCGTAAGCTGGAAGATGTTATAACTCTAGTCCAGGTTCTACCATGTTGAATTGTGTGGCTTCAGTCTCTCTAAGATGTGGGTTAATCCATCTGCCAAAAGGTATAGCCAGAGTGTACTGCGCCCATCTGCATATGGACATACGCAAACATCTACATGAAACAGGGCGGTGGCAGTTGAGGGGGCACGGAACACCAAGGGGCTGTACCATCCCAAAATAAGAGGGGGAAAAGAGGAAGATCAGGAAAGTAGCTCTCCCGCTTCAGACTGCAAGAATACAAGATGGTGGCCCTTGGAGATTAGAAAATGGAACTGCCCCCCACTGCCCAGAGTCTGATGTGTTGAAAAATAAGTAAGGTAACCAAGGTTGTTTTTACTTGAAATTCACCCCAAATATCTGAGGCACAAATTTTTGGACATCACAGCTTTCACTAGCAAGTGTTTTGAGGACCTAGTGGCCCTGAGCAGAAAACAGACCTGGGAGTCCTGTCCCCAAGACCTCCCTGTGCTGTCAGGCATCTTTCAGGTAGTGAAAATGTCACCTCTGGCTCCAGTACCCCATGATACATGTCACTGATGCAGGCCAGGCTTGTCGAGGGGGCCTGACACAGAGGGTAAAGCAACAGGGGCTGGCTGGGACATGTTCTTATGCATCTTAGCCATTGGCCTCTACCAGGTACTTCCTCACGTCTGAAGGGACCACTGAAGCCCAGAGACAGATGATCTCCATGGCCCTTCTGCAAGTTCTCTGAGATAATGCCAAAGAGAGAGCACAGAGCGAGATTGCACACTGCCTGCCTTTGGCTGGAAACCAGAAACCCTAACTTCTAATCCCGGTTTTCTATCTAACCCTTGGAAGCACTGACACATTTCTTTTCCAAGGGCAGAATGTTCTTCATATTTGAGGCAGGGTCTTCCCATGTCTGTAACACCCATCAGCGAGTGACGGGAACATTATGGAACCACTTTAGAGGGAACCCATTTCTCTTTTCCTAGGCCAACATCATTTGTATGACAATAACCACTACCATCAGGACACAACATGACACTAACTACAACCTCCAGCGAAGGCAGCGTCTGTGCAAGGCGTACTCAACAGTCCTCCCGCCTTGAACAAAACCATCATCAACCATGGCCACTAGGAAGCCAGAAGAACCATCAGCAGGAAAGCCAGTAACCTTTGACACACAGGTGTTCTCCTCTGCACCTGAAAATTACTTGAAGATCAGTAGCTTTTGTAAATCAAGTTCTTTTGTTCTTTGGCTTTTCATGCCCTCCAAAAAAACAGATGTTCATGATAAAACATTCAAACTGAACAGAAAGGTGGAAAGTGGAAAGTATGTACTTTAATTTCTTCTACATGCCTCCAGAAATGTTCTGTGTATACAGTCATTTATGTATATCCTTCATACACACACGCACATGCACACCTATTCACACACACACACACACATTGTACTATGCATTTTCTTCTATATCTTTTCCTCATCTTGATCATTTGTGGATTTACCTCTGGACCCAGCTACCTGAGCCCAGAGACCTCCAGTGTCCCAGCCGTCCTAATCTTGGGGAATCCTGTGCCTTCTGAGATAGTGGTATTGGAGAATAGGTAATAGGTAATAGAAGAATAGAATCAGGGGCGCCTGGGTGGCTCAGTGGGTTAAAGCCTCTGCCTTCGGCTCAGGTCATGATCCCAGGGTCCTGGGATAGAGCCCCGCATCAGGCTCTCTGCTCAGCAGGGAGTCTGCTTCCTCCTATCTCTCTGCCTGCTTGTGAGCTCTGTCAAATAAATAAATAAAATCTTAAAAAAAAAAATAGAATCAAGTAAGTCTGGAGAGAGCAGACTCATACAACTAAAAGGCCTTCTCTATGGTAGAAACACATGTTCCTGGAGTATTTCATGCACACAGTTGACCCCCAAGCATCACACAGCATCGGCATCTCCTTCCCTTGTTTCATCCCAGGACATTTTTTTAAGGGCCCCTTAACAATGTATTGTGCACCCCCTCCCACCCCAGCCCTAGACCAAATCATTTCCTACCCATCGTTCCTCAGGAAAATGCCCTCTGATCATGGCCATCCCCCAACCCTAGATCGCCCTGAGCCCAGCGCGTCCCCCACCTCGGGCCATGTTGCCACCAGGCCACAACCCTCTCCTGCACACCAGCCCGCTGGTCTCATCAAACGTTCCCTGGTGTGCTTCCTTCCCATCTGCCTCCCTGCCAGCCTCTAAGCAATACGAGAGCATGGAGAGCTTCTGTTCATTCATCACCACACCTCCTCATGCTAACATAGTAGGTCCGCACCCAAGAGGGGCTCTGTGGATGTCTATTAAATCAATATACGGTAGCGGGGTCTCTGGAGTACAGCTCTGCAAATGTCACTCCGGCCGCCACAGTGGAGGAAGTATTTCTCCTGAACACACTGCAGGGAATCTTCTAGTGAGGCGAAGAGCCTTTCTGCACCGTGAGTCATCACCCCCTTACTCCCTGGTGTGCGTTCTGGTATGGCAGGTTTGCAGGATTAAATGTGGAATCGTCTCATCTCCCGACAGAAATATCCCCAACGTGTGAGCAGTTGGTACCCACTGACATTCTGATGTAGAATTTGCTTTACATTTTAAAAAAGGCTTTCTGCCGCAACATTTATCTTGATCCGGGGAAGAGCTTGGGAGTGTTTATGTAAAATAAGACTAGTTTTCATTTATGATGGATTTTTGCATGCTGAGAAGAAAATAGCACAGTCTGACAAACCCGGGACCTTCCACTGCCACACGTGTGAAGTGTGCCCGTGAACAGGCGTGACGCAGCTAACGGAGTACTCGGGCATGGCAGGTGGGGAACATTGGCCATGCACAGGACACGGAATAAAGAGGCAAAGATCCCAGGGGTTGCAAAGTCAGTGTCAGGGCTGCCTGCTGATTTGCCCATCTTACTAGCTGAGGTGTCCTCAACGGGTCCCAAATCTTCAGTATTCTCATCTGTGAAATGGGAACAATGAGGGCTCCTGCTTCGCCGGGTTGTGGGTAGGACTGGATTGTATTAGACCATGCTTGTGCCTGCACATAGCATGTTATCTAGAGGGTGAAAACCGATAGAGGGAGACATTGTGGACTAATGAGCAGGTGAGTGTCTCCAAGGACAATGGGTAGTACATCCTGGACAGAAGTTTCCATTAGTTTGGAGCTACAAAGAGGGGAAGCAGTGCGAAAAGTGAAAAGGAAGAAGGTGTCCTTCATGTCCCTGCCAAGGACAGTGCCCTCCTGAGAGTCCCCATCCCAGACAAAAGGAAAGCAAAGAGCATTATTTGGAGCCCTATCGTTGACATCAACAACTGACATGGACACCAAGGTTCCCAGCAGCCATGTGGCCTGAGCAGCAGGACCTGAACGGACAGAGGCTGCCCGAGTGTCTGAACACGATGAGGGAGAGGAGGGCAGGTGTGTGGACTGGGGATCCCGCTGCTTACAGAAGGTGCTCGTTGGCTTCCAACGCCTACAAGCAACTCTGGCTGCACACACTCTGCTATTCACTGAATTTCTTGGTATAAACTTCAGTAATAACGGGGTTCGCAAGGTGCAGGAGGAAAGAGAATGTTACCTTATTCAGTGTCAGAGACATTCCCAGGAAGAAGCCACACCACTGGGGACTTTTCAGTATCACTCTTTGCGGGGGGGTGGGGGGGCTATATTAATTTAAATTCAATTAGCCAAGATACAGTACATCCCTGGTTTTTTATATACTGTTCAATAATTCATCAGTTCAGTATAAAACCCAGTGCTCATCACATCACATGCCCTCCTGAACGCCCATCACCCACTGACCCCAGCCCCCCACCCACCTCCCCTCCAGCAACCCTCATTTTGTCAAGAGTCTCTTATAATTTGTCTCCCTCTCTGTTTTCTTCCCATTCAGTTTTCCCTCCCCATCCCTAGGATCCTCTGCACTATTCCTTATGTTCCATGTATATGTCACAAAAGGGACACTTACTAAGCTTTTACGACATACTAGCTGCAATGCTGATGGTAGAGCAGTACTGCATTTAACCCCCCCAATCCCGCAGGAGAGAGGTGCTGCCATAATGACCACTTTATGGATGGTGGCCTGGGTCAGCCCCGGGGGCAACAAGCATCTGTCACACTCAGATCACATGGCCCCGAACAAGCCATACCATGACCCAGGGCCTCCCAGGGAGGGCTGCTGAGGACACTGGCAGCAACCATAGGACTGTCCACATATCCACATGTCTCCCCGTTCTTCCCAAATCCTGGAAGGCCTGGCATGCATTTCCAGCAAAGTGGTCCCTTTCTCACTCTTGGGGACCTGTGGCATATTGAGGTTGGCTGCGTCAGACCAGGGACAGAGTTTCCTACCCTGTTTCCCTTTCTGGAACACACCTGACCGCCAGCCCAGGCTGCACTACCCCTGCTATCATTTCCAGAGTGCTCAAGGTGGTCCCCGCTCTCCCTCCCAATCCAAGATCAGAAAGCAAGTTCCTACGAGTGATGTTATCACAGGAATGACTTTGAATTCCCCATAAGTCATTAATTTTTTTTTTAAGCAAATCAGCTACCAACTCTGGCTCTCTACTATTACTGTGACAATTCACAAATGTGGAGACACCAGGTGAAAACAAAACAAAACAAAACAAAACAAAAGAACACTATTAGCAATCATTCCTGTTCTAACATTGTCCTTAACTGCCTGGGCACTGTCTTTTAAATTCCTCTTAGCCCAGATTCAGTTCCTATCCCACTGTAAGCCTCCATCTCAATTTCTATTATCTCAATTTTTATTATTCTATGTATTACAAAATGCAAACAAATTAAAAGACCATGGAATTATTATTTTATTAAGCATACTTCTAAAAATGACTGTCTTCAAAAGCAACACTCCCTCCCAAATATCAAATTCAAATAGAAGTAGAATGGACAGACCAATTAAAAAAAAAACAACCACCACCATACACCAATCCATTTGTGATGACCTGTAGTAATGTAGGATTCAGGTGGCAATGGAGAAAAGTAGGATTTAGGATATAGGATTCAGAGAGTAATGTAGTAATATAGGATCCAGGGAGTAATGTAGAAATGTAGCTTTTGGGGAGTAATGTAGTAATGTAGGATTTAGGGAATAATGTAGTAAAGTAAGATTCAGGTAGTCATATAATCTTCATATAGTAATGCAGTAACGTAGGATCCAGGTAGTAATGCAGAAGAGTAGGATTCAGGAAGTAATATAATGGTAATGCAGGATTCGGGTAGTAATATAGTAATCCAGGACTCAGCTCCGTTCAATGGGTAATCTTTCCTATTCCATCCCCTCTGCTGGGTTCCCAAGGGGATGCAAAAACAAAAAAATTGAACAGCCCCTATCTTCAAGTTCCAGGGGAGAGAGACAAATGTAAAAGAAACCACTATACTGTGAGACATAAAGATAGGTGGCTGTTCTGGAGAGGAGGACTGAGAATAGAAGGAAAGGCAAGGCACCGGTGAAGCTCTCCGGAAAGGACAAGCCTGGCCAGGGGGTACACGGAGAGCAGACTGGGGTCAAGGGCAAAGCCTAAGGGAAGGCTGCCAGGAGTCCTAAGACTACAAGCAGGAGGAGAGGGTGGGTAACAGGTGTCTGTGGGTGTGTTTGCATTTCATCCAGAAACAGAGCTGAAGAGAAGGGCCAGGCTGTGCCTGGGTTTGGGGGCCACACTGGGAACCCACCACAGAACGGGGAGCTGGAAAGGGCTCTGGTGTGAGGAGACAGAGTGCATCCCAACAAGTGTCTCTGTGTGCCAAGTGTTGTGCTGGGCGCTGCACCTCTATCTCCTGTAATGCTCTTAGGGACGCTCCACGCTCCACACCTTACAGATGGGGAAACTGAGGCTCACAGAGTTCAGTGCTCTTCCACCAAGCTGGTATTCCTAGATGCCTGAGGGCTCTGGAAAGAGCCTGGGAATGGACAAGCATGGAGACAGTGGCTTCCGCCTGGGTCACTGCCCAGGGTGCAGGAAACGCGGGGAACACACAGTGTTTCGGAGATCCTCAGGCAGGGGCCATAAACTCCTTTCTCACTCGCTTCTTAGGAAATTGCTCACTCGCACCTAAAGTCGTGCACTGAGTTTTACCCTGTTCAGTGTGCCAGACAGGACTCGGGCGTGGAGACCATGGACGGTGTGCCTCCGATTTCCTTCCTAGCAGGCTGTGAGGGACGGCGGAACCCCACTGCTTACAGCACTCGGGGTAGTGGCAGATGACCTCATCTAAAGTGCTCAGTAGCACATAAGCTAAGCTTTACAAAATGCTCAGGACAGAGGAACTGACTCACCCATTCATTCATTCATTCATTCACTCCTTCATTCAACCAGCCCTGCTTCTGGCCTAAGCATAAGCCTAAGCATTAAGGGTCCACTGTGGGCATGGGACAGCCTCCTTCCACTAACACCACTTCTGAGAAAATACAGACACAAACCCATCATACACACGTGGATACCTATGCAGACCTAGGTTCGTGTCACACACACACACACACACACACACACACACACACATACAGGCCTGCTGAGTGGGCTCCGGAGCTCCCCCCCATGCTCTGGAACATCCCCGGTCAAACAGGCTGGCCCCGGTCAAACAGGCTGGAGACTGGAACCCACAAGGGCCACAGCTACAAAAAAGGTTCCCTACCGGAATGCAGTGGGAAAAGTGTCTCTAAACCCAGCAAAGCACTTTGTCATCGCAACTCAAGCCTGTGGTACCCCCAGCTCTGGGCTGCACAGGGCTCTGGGCTGCACAGGGCCCCCGGCTTCACTCCGTCTGCTCATCTCTCGGCTCGAGGGCCACTAGGCCTCACAGCTTCCAGGAGTCATGGCCAGCCACCTGGTCACATGGGGTCTCCATAGGGGTGCGGCTAGGACTCAGCCCCTGGCCCGGCTCAGGGGTGGCAGGGAGCAATGCAGGCTACTCTCAGTCTCCCAAACAGGCTCTGGGGATAGGAGGGGCCGGGAACTACTTCAGCCTTGGCTCTGAATCACCTTCTCGCTTGTGCAGAGCCTGGGAAGTCTGAACGCCCAGTCCTGGCTTCGCTCTGGGGGAGCAGCTCTGCCATCCTGCCCCTTGAACACAGCTTCCAGGAGCCGGAGCCAGCCCCTCTACTCAGAGGGGGCCAGGATGCACTCTCCAAGCAGGTGGGACTGTGACTCAGCACTTGTCTGAGTGCGGACAAACTGGTCTCCAGAGCAGAGCTGCACCCCCCACCCCAAGTTCTCTGATCAGAGTATACCCTGACTTGGTTGTGTAGGGGAGCAAAGCTGCTGGTTGGGGGGCCCAGTCGGATGCTGCAGGTGTGAACTCAGTCTGCCAAGACCCAGTGCTGGTTGTGGCAAGCCCCTTCCCCTTCTTCTTGACAGTCAGATTGCCAGGGGCTGGGCCCCAAGAGTCCCCTGCAGCCCCCGTGGTGTGGCGTGAGATCAGAGGAGGGGCTCCCACAGAGCGGCTCCCAGTGCTGGGGAAGGTTGGCGGTCACCCCAGGCTCCCTTTTCTGGCTGGAAGAAGTGGATGTTCAGGGGGACCTCTTGGCTGGGTGCTGCACTGGCCTGGGGAAGGGGAAATGGGGTGGCTGTGTCGCTGCATCTCTTCCCCCCAGTGCTGTCTCCCTGGGTCTCTGGGCTGCAGAGGGTGCTTCTGCCTCACCTCCGCTTCTAGGTTTCTCTCAGTGGCGTCCTGTCCTTGAATGCACACTAGTTGTTCTCATGACGGGGAGAAAGTCAGGAACCGCCTATGTCACCGTCTTGGTGATGGCACTTTTAAACAGCTCCTTAAAAGGCTCATGAGCCTTCTTACCCATCAAATGGCTCTTAGACAAGACCAGTTTAAAGATTTCCGTGTCAACAAATCAGAAACATATGCTTGGCAAAGCGTGTTTTACGATTTATCAAACCCAACGTTCGAAAAATAGGTTGGGACATCTAACAAAGCCTAATCCAGCCATGCCGCCCAGGCCCCACGTAGGGGACCCTTATCCGCCGCCCCACACACACACACCTCTGCCCTTCCCTGGGCTTTTTAGAAGAACCCATTAGATTGTAGCAGACAGACTGAATCCTTGGGCTGACCTGAGTGGTGGTTATGGTTCTCCCCTTCCTCAGGCCTGTTTCAGTTTCGGGGGCTGTGTGCCACCACCCCACGCCCACCTAACCCTGCATGCAGGAGAGCTTGGCCGCCCAGTCGGCCTGCCTGGGCTCTCTGCTGGGTGAAGTCAGGAAGGGGAAGGGGTGGCCTCGGTCATGTCCAGCAGTTCAACCTCCTCTCTCTTCTGCCAGGCAGTCCACCTCTCCCTGCTCTCTCCCTGTTTCTGTCCTAAGCCAACATTTGGAGCCTTTGTATTTCTTGGGTCCAAAAGCATTTGCAGGGCTCATAGGCAGAAGCTCCATGAGTCAGCAGCACTGCCCCCTCTCCCCCAGCCCATGCAGGAACCTCAGGTCATTGAAATTATTAGGCTGAGTGTCATGGAGGAAAGGGAAAGGAGGGCCGGCCAGAAAGTGGCCAGAGACTAGACTCTGGAGCAGGCTCTGGGATCTCGCGACAGTGGGGCTTTGTGCCCTGGCAGTGCCCAGGGAGAGTCAGAGCTTCAGAGGAAGGCTGGCGATGGGCCTCGGGCTGAGGTTCTCAGCCTGAGCAAAATATCCCAAGGTGGCCAGGAAGTAACCAAGCCCCAGACGCAGGGGATCTGAGGGACCAGGGTCTTCTCCCAGTACTCCTGCCCAGAGAGGCAGCAGAGTAAGCTAGAATGCTCATCAGAGAATCAAGGCCGACCCTGGCACGAGCCTTCCTACCTGTGTGAGCTGGAGTAAGTCATTGTGCTAATATGACCTTTGTTTTCTTGTTTTTTTTTTTTTTTTTAAGATTTTATTTATTTATTTGATAGCATGAGAGCGAGAGAGAGAGAACATGAGTAGGGGGAGAGGGAGGGTCAGGAGAAGAGGGATAAGGGGACTCCCCACGGAGCAGGGAGCCCGAAACAGGGCTCGGTCCTAGGGCCCTGAGATCACGAGCTGAGCTGAAGGCCGATGCTTCACCGAATGCGCCACCCAGATGCCCCTCTTCTCGGACCTTTAGTGAAGTCATCTGAAAAACAGAGGCAAGAACACTGCCTAACCACTCTCGTGGGGCTGACGAGGGAAGAAAACAAGGCCAAAGTGGTAAAATGATGCAGAAGTTTAAACGGATCATGTCTAAAATCCATGTTTTTTTTTTTTTTTTTCCAGCCTAAAACTGCTGCCTCTTTTTTTTTCTAGGGTCTAAAAATATTCAGAAGCTACAGGCTTCTTTCCCTCCCCACTAACCCCCCCCCCCCCCAGCCAAATTACAGGCGTTTGTGTTTACTCCGGGCATATTTGTAACCCATCACCTCTTCTAGCCCACTATTATCACCGGGCGGCCTTCTGTCTTCCCAGCAGAGCCCTGGCATCGTGGCGATGGGCAGGAGGAAAGCAGGGGAACAAAGTGGGACAAGGAAGTAAGGGGAAAACCCTCAGATTAGCAGCCAAAAACCCTAAAAGCACAGAATCACAGAACACCCGTTGCTGTTCTGCACCAGCTCTGAGAGAAGAGAGAAGCAGACGCTTTCCATCCAAAGTCTGGTCTATTTCCAGTTCGTGGGTTTCAAGCACTTGAGAGAAGTGGCTCCCCATCCACCAGCTGCAGCACAGAGGTGGCATGTGGTCCAGAGAGGACATGATGAAAACACCGGCTTCTAATCCTGCCTCCTCTGGAAGTCCCTCCTGCCTTCACCATAACTGCCCCTGAGAACTGAACAAAGCCATAGGGTCATCACAAGAGCAGGGTGCCTCGGCCCATGGCAAGGACCAGGCTCCCTGACGGGCCACATGCTTTCCCTGGGCTATCGGACCCCAACCTCAGACATGGGTTTTATTTTTCCCTCCAGCAGGGGACAGGAGCCAACATCAGTGGGTTAGCCATGGCTCCCCAGCCCGCACGGGCATTATTCTTACAGCGCTGACCACAAATCCCAGAAGGTCAACATTGATATTATACCCATTTTATAGCTAAGGATACCGAGGGTGAGAGGGGAAGAGAAACTTGCTCAAGCTCGGGTACCGGGCGGTCACCATGCACCAGGCATCCTTCTACATGCTTAATCCACACGGCAACCCGCTGAGGCAGGCCACTGGCATGACCATTTCCGAAGTCTGTTTGAGGAAAAGGGGGCACAGACATTTTTCACAGTCACAGAGGCATTGGTGAAGCAAAGCCGTGGTGCGGGAGCCTTGCCAGGCTGGCTCTGGGTGTGGCTCTGGCCCCTGGCCGCCCTCCTTCCCCACCATTTTCCAAGCCTTATTCTCCAGCTTTCTTGGAGAGTCTGTGAGCCAACCAAAGTCCTTTCAAAAAGTTTCTTTTCCATTTAAATCAGCCAGGATATGTTTTCGTTGCTTGCAACACCATGAGAACACTACAGGCAGGCTTGACTTCTCACAGCCCAGGAGGCAGGGGCACTGCTCTCTCCCAGCTCACCCCCCATCTCTGGAAAACCCAGTAAGTAAAGAGCATGGTGTTGGAAGAAAGTGGGGCACCGGGGTTGAAGCAGCAGAGTCCCCTGCCCTCGGAAAACTCCAAGTGGAAAAGGAAAAAAAAACAAAAAAACAAACAACAACAATAACAACAACAAGACATGCAATGCACTTCTGGAACAAAGCAATCCTAGAACAAAGCTGAAGTCACTTAAGGAAAGAGTGAATGATAGAGGCTTCCTGGGTTGGCTTTTGAGAGGAGCATTTGGATAAGCAGGAAAGGGGAGGCAAGGATAAGAGAAATGGAGAGAAACGGGGTGCCAGGGAGGAAAGAGAAGGGTATACTGTGAAAAAGAGGGGCTCTCTTCTGGGTGCAGAGGCACATGCGGGAATAAAGGGGTAGGTTTCATGACACATATACAAACACACATGTGTAGATACAGACACACAAACAGGTGCACCTATGTAGGTATGTGTCCATGTCCAGAGGGGTGTGTGTGTGTGTGTGTGTGTGTGTGTGTGTGTGTGTGTGGATTTTACACCACTTTAGCCCAGGGAGGACATAAAACCGACTTTGGTATTATCTGAACCCACGGGCAGACCATCAATGGTCCACACACAAGAACATACTCCATGCTTTCCTCATTGAGTCAGTGCCTCTCTCTGGGCTTCAGCTAGTCTTCCCAGGAGTGTCACAGATGACACGGTGCCCCAGCTAGGTGCCAAGGCAGCCACTCGGCAAACATCTACAGAAGAGGTTTCGTGAAGAAGCTAGCAGGACCCTAAGACACATTTCTCAGGACTCTGGGGTAGGGCTCTTTGAATTCTCCTGGTCAGTGGGCCCGCTTGCCCCCAGGCCATGACCTCTGAAGCTCCAGTCTCCTGTAGCGCCCACGAGAAAGGCACCAGGAGCAGAGGCAGATGTTGACCTGGCCAAGGAGACGAAGAGCAGATCGCAGAAAACAGATTTTACTGGCTACATTCTGCTGCCTCCAGCCATTATGCCCCAAAGCACAGGGCACTGCAGCTCCCAGGCAAGTATCAGACCCTTCTCCTATGTACCCACTCTCCTAAGTACCTGCTCTCCCATGTACCTGCTCTGCTCTGTCCAAACGGCCCAGAAAGCATATCCTGTACTGGTTTCCTCTGTTGGGGCAAGATTTCTAACACGGGAACGGCACAGCCAGCCAGCGACCAAGCCTGGAGCATGTGTTCCGAGTACATGTCATCAGTAACCAGATCTGGGCTGGCGGGTCCTCTTAACATGAAATACATTTCTGCAGCTTGAAAAGAAAAAAGACTAAGGCTGGTTTGAATTAGGTGGAATGGAGACAGGAATTTTCCTGAAGTCCCTTCCTCTCTCCCTTGTGCGGCTACTCACTGCTTGGCAGAAACAGGACACAGCGCCTGGCTGACCTTGGTCCATGACCCCACAGCCTCGCTGAGGGAGCACTGAGTCTGGGTAGGGGCGGTAGGCAGGTCCCACAAGGGCTGTGGAGGTTGGCTTTATTTTTTTATTTTTTTTTTTTTAAGATTTTATTCATTCACCTGAGAGAGTGAGAGAGATCACGAGTAGGCAGAGTGGCAGGAAGACAGAGAGGGGGAAGCAGACTCCACACTGAGCAGGGAGCCCGATGTGAGGCTCAATCCCAGGACCCTGAGACCATGACCTGAGCTGAAGGCAGAGGCTTAACCCACTGAGCCATCCAGGAACCCCTGGAGGTTGGCTTTAAATATTATTACCTACTTCCATGGCTCAAGCGATCTGTTAGGATTCTGTGAGCCTCAGAGCCCTGACTCTGCAGCCCATGTGATCAATTGCAGGGCTGGTCCCTTAACGTGCTGCCACCGTTGAAAGGTACAATTATGCCTTTAAAGCTCAAGGTGCAATTAAATCTCGTTAACGGTACTAATGGCTCGAGCAACCTTGAAGCAGCTGCCACATTTTAAAAGATCAGTCTCAATTGTTTTATGTCTGAAATTGCTCTGTAAAATCTTGTGAATTTTTCATCTTCACTTGAGAATGCATTTAATGCTGTGAGGATGGCTTTCTTCCAGCCACACTGCACAGAAGGGGGTTTCCTTCCTCAGCTGACAAGCTCACCCTCAGGGACTAGAGCAAACTGTACTCGACCAGGTGGGGCTGAGCCCTCTGGGTCCTCAGGGATCTGCCCTCAGGAAGAGTCCAAAGTGAGGATTCAGCCACAGGACATGGTCCAGTCCAGAGCCCACCAGAGACGGTTCATATCGGCATTACTCTCTCAGACAGAGAGAAGGGAAGAGAGATAGATAAATACATGGCTGTCCACGTGAGTCTATGGTCAGACTCCCTCCTTGGAGCTCCCACTGCCCGCCACTGTCTGTAACTGTGGCCAGCAGGTGACACACAGGGTGTTCTACTGATCTCTTTACCTACCTGTTCCCCCAAATAAACTGTGGCCCTCTTGAGGGAGGGGCTGTGCCTAGTTCACCACAGGGTCCCCAATAACCATCAGAGATGTTCATGGATAGGATACTGTCTCCTCTAAATTTTAAGCATAGGTAATGGGTAACCCGGGAAGGGAGACATTAGGTATCCAGACACAACAGAGAAGCACAAGAGTGTTTCAGGCCATGAGCTGGGAACTCTTTAATCATTGACCAAGCTCTTGAAATGGTGACCTAGGATAATTTAGAAATGCAATGTGTATTCACAGTATTTACAGTAATAACCATGGCAGCTCAAATGCACTGAGCGCTTTCTGGGAGCAAATCTTATTGCTAAAGCTGTGCACACTTCACTCCGTAGCCTTGCAATAACCCCAGAAGGAGGTGGTATCCTTATCCCTCTCTTATAGGATGGGAAACTGAGGCTTGTAGAGACGAAGTTTCCTGGTCAGGATCCCAGAGCCAGCAAGGGGAAGAGTGGGACTCATACCCAGAGCTCTTCTCCTGACTGCTGCACTCTGGATATGACACTGAAACTAGGGGTGAAACTAAGCTCCCCATGATGTCTTTGAAACCTTGAGAGACAACAGGGTGGCATTTTGCGTTGAAGATGCCATGGCTTTCTGATTTATTTTGGGGAGGATGGGTCTTTGCTGGCCAGGTCTGACAAAGCAGAGCAAAGTCCTACTCTTTGACGGTGGGGATAATGAGGGCAACATCCTTCACTTGAACGCAACATTCCCAACAACTCGTGAGGTGTGGCCCTCACAATCACCCCATGCAGTGGACACAATTATTATCCACATCCTAGGTATGTGGAAACAGAGTTCTAAAGAGACAAGGGGGTGCACGAAAGGCACAGCCAGTGAGAGATGAAATACGGGACCAACCAGAGACAGTCTGAGGCCAGAGCCCCCATCACCAGCCATTATAATCCCAGCTCGCACAGGCAGATGAGAATTTGGGGGAAAGAACTGAGGGTCTATGAGAAGGCTGGATTTGAGTGGGTTCTCCATTCAAGTCTGAAACAGGGGGCCCCACGGAGGTCCATCCTGCTTTGTACTCCAAGAAAAGACCACAGCTGATTCTGTTGCAACCCTGGGAGCTCCCAAACCCATAAAAGCATGATAAGGAATGGAAGAGAAGAGAACAAGACTATGGCAGGGGTCATAAACTACACAGCCTGTGGGTCAAATCCAGCCATCTGTTTTGGTAGATAAAAAAGTGGCCTGGCACACAGCCGAAGCCACTGATTGATGCAGTGTCTAAGGCTGCCTTTGTGCCAGAAGAGCAGAGCTGAGAAGCTACAACAGAGACACTGTGGCCCGCATAGCCTAAGTTAGTTAGTAGCTGGCCCTTCACAGAAAAGGCTTGCCAGCCCCTGGATTACATGTTAGATGGCTTGATGCGAACACCAGCTGCCACAACAGCAAGCCGTCTCCAGGCAGAACAGGCGCACCTCACCAATCCCGCTGATGCTGACACACCCAGCTCGCAACGGTATTTTTCAAAAAACACACTACCCCAAACCAGCCGGAGCCATCCCTCGCACCCCCTGCTCGCCACCCTCTACAAGGAGCGCCAGCAGTGAGTCTTACCTTTGTTGTACATGTTCGTGGGCACTTGGACGTCACTCAGACTGATGTTCACAGGCAAATTATTAAAATGGTCATTTGGGGCTAAGATGAATTCCTTCCCCAGCTCCAAAAAATTCCCATCTTTGTCCCTTTCGTTTATCAGCACAGCATTGAAGTATTCATACTGAAAGAGAAAGTCAAAAAGCATTACTTGTGGCTTAGGGCCGGAGGCTGCGAACTCAGACAGACCTGGGCACAGGCTGCGGGGCGTCCCCTACAGGCGTGGACCCTGCCTTAGTCGCACCATCTCCTTTAGTCTTCCCTGTCATCTGTGGCTGCTCCTGCACAGGCGTGATAGCACCAGATAAATATTTCTCCATGTCATTAAATATTCTTCAAAACCTTATTGTAAGGAGCCGCACAGGACTTCTTTTTATAACTAGAGACAACTGCCCTAAGGATATTTTAATTCTTTCAATTTTGAAGACAAACCCTGCCCTTAAGTTGAAGGAGACTATGAAGTCAACAAAAAAATAACAAGTAAATCTGTAATATGTCTTATAACCATACTCGTTAGGGAATAGCAAAGCCGGGGCAGGCAGGGAGAACAGCAGCGGAAGGGCTGTGTTTACATACGGTGCTCAGCAAAGGTCTCAGTGCTGTGGGGACACTCGGGCAGAGACTGAAGGACAGAACGAACAAGCTACGTGGGCATCTGGGGAGCAGCACCCCAGGCAGAGGAGACAACACAGGCCATGGGCCTCGCACGGGAGTGTGCCGGCACATGGCACAAATGGTTGTTTCATCATCAACCTCATCACGGTCATGATCATCATCTAACATACACAGAAGGCTGACTTTGTGACAGACATTATTCTAAGTGTTTTGTTTATTTATCTGGGTGGGGAGGAGCTGAGGATGAGAGAGGTCCCTAAGCAGGTTCCAGGCTCAGCACAGAGCCCAACGCAGCGCTTGATCCCATAACCCTGAGATCATGACCTGAGTGGAAATCAAGAGTCAGAGGCTTAGTTGACTGAGTCACTCAGGCTCCCCCAAAGTGCTTTTCATGTGCTTCATTTCTCCTAACAATTCTATGAGGTAGGTTTTATGAGGAGTCCCACTTCAGCAATGAAGAAACGGAGGTAGAAAGAACAGAGGGACATTGTGAAAGACTACACAGATGATGAGCAGAGCCAGAATTCAAACACAGGCCGTCTACTTCCAGAGTCTGTGTGCTTATCTACTGAGCAGTATTCCAAGATGGCAAGTGTATTGGATTTAGCAGACTGAGAATTTAAAAGAACTATGACTAATATGCTAAGGGCATGAATAGAAAAAGTACAAAACAGGTAAGAACAGATGGGTAAGAAACAGAGAGATGGATAGTCTAAGAAAGAATCAAAAGGAAATGCAAGAAATCAAAAACACTATAACAGAAATGAGGAATGCCTTTGATGGCTCATCAGCAGACTGGACATGGCCAAGAACATAATGAGTGAGCTTGGAGATATGTCAAAAGACACTTTCTAATTTGAAAAGCAAGGAAAAAAAAAAAAGAGGGAACAGAACATTCAAGAACTGTGGTACGATTACAAAAAGTGTAACAGATATGTAATGGGATTACCAGAAGGAGAAGAAAGAGAGAAAGGAAGAGAAGAAATATCTGAAGTGATAATGGCTAAGAATTTTCCAAAATTAATGACGCACGCCAAATCACAGATCCAAAAAGCTCAAAGACCACAAAGTACATGAATATAAAGGAATGTACACCTCGGCATATAATACCAAACTGAAAAAACAACAACAACAACAAAGAACAAAAAAAAAATCTTTAAAAAGTCAGAAATGGGGGGGTCTTAGAAGAACAAGGATAAGGATTATATCGGCTTTCTCTTCAGAAACTAGGCAAGCAAGGAGACAGTGGAGTAATACTTAGTGTTCAGAGAAAAGGCCCACCAACCTAGAACTCTGTATCCAGCAAAATTGTCTTTCAAAATTGAAAGAGACTAAATGCCTTTTCATATAAACAAAATTTGAAGAAATTTTTTGGGACTAGACTTGCCTTGCAAAAAATATTAAAAGTCCTTTAAGAAAATGAAAATGTTATGGGTCAGAAACTCTGATCTACATAAAGAAGACTGTTACAGCAGGAATAAATGAAAGTAAAATAAAATAATCATTTTCTTATTCTTTTTTTTTATTAGTTTCAGAAGTAGAATTTAATGATTCATCCACTGCATACAACAAAAAGACCGAGATTATACCATGCATATTTTCAGACCACAGTGCTTTACAACACAAACTCAATCACAAGAGGAAAGTTGGAAAGAACTCAAATACAGGAAGCTAGGGAGCATCCTACTAAAGAATGAATGGGTCAACCAGGAAATTAAAGAAGAATTGAAAAAAATTCATGGAAAAAAATGAAAATGAAAATACAAGTGTTCAAAACCTTTGGGATGAAGCAAAGGCAGATCTATGAGGGAAGTATATAGCAATACAGGCCTTTCTCAAGAAACTACAAGTCTTAGGGGTACCTGGATGGCTCAGTGGGTTAAGCCTCTGCCTTTGGCTCAGGTCATGGTCTCAGGGTCCTGGGATCAATACCTACATCAGGCTCTCTGCTCGGCAGGACGCCTGCTTCCCCCTCTCTCTCTGCCTGCCTCTGCCTGCTTGTGATCTCTGTCTCTCTGTCAAATAAATGAATAAAATCTTCTAAAAAAAATAAAAAATAAAAAGAAACTACAAGTCTTAAATATACAATCTAACCTTACACCTAAAGAAGCTGGAAAAAGAATAGCACATAAACTTAAATTCAGCAGAAGAGAAATAATAAAGATAAGAGCAGAAATCAATGATTTAGAAATCATTTTATTCCTAACTGACCTAACAGATAAGTTCATTCAAAATAACAATACAAATTTCTGGGTAATTATACTTTATGAATAAGTGAAAGGAATTACAGCAGTGTTGGAACAAGAGTAGGGAACTGGGAATACTGTTAAAAGCTACCTACAGTACCCATGAAGTGGTACAAGACTATTTGAAATTGGACTTGAATTAGTTGTAAAGGTATATTGCAAACTATGAGGTAACCACTAAAATAATATTCAAAGGAAGTATAATTCACATGCTTTAAGCAAGAAGAAAAAAATAAATCCAGAAAAGGCAAAAAATATTTAATTAATATTAACTAATAATAATCTATAATAAAACGTAATTTTATATAGTATTAATTAATAATAATTAATAATAATAAAATCCAGAAAAGACATATATAAAAATATATGTTATATATAATAATATATGATTAATATTAATTAATAATAATTAATTAAATCCAGAAAAGGCAAAGAAAGAGTAGAAGACAGGCAGGAAGGAAGGAGGGAGGAAGAGAGACAAGATCAACAAATAAAAAACATGTTCAAATATGGTAATATTAATCCAGCTATATTGATAATCACTTTAAATGTGAATGGTCTAAATACACTAATTAAAAAGCAAAAACTAAAAGTAGATGAAAAAACAAGACCCTACTGTAGGTTTTCTATAAAAAACCTCACTGTATATATATAAAGAACAGATAGATTAGAAGTAAAGAGACAGAGAAAGATATACCATTGCAACACTAATCAAAAGAAAGAGTAGACATTTAGGGGCACCTGGGTGGCTCAGCAGGTTAAAGCCTCTGCCTTCGGCCCAGGTCGTGATCCCAGGGTCCTGGGATCGAGCTCCGCATTGGGATCTCTGCTCAGTGCAGAGCCTGCTTCTCTCTCTCTCTCTCTCTGCCTACTTATGTTCTCTGTCAAATAAATAAATAAAATCTTAAAAAAAAAAAGAGTAGACATTTAATTTCAGACCAAGCAGACTTCAAAGTAAGGCAATTTATTAGGGAAAAAGATGACAGGCATTACATAATGATAAAAGGGTCAATTCTCCAGGAAGACATAATAATTCGTAACATGTATACACTAACAACAGAGTCTTAAAATATGTGAGGTAAAAACTGATAGAACTACAAGGAGAAATAAATGAATTCAATATTATATTTGAATACTTCAATAGCCCTCTATCACTAACTGACAAATCCAGCAAGCAGAAAATTAGTAAAAATATAGTTAAACTGAATAACCCCATCAATGAGATCTAATTGACATATATAGAATACTTCATCCAACAATAGGAATATACATTCTTCTTAAGCTCTTATGGAACAATCACCAAGACAGATCACATTCTGGGCCATAAAGCACACCTTAACAAATTAAAAAGAATAGGAATCATACAGTTTCTGCTTCTATATTATACTGGAATTAAACCAGGCATCAATAACAAAAGGATAGCTGGACAAATCCCAAAATATTTAGAGAGCAAAGAACATACTTCTAAATAACACATAGGTCAAAAAAGAAGTCTTGAGAAATTATAAACTAAAAGTTAAAATATAAGTTACTAAATTTGTGAGACATAGCAAAAGCAGAACTTAGAAGAAAATTTATACATTGAACAAATGTTCCTAATAAAGGAAAATAATTAATCATCTAAGTTTATACTTTAGGAAGCTAAAAAAAGAAGAGCAAATTAAATCCAAAATAACCAGAAGAAAAAATCAAACTGTTTTATTTGCAGAGCAGAAGTCAACGAAATTGAAAACAGGAAATCAATAGAGAAAAATGAATGAAACCAAAGTTGGTTGTTTGAAAAGATTCCTTACAGTGAAAATAGTTAAGCAAATCAGCCAAGAGACCACATGGGATAAAGTCCCCAGGAATCCAGATTCAGATTTCCAAGAGTTATCTTCTGGGGCAATCACATAAGATGCCCTAATTCTTCCAGCAATTAACTGTGACAACACATTTGCAATGCTGCCCACCAGGAGGCTTGATAAAGACACAGTGCTAAGGACATTTACTCGGGGGTGGTCATGGGACAACACTATCTACCAACATGACCTCATTGAATTTATAGAATTCTACACCTAACAACTGAAGAGCACACATTCTTTTCCAGATTACACACTAGGCCACCAAACAAGTCTCAGTTTAAAATAGCTAAAACCCACATAGTATGTTCTCTGATAACAATGGGCTCATTTTAGAGGTCATTATATGATAATGACATGAAAAATACCAATGATATCTAAGAAAAGATGATATCTAGAAAAACCCCAAAGATTTGGAAATTAAATAGCACACTGCTTCATAATACATGAGTCAAGGAAGAAAATGACATGAGAAATTGGAAAATATTGTGAAATGAATGGTAATGAAAAAAAAAAAAACCAATATTTGCCAGATGTAGCAGTTTAGAGAAATGCAGAGTTTAGAGAAAAATTTACAAATTTAAAGTCTTATAATAGAAAAGTAGAAAGCTTTAAGATGAATAGTCTAAGTTATTCCTGTAAAAAGACAGAAAAAGAGGAAATGAAACTCAATGTTAAAAGAATGAAATAATAGAGATAAAAGCAGAAATGATAAAAATAGAAAAAAAATGGGAAAAAAATCAAAGATATCAAAATTTGGTTCATTAAAAGGATTAATGAAATTTTAAAACCCTAGCTAGATTGATGAAGAAAAATGTCATAAAGTACAAAATACTAGTACCAGGAATAAAAGAAGAAACAACATTACAGATCCTAGAGATAATGAAAGGATAAGGAAATATTACAAACAACTTAATGCTAATATTTGATAACTTAAATGCTAATTCCTTGAAACATATAAACTACCAAAATGGACACAAGAAGAAATATAAAATATGGCTGGATTTATATAAACAGACAAAATTGAGTTCACAATTACTAGCCATGCTAAAATAAACAGCTCTAGGCTCAGATGCCTTACATGATGAATTCTATCAAATGTATAAGGAAAAGAAAAAAGAACTATCTATAGCAACTATTTCTCAACTTATTTAATGAGGGTAGCATAACTCTGAATCCAAATCAGACATGAACATTTAAAAAGAATATATTACAGGGGCAAGTGGGTGGCTCAGTCAGTTAAGTGTCTACCTTCAACTCAGGTCATGATCCCAGGGTCCTGGGATCGAGCCCCACATTGGGCTCTCTGCTCAGCAGGAAGCCCGTTTCTCCCTTTCTTTCTGCCCTTGCCCTTCACTTGTGCTCTCTCTCACTCTCTCTCTCTCTCTCTTCCTCATATTAATAAATTAAATCTTTAAAAATACAGATGTTATACACCAATATCTTACATTAACCTAGAGGGAAAAATGCTAATACAATTCTGAATCAAATCCAACTATAATTAAAAGGATAATACATCATGACTAAGCAATACTTATACTAGGAATTCAAGGTTGGTTTATCTGAAAAAATCAATCAACACAGTTCACCACATTAAAAGAATGAAGAAGAAAAAAATCACATTACCAAATCAATGCAGAAAAAACTTTTGAAAGAATTCAATTTCTGCTCATCATAAAAATTTATAGGAAATTTGACATAGCATAAAATGTCCTCAGTCTAAAAAGAACACCTTACCAAAAAAACCTATAACTGATATTATATTTCTTAGGAAACACTGAAAATTTTCCCCCTGGATCAAGAACAAGGCAAGGATGGGTTACCATTTCTATGCAACATTGTACTGGTGGTCCCAGTAATTAGAGTAAGACGAATGAATAAATGAATGGATGGATGGATGGATGGATAGGAAAAAGCTGTCTTTATTTGCAGATAACACGACTATCTATGTTAGAAAACCCTAAGGAAACCACATAATCTATTACAACTAGTGAGTTGGGGCGCCTGGGTGGCTCAGTGGGTTAAGCCTCTGCCTTCGGCTGGGCTCATGATCCTGGGGTCCTGAGATTGAGCCCCACATTGGGCTCTCTGCTTGGCGGGGAGCCTGATTCTCCTTCTCTCTCTGCCTGCTGCTCTGTCTACTTGTGATCTCTCTCTGTTTCTCTCTCTCTCTCTGTCAAATAAATAAAATCTTAAAAAAAAAAAAACCAACAACAACTAGTGAGTTTACTTTGCAAGATCACATGATATAAGATCAATATACAAAAATCAACTGTATTTTAACAGACTAACAAAGAACAATTGGAATTCTAAATTGAAAAAACAGATAACAATAGTATAAAAAACATGAAATCCTTAAGTATAAATTTTTAAAATTATGTGTAATACCCATATACTAAAACCTACAAAGTATTGCTATGAGAAATTTAAACAGGTTTATACAGATGGTAAGAGATGCCTTATTTAAGGATTAGAGAACTTGGTATTAAAATGTTAATTCTTCCCAAATTGATCTAAAAATTCAATGAAATCCCAATCAAAATCTCAGTGGGCTTTTTCTAGGAGGTGCCAGGTTAATTATAAATTTTATACAGAAATGAAAGAGATCTAGAATATGAAAAACAATTTTGAAAAAGGAAAAAATCATCCAAGGAGTCACATTTCCTGATTTTAAGTCTTACTATACATGTAATTCATCAAAAACAGTGTGGTATTGGCATTAGAATAGACATATTCTATTGTATATTGCATATTCTATGCAGCATAGAGAATCCAGAAATTAAGCCATACACACAGACTTAACTGAGTTTCAATGAAGGTACCTACATAATTGAATGGGGAAAATATTTTCAACGAATTGTGCTGGGACAAATGACTAAGCATATAAAAACAACATCCTCACACCTAATTCACAACACATACATAGTAATTCAAGATGGATGACAGAGTTTGATGTAATACTTCTCAAAAAAAAAAAAAAAACCTGTAATACTTCTCAAAAAAAAAAAGATAAATTTCTTTGTAGTCTTCAGGTAGGAAATGACTTCTTAGGACATACAAAGCACTTAAACAATTTTAAAAATCGATAATTTAGACTTTAAATTTTTCAAAAATCTTAATCATTAAATTCACTATTATTAAAAGAAATAGAAAAACCATTATTGAGGAAAAACAATTCATAATACACATCTGACCAATGACTTATGCCCAGAATATGTAAAGAATTCCTTTAACTCCAAAACATCAGTGAAAATATAAGGCAGCTGGGGCACCTAGGTGGCTCAATTAGTTAAGTGTCCAACTCTTGATTTGTGTGCAGGCTGTGATCTCAGGGTTGTGAGATCAAGCCTTGTGTCGGGCTCCGTGGGGAGCATGGAGCCTGCTTAAGATTCTCTCTCTCCCCACCTCCAGCTGCCCCTCCACTCCTCTCTCTCTCCCCCTCTCTAAAAAAAAGAAAAAGAAAATATAAGGCAAAAGATTTGAACACCTTCCAAAGAAAGTGTATGAATGACTAATATGCAAGCCAAAGAGGGTTCAACGAGATTAGTCATCAGGGAAACTCAAACTAAAAGTCCAACCAGATGCAATTTTACATTCACTAGCATAGCTAACATTAAAATTTCTGAAAATACTAAATGTTGGCAAGAATGCAGAGTAAGCAGAAATCCTATACATTATTCATGGAAATATAAAAAACTTTGGAAAACCATTTTACCAGTTCTTTTATCTACCCTATGATTCAATAATTCCACCCCTAGGTATCTATCCAATGGAAATATAGCCACAAAAATGTCGTGTGAATGTTCACGGAAGCCCCATTTACAATAGCCAAAAACTAGAAGTCCACTGTCCATCGACAGATGAAAGGATAAATAAATCTGTGATATATTCATATAGTGGATTATTACTAGGGAACAAACTATAGATACACTCAAAATATGGTTGGTTTTAACAAACATCTTGAGTGAAACAAGCCAGAAACAAAAAATGAACATATGTGCAATCCCATTTATATGAAGTTCTAAACAGGCAAAATTATTATTCAATAGTGAGAGCCATCATGGTTTGCTTCTCTAAGGGGAGGGAGTTTCCACTTCAAAGAGACATGATAGAACATTCTGGGTTGCTGGAAATGTTCTATATCTTGATGAGGTATGAATTACTCAGGTATATTCATTTGTCAGTGCTCACTGAATTATTTGCTAAAGAGCTCTGAATTTTACTACATAGAAATTTATGTTTCAATAAAAAAATTAAGTCATAAAAGATTTTTTAAATTTTTATTTATTTTTTTAAATTTCTTTTCAGTGCTCCAGAATTCATTGTTTAGGCACCACACCCAGTGCTCCATGCAATATGTGCCCTCCATAATACCCACCACCAGCCTCACCCAACCTCCCACCTCCCTTCCCTCCAAAACCCTCAGTTTATTTCTCAGAGTCTACAGCCTCTCATGCTTCATCTCCCCCTCCAATTTCCCCCAACTCCCTTCTCTTCTCCATCTCCCCATGTCCTCTGTGTTATTCCTTATGCTCCACAAATAAGCAAAGCCATATGATAACTGACTCTCTCTGCTTGACTTATTTCACTCAGCATCTCTTCTAGTCCCATCCATGTTGCTACAAAAGTTAGGTATTCATCCTTTCTGATGGAAGCATAATACTCCATTGTATATATATGGACCATATCTTCTTTATCCATTTGTCCGTTAAAGAGCATCTTGGTTCTTTCCACAGTTTGGCGACTGTGGCCACTGCTGCTATGAACATTGGGATACATACGGCCCTTCTTTTCATTACAACTGTATCTTTAGGGTAAATACCCAATAGTGCAATTGCAGGGTCATAGGGAAGCTCTATTTTTAATTTCTTAAGGAATCTCCACACTGTTTTCCAAAGTGGCTGCACCAATTTGCATTCCCACCAACAGTGTAAGAGGGCTCCCCTTTCTCCACATCCTCTCCAACACATATTGTTTACTGTCTTGTTAAATTTGGCCATTCTAACTGGTGTAAGGCTATGTGTAGAATGAAACTCGGCCATTCTCTTACACCATACACAAAGATAAACTCGAAATGGATAAAAGACCTCAACATGAGGCAGGAATCCATCAGAATCCTATAGAACATAGGCAGTAACCTCTTCGACATCGGTCACAGCAACTTCTTTCAAGATATGTCTCCAAAGGGAAAGGAAACAAAAGCGAAAATGAACTTTTGGGACTTCATCAAGATCAAAAGCTTCTGCATAGCCAAGGAAACAGTCAACAAAGCAAAGAGGCAACCCATGGAATGGGAGAAGATATTTGCAAATGACAGCACAGACTAAGGGCTGATCTCCAAGATCTATAAAGAACTCCTCAAACTCAACACACAGAAAACAGATAATCACGTCACAAAAGATTTTAAGTTTTTTAAATTATTAAATCAAAAACTTGAGAGAAACAAAACTCGGTTTAATATATTCCACCCACAACTATTTTTTGAAAAATTATTTACTACGATATGACACCCCAAAACAAAAGAAATCAGCCCTTTCTGCTGAAGCATGAACCAAAACAACACCCGACTAGGCAGAAACACCTTGACCAGCCCATGAACCGGCCAAGTAGGGGAAGGCCCCTTCTTCTCAAGGGCTCTGCTTTGTAGGAAACATGTCATTGGGGAACCCTCGCACAGCTCCATGTTAACTGAAGTCTCAACTTTCCACAGACCCAAGTGCTTCACATAATATTACGATGCTTATAAAAATGCAAGCCTCTAATGCCATTCTTTCATTATAACTGAATGCTAAATTAACACACAAAGCCTCAGCCAGCTTGGTGAAGGCCAATACAATCACGGTTCACCTACGGGCTCTCTGGAGGCAGCTTCTAAACTGCCATTTAATGGAATAATCCTCACAGACCAGAATGCAAATGAAGGAAGGATGAAATACAGGCAGGATTCTGCTTATCATTCACCACGGATGACTGGGAGTTCTGTGCCTCCTCCCCAAATCCATTTGTCCATTCTGTATTGATTGTGAAAAGGCTGACTCAGTGCAAACAAGAAGAATCGTTTCTTGGTCCTTGGAATTCATTGCTATAATTACGGGGCTCAGTGGCTTTGTCTATATGATCAAGGAAAAGATATATTACTCCATCTCAGTATTTCTGAATCCCTGTCACCCAAGGGGTCAGAGTAAATTAATTCTTTTGTGAGTAAATCCAATAACGTACTAAGTGTGATGGGGCACACAGGACACTAAACCAGGGGACAAAATGTGGCAAATATATACCAGAGGCAAAATGGCGGGTGCACTGTTGCCCAGCACCTAGCATGCACCAGCTCAGAATGCAGTGGTCCACTGAGTAAGTGTCTAAAAGTGAGTCAGTAAGACAGGGATAGGCGTAGGCATACGTTTCTCTGTAAAGGGTCAGAGAGTAAATATTTTAGGCTTTGGGACCTCTGGAGTCTTTACTGCATCTCCTCAACCCTGCTGTTGTAACTGGACAGCTGCCACAGACAATACATAAAAGAATGAGTCTGGCTGTGCTTCATTCAAACTCTATTTCCCAAAACTTTACACAACGACAAAAAAGATCTGGTCTGCGGGCAATAGTTTGCCAACCCCTGCAGTAGGGTATTATGAGATTAAAAAAATAATAATGATAAGATTTTCCATAGTAAATAAAAATAAGATTTTCTGGCTGGAATAAAGCAATCATTTCTCTCACTAAAATTTAGGAGCACAATATTGAACAAAGTCGGAGGACTGACACTACCCAACCTCAAGGCTTTCCCTAAAACAACAGTAATCAAGACAGCGCATTATTGGAGAAAGAATAGACAAACAGATCAGTAGAAGAGAGCCCAGAAATAGATCCACATAAATATAGTGGATCTGATACAAAAACTGATCTTTGATAAAAAAACAAATACAGTCTCTTCCACAAATGGTGTTGGAACCACTGGATATCCATGTGCAAAAAAAAAAAAAAAAATCTATATACAGATCTTATACCCTTCACAAAAATTACCTCCAAATGGATAAGAGACCTAAATATAAAATGCAAAATTACAAAACTCCTGAAGGTAACACAGGAGAAAACTAGATGACCCTGGATTCAGTGATGCTCTTTTAGGTACAAAGTCAAAGACACAATCCATGAAAAAAATACTTGATACACTGGACCTCCTTAAAATTAAAAACTTCTGCTCCATGAAAGACAACATCAACAGAATGAGAAGATAAGCCACATACTGGGAAGAAACATTCGCAAAAGACACATTAATAAAGGACTGTTATCCAAAATAGACCAAAAACTCTTGAAACTCAACAATAAGAAAACTAACAACTGGATTAAAATATGGGCTAAAGACCTCAATAGACACTTCCACATAGGATATATACAGATGGCAAGAAAGCATGTGGAAAGATACTCTCCATCGTGTGTCATCAGAGAAATGCAAAAGAAAACAACAACGAGACACCACTATGTGCCTAGTAGAGTGGCCCAAATCCAGAATTCGGACAACACCAAAAGCTGCAAACGGTGTGGAGCAGCAGACACCCTCAAAAGTTACTGGTGGGCATGCAAAAGGCAACAGCCAGTGTGCAAAACAGTTTGGTGGGGTTTTGTTTTGTTTTGTTTTTAAACAAAACTAAACATACCTGGGATGCCTGGGTGGCTTAGTCATTAAGTGTCTGCCTTTGGCTCAGGTCATGATCCCGGGATCCTGGGATCAAGCCCTGCATCAGACTCCCTGCTCAGTAGGAAGCCCTGCTTCTCCCTCTCCCACTCCCCCTGCTTGTGTTCCCTCTCTTGCTGTCTCCCTCTCCGTCAAATCAATAAATAAAATCTTTTAAAAATTAAAAAACCAAAAACAAAAAACTAAACATACCCTTACCATATGATCCAGCAACCCTGCTCCTTGGCATTTACCCTAAAGAAAAGAAAACTGATGTCCACGTTAAAACCTGCACATGAATGTTCATATAGCCGGTTCGTTCATAATTGCCAAAACTTGGGAACAACCAAGACGTCCTTCAGTAGGTGAACAATTAAACTGTGATACATCCAAACACTGGAATATTATTCAGCACTAAAAAAGAAATGAGCTCGCAAGCCACAAAAAGACCAGGAGGAACGATAATGCATATCACAAAGTGAAAGAACACAGTCTGAGAAGGCTAAGTACCACATAATTCCAACCATATTACATTCTGGAAAAGGCAAAACTCTGGAGGCGATAATGAGGTAAATGGCTGCCAAGAATAGAGGCGAGAAGGGTGAAAAAGCAGAGCATGGAGGTTTTTAAAGACACTGAAAATGGTCTCGATGCTATTATAATGATAAATACATATCATTACACATGGGTCCAAACCCAGAGAATGAGAGGCACCACAAGTGAACCCCAAGATAAACTATGGGTTCTGGGTGATGAGGTGCCCATGCAGGTTCATTGTTGGTAAAATGCACCATCCTGATGGGGGATACTGCTAACACAGGAGGCCGGGCACATATAGGGGTGTGTGCAAAATCTCTGTACTTTCCCCTTAATTTTGTCACAAACCCAAAACTGCTCTAAAAAAAATTCTTTTTCAAAAAAGTGTTTGAGTACCATCTCCCTCTATATTTATAACTCACGGGTACTACCTACCAACTATTATAAATACTGGCATGTGCACACTATCGGACAAACTACAAAAATAATCATAAAAGCAAATAGGAATAATGTGACATATACCCCCTGGGCATCCCAGGGGCTCACTCTGTGTACCCCCTGGGGGGCAGCACTTCTCAGCAGGGCTCCACAGCAGCATTTCCAAATGACGACCTGAGCAACAGAAAGCCACCCCATGGTAAGGGATGGGGTAAGGGATTTTCTTTTTTTTAAATGTGGGTCAGGGTGAGCCAAGTTTGGGAAATGCAGGAAGAGCTGGGGTTTAAGGAAGAGTCAAGAGATGTCTTCATTTCAGGACTTCTCAGGGCCTTTATCTCATTCTGAGAGTATACTACGTGCACTTGGAATATCTGGGGTGAGAGGCGTTATATGCACCAGTCCTCAAAGGATCTTTTGATCAGGTAGGTGTCCTTCTCAGCATTTACTGGGGGGTGGGGGTTGGTTGGGGGGAGGGGCTGGCTTTACAAGCCCTCGTTAATGCGTTGTTAATGGAGCTCCCCACCCCACGGGACTAGTTCTGCAGCCACAGGAACCTGTGTTTGCTCACTGTTGTATGCCCAGCACCTAGCACCTGTAGGCTGAATAACAGTTCAAATGACTGTCAGAATCCATGTGGTCACCAGGTATCCCACTGGAGGTATCCTAAGACTCATCTTTGCAGTTAGGGCTCCCAGGGAATGTTCTCAGCAGGTGAGGATGATCGTGCTGTAACCAATGTCTCCCATGGTGGGGGGTGGGGGTGTTGAAGCTAGAGGAGGCCAAGGGGAAAACACTTCATCACTCTACCCCTCTGTAAAAAGCTGTAGAATCCAACAGCTCAGGCCATCTCATTGACTCAACCAGATTCCAGTCACCATGTAGAGTGAAGTTTCAACAGGAATGATCACTAGGTGGCAAAACGCCTTCAGTCTGTGTGAGCTCTTTGACTGGTTGGTGGTGACTGCCTATATGTGCAGAGAGCGCTGTAACTCAACCCAAGGACATATGCTCTCTCCGTAATGGTGGCCCAGCCTCCCCCCTGAAACCACCCACATCCTCGAAAACTCATCATTTCCTAGTTTAGGGATTGGCAAACTGTTTATGTAATGAGCCAGATAGTAAATATTTTAGGTTTTGCAGGCCAGGCAGTCTCTGTCACAATACTCATTTCTGCTGCTTTAGCAAAAGTAACCAACTATAATACATAAACAAATGGGTGTGGCTGTGTTCCAGTAAAACTTTATTTATAAAAACAGGCAGCTGGTCGGCCATGCAGTGTTCTGAACCTGGGGCCCTGGTTCCCCCTTTACTCTTTCCAGGTGAGGGGCACCTCATTTCCCAGTCAAGATGTCCTAAGGCAATGCCTTTCAAGTCCAGCTGGGGAGCCTGGCGACATCCAGATGTCTAAGCCAAACCTCAGAGCAGTTACATCCGAATCCCAAGGCGGTATTTTTTTTTTTTTTTTTTTTTTTTAGCCTCTCCCAAGTGATCGCAATGTGGGGCCCAGGCCGAGACACACTCTTTCCAAGGGTGACTTCCGTTTCCCCTTCCGGCAGGATAAGTTGCATAACAGAACTACAAGGCCTCACCCCAGAGGGCCTCCTTCATGGGCGGGAAGTATCTGTTCCACACATTTGGGCTCTAATTAAATCCTGCCTCTATGGTTCTACAGTTGTTTCCTATGTGTGTGTCCTGTCCAACCAACCAGCACTGAACTCCCTGGGAGCTGGGCCTCTGCCTCTCTCACTTCTGGCCCCTGATCCTGAGGACGACTCCAACTGGTAAAATCCAGCCTAAGGGTTGGGCCCAGAACCCATGGTCAAGCAAAGCAAGAACCCACACAAGAAATGTCTGGATTATCCTGGGTTCTCCAGGAGAACTCCAAAAAAAGAGAGGGAGATACTGATTTATTGAAGGAATCGGCTTGTTTGGCTGTGGGGACTCACAAGTCCCAAATCTGTAGAATAAGCTACTGCAGTCTTGAGTCTAGGTTCCAGGGGGCGGGTCAGGCAGGCTGGAAACTCGGGCAGGGCTTTCATGTTGCCATCTTGAGGCAGAATTGCTTCTTCCTCATAGAATCTGTCTTTGCTTCTTAAGGTTTTCAGCTGATTGGACAAGGTGCCCCTCGTTAGGGAGGGTCATCTGTTTTACTCCAAGTCTACTGACTGTAAATGTTAATCACATCTGAAAAATACCTTCATGGCAACACTACAACTGGAGTTCGACCAAACAAACAGCTGGGCACCGTGGCCTAGCCAAGCTGACACAGAAAATTAACCATCACAGTGACTGTCTCCTCATGGTGGGCTGTGGCAGCTGCGACCGGTTGGGCTTCCGGCCGACTCCCTGTCCCCTGCCATCCATCCAGGTGGCAGCCGGCGACTATTGAGAAATGAGAATCAGACGGCACTCTGCAGCAGTTTTCTGTGTTCCCCACCCCCCCAAAAAAAGCCCTTCCCCAGGTCTGAAAGTCTCTGTGGTCCGGCCGCTGCCCACCTTGCCCACCTGGTCTCCTGCATGGAACAGCTCTCACCCCACTCTTGCCACACAGCCCTCTTGTTACTGTTGGAACAACAGGCTTGTCTCCACAGAAGGCTTTTGCCCTAATTCCCACCCTTCCAGGCAGACAGAAGCAATGCCCTGGGACTCCCTGAGGCGGTTCCCACTCTCAGTCTCTGTAGTAGACTCCACGGAGCTCCCTCGGCTGGGTTTCTGTTACTGGCAAGCATTGAGTCCTAACTGGTACACTCATCACATCTTGATGATGAAGAATCCCGAGAACCTATCAGGAGACTCGCCTCATCACCCAGGCCCCACAGGGATGCTCGCCTCCAGCCTGGGCCGGTCCCTGTCCTGTGTGCATTTCCCCACCCCCCTCGCCATCGGCCCCATGACTGACTTCAGTCTCTACCCAGCCCCTGTCCTGTCCACCCAATCATCCCTCTCTCCCTACCTGATCTTTATGTGCCTCAACGCCCTCCCCTATAAAGTGAGGAGACTATGAACTCCCTCACAGCGGCCCATCGAGGTCCTCTCACACGTGACGCCTCAGTCAAAGGCAGTCGAGGTTAAGGTCCAGGCCTCTCCCACTACCCTGTCGTCTTTCTCTTCCCAGACATCCCACCTGCTCTGATCTGCTCTCCCCACTCAGGAAATCAGTGGGGGTTTTGGCTCTTTCCTTCACAGCATTTGCTCTTATTCTTCCTCTGGAGGCCCTTAGAAGGCTTGTTTGTGGGGAGGTAAACCCCCTAAGGGCACAGAGGCTCTCATGCATCCCAGGATTTCAGGAGCTTCTGTCCTTCCCAGAGACCCGGCACCTTCCTCATCCCCACGTCCCCAGCACCAAGCACAGCGCCTAGACATCTTCAGTCAGGCGTTGGGATGAATGAATGGACACAATACTCCTTGTCTGCACCACTTACGTTTTCATGTGTCACTAATCCATTGGGAAGACCCTTCCCACCTCCCACCTGGAACTTCATTCCCAGCCAGGGGAGTGATCTGGGCAGGCCTCCTGATTCCCATCCCAGAGACCGCTCCGCCTCGATTCTACCCTATGCTCCACTTGCGAAGCAGGAAACCAGCCGGGTGTGGGAAGGAGAGGAGGGGCTTCAGCGCCTAATGCTGAAGGTTGAAACCATGTTGGTTTCCAAAGGGCACTCTACCAGCTCTGTGACTCAGTTTCCTTCTCTATGAAAGGGCAATGGTGCCACCCGCCTCTTTAGGTCTTTCTGCCGATTGAAAGAGATGAAACGTACAAAGGCAATGGGCACGGCGCCCAGCGCAGGCTCTTCATGTGTTTTGGTTCTTTCCTCTTTTCCTCACTTTCCCCCCCTTCCCTGCTCTGGGATGATGGCCAGCTTTTTACAACTTAGATTAAAAAATAAAAATTACTAGGAATATTAGTTCCAAATGAGCCAAGCAAATACCAAACTCCCAGTGCATGCAGGTCCTGTGGGGGAGCGACCTACATGGCTACTGATCCGTGCCCCTCTCCCAAGGTCTAGTGCTGTCTGATTACTACTTAATAATCTCATCTTCTCCACATGTGTGAAAATTGATTTTTTTAATGATCTGTTCCAGAATATTTCTAGGTACTAATGTTACATTAACTCACTTATAATTCCCCAAGTGTCACAGTTCTTTAAAAAAAAAAACAAAACAAAACAGATAATGAATATCCCACTCCCAGCCATCTGGAATCTCCAGCCACTTGAGAATACTCTAGTACAAGTATTAACGGCCTACTTCACAAGCTACTTACGCAGGCCTTGGACTGCGGCTTCCTGCAAGCTCACTGGCCACATGGCATTTAGTTTTAAGAGCCCTAGAGTGGGAGCATTTAACTCCCGCATGCTGGGTTCAAATCCCAGCTCTGCTGCTTTGCCACAGTCTCTCCATTAGGTCATCCATAAAATGGAATTACAACCACACACATGAGAGAGGAGTCACTGTGAGGAATAAAGAAAGAAAGAAAGGGTCAAGAACAAAAAGCACTTAGTTTAGTGCTTGACTCAGAGTATTGGGTTGTCTTGCAGAAGGCTGCCTTTTTTGTGGGTCTTGATTGGTAATTTCATAGAGTTCTAGCTAACAGGGTTTTGGTAGATGGTAGAAGCTGCTATCATGATGGAGATGACTGGTAGACAAAGGAGAGAGGGAAGCACAATAGATCAATGAAGAAATATGAAGGGATGAATATCCCATAGCAACAATGCCCTGAAGTGGTCCCCAAGAACATGGTGGGAGCTCAGAAGAGCTGAGGGAAGCCAGCAGTGAGCCAAGCCGTGGCCTTGAAAGACAGAGCATGCTGTAGGGGGAACTTGCATGATCTAGGGCTCAGGATGCTCTAGGGTCTATTTGGTGGACCTCTCGATCTGACATCATGATAGGAGACCTTTCAAGGCAGCTGGACAGCTGTGAGCTCTGAGGGTTCTGTGAGCTCTATCATGGCCCAAGCTCTAGCAAAGGGATGTCAGACTAATGGACACCCTAGCTTGGCTAGGCCCTTTCATCAGGTTTTTCATTCATCAAATGATTTCTGAAGGCTTTCTGTGTGCTGCTTCTAACCTTGCCACTCCCCTTCCCCACCAGCAGCCAGAACATTATTTGTTCATTCTTCAGAAATTAAACAAAGCTGTCACTACTTTGTTTAAGCAATGGTTTCTATTAGTGCAGGATAAAACCCAAGATCATACTTGATCAAACTCTCCCCCATCCCCCAGCTCAATCAAACACATTGGCCATGAACTGGATCTTGAAATAGGCCAAGTTTACTTCCATCCCAGGGTCTGTCCATTTACTCTCTGGTCTGCCTGGAATGCTATTTCCCGAGACCTTGGCATGGGTCACTTTAGGTTTGAACATAAATTCCAGCTTTGCAGCAAGCCTTCCTAAGCACCCCTGGCTATATCTTTGTAGTCACTGTCAAAACCAATGCCACAGAACTTTAAGCAATGATGGACATACTCTATATCTGCACTATCTATACAACAGCCATGAGCTACTTGTGGTTATTAAGCACACGAAATGTCACTGGTGTGACTGAAGAACTTATTTTTTTAACTTGATTTCATTTTAATAAACTTTAATCTGACTTTAAATAGCTGTACATGCCTAGTGACTACCATACTGGACAACAACAGGTCCAATACCCTGTTTTATTTTCTTTATTGCACTCAGTAGCTCAAGTTCTTTTTATTTGTTCATAAGTTTATGTCCATCTCCCCTCATTAAAAACTCGAGTTCCATACGAATATAGTAATTTTTTCTTTCTTGTTCATAGCTTGAAGCCCAGAGTCCACAACAGGGTCTGGCTGTTGGGATGCACTCAAATGTGCTTTTAATATGTAGGCTTGTGTCAAAAAAGATACTGACATAATTATCCTCACCATCAATCTCAGATGGATCTAGATAATATTCATCTGAAAGTAGAGCTTTCCACCCCAGTATCTGTACCCCATGCAAGTGAGAGATGTGTCAGACTTGTTACAACAAATGGTGGAAATATTCACATTTGCAAAGGACTGCCTTTTTCCAATTAGTTAGAGTAGATTTAAGGTTATCTGAATAATAAGCTGTAATCATCTGTATCCAGATTGATTTTCTTGAGTGAGATGGAGTGGAGGTGACTAGCAGCTTGGAGGAGAAAAAGTACATATGGGAGTCTATCACACCGATAAGCATCAGCTGTCTCTTCTACTCAGGTAGGAAGAAACAGCAAGTGACAAATAAGATTGCTTTGGTCTGTTCAGCATCTCTTCTCCCTTATTTCAGTAAAGGAATCCCAAACTTCTGATATAGGGGGAGATATCAATCAAGGGGACCCTCACACTCCAGCATGTAACCCAGGCTGACCAATCAGAGTCCTTTTTCAGGCAATGCAATGGATGCCGGGAGACTGACTCTGACATACTTTTTTATTTTTTTTTTAAAGGTTTTATTTATTTATCAGAGAGAGAGGGAGAGAGAGCGAGCACAGGCAGACAGAATGGCAGGCAGAGGCTGAGGGAGAAGCAGGCTCCCTGCTGAGCAAGGAACCCGATGTGGGACTCGATCCCAGGATGCTGGGATCATGATCTGAGCCGAAGGCAGCTGCTTAACCAACTGAGCCACCCAGGCGTCCCTCTGACATACTTTTTAACATGGGTCACAAGTTGCAGTGCCACTGCTCGGGGCTGCCAACGGCCATCTTGCCCCACACTCAGAGATCGCTCTCCTGAGAACAAAGCCACACAGAAACAAACAGAACAAGAGCTGGCAAGGAAAGAAATTTGATCAAATGATTTGGGTCGAATCTTGACTCCAGTCATGCTTAAAGGCAGAGTTACACCCTAGAATACCCAGATAAGTGAGCCAAAGATCGCCTTTCAGTTTTTGATTCTCATTTTGCTTGGGTTGCTGGACCCTGACCGAGAGCTGAGAAACACTGCCATCAACGCCTGCCATAAGATTAACTTCCCTGAGCCTCAGCCTTTTCCACAAGTGAAAGAGAAACAGAAACAACTACTTATGTTATTTATTTTTTTTTTTTAGAAGTAACAAAATTTATCCCAAGATACAGAAGTGCTTAATGGAATTCAAGGGACTGCAAGCAGCCCGGCCTTAGGAAAGGCTTGGAACTGGGATCAAGGAAGCCACCAGCCTCCTGGGCCAAGTTCTCTCACTTCTCCTTTCTGTCCCTTTCCAGTCTCCTCTCTAAAGGCTGGTTTTCTTGGCCCATGGGTTCACAGAGCAAAGAGAAAGACCTATTTGCACCTTTTTACTCAGAGATTAGCCCAGAATAAACTGAAATTTTGGACCCAATTCCCAAATCCAAGGTGAGGAAATGTGACTGGTCCACCATGTGTCAAGTAGTCCTGGGTGAGTGGAACGGTAATAAGATCAAGCTACATAAACCTGGTTCTTGGAGCCCATCCTCATAAACGAAGGGGCTACTATGGCAGGGAGGGTCATTTTGAGCCTGGCAGAGACCTCAAAATGTGTCTACTATACTATACTACAGAAGATTTTACAAGGACTTACTGACCTAACATACTGTATATGAAATCATCGGTGAGAAATCATTGATTGTTTCATGGCTCACATTTAAGAACTGTAGGTTGAATCAGAATATGTGACTTCAAGGTCCAAACCAACACAACAGCTTACAAGTCTAACAAATCATCCTATAACAAGCTCCTTAAGTGTCTAATAAATAGATGTTCTGGTTCAAGTAAAAAAAAAAAAAAAATTCCCTAATGGAATAGCAAAATGTGGAAGAGCAAAACTCAACCAGGGTGCTTGGGTTTTAGAGCATGATGCCTTTATGCAAGACAACATCCTCTGCCTCTAAGGTAAATCCATATTCGCAGGGCTGCCTATTAGAATATTAAACTGTCTTTAAATTATATACCTAAATTGTTCTTCTTCAATTCCCAACAGACTTAAAAAAAACTTCTTCATAAAGCCCAATTTAAGTAAGAAATAAATCACCCTCTAGTCTCTACATAATGATAAGTTTGCCATGCTTGCTGAGAAGAGTGAAGAAGCAATTAAAAGGGAGACACAGAATATGTGGCCTTATTATCATGGTGAATACTGCAATTTAGAATGTTCTAGTACTTACTATCACAGTAGTCCAGTTGCTCTGATGATTTACTTCTGCATTTCTCACAGGATGTTAATTAGAGGGAGAGACATTCAAGGCCACAGCATACATACCACAAAAGGAGGGGACAGCCACTGCCAGTTACCAAGGTAACAAAGTATAATGTCTTTTCCATCACTACTTGATATTTTATGAACAGCTTCTCAGATGAAGAAAAAATAAGTGATCATTAGTGCAGTGACCACTAGGGTGCCTAATGTGCAGGGCTAGGTTTCCAAAGACTGACCTAGTATACACTTGGGGTGGGGATATTGTTGGGGGTCAGGGTAAAGAATGGAATGAAGAGCAACCATAAGCTCTTCTAGACACATCGAGAATATACAGAATTTTGTAAAATCTAGAAAAATGTTATTATATTTTCAACACAAAATTCAATGTCATTTCATAAAATACCAGTATTATCTGAAGCTACAGCAAGGGTGATATGTCCAGATACTATACTGTGTCCTTGCTTAGGATCTCTTAAGTTCTCCCACATACTCTCCTGCACCCGTATGATCCCATGAAGAAACTGCAGCTGGGCATGACTATGTAATTGTCTGAGGGTTCTACAGCTAGGAGGTAGCAAAATCTACATTGGAAACCTGATGTGATCCAGTCCAACACCTATGCCATTTTTGGCTGCCCTGGGCTGCTTTCCAGAATTGCAACTTAACAAGGTATCATGGAAAAGCATGCTTCCATTGCGACATACCTATATTTTACATCGTCTTGCATTTCGTGGGTATTCAGAATACGTTTGAGTGAGCTGACCTGTTTGAATTACAATAAGTTGAGGAAATGAGATGTCATGAGTCAAGAAAAGGAAAACTAGAAATTAAACACCAGGACATTCCTTAAGGATTCTGCGACAATTACTCAAGAATAAGGTGGAAGATTGTAAGGTTGTGATCTTTTTCTTGCTTGGCCTCCCCTGTTTATTTCTGTTATGGCTTTAACTTCATATGACAATAAATAAATGGTATTTTAAAAAATGAACATCAAAATAACAAATAAGAGAAGCCGGTAAATCCATTTAGTGCCCTGACACTTCATTTGAGATAATGTTTTGGAGAAAATGGATAAACTCTCCCGTGCTGACAATACAGATCGGGAACTGCTCTGTGGCGACAGAAAACGGCTTCAATTTCATCTTGTCAATGGAGGTTAACCTTCTCTGTAACCTTAACAAGGTCCATTCTACCAAGCACACTGCAAAGGCTCTGAAACACTTCCACCTAATAAACCGCAAGATGCTGTTTGCTTTAGAGGCCTTTCGGATCAAAAAATGGAATGTTTTCAGGCTGCTGTGTCGGGACCTTGAAAAAAAAAAAATCATTGTGGGGCAGAGCCAAGATACCTAGACTTAAAACCAGCAACCAAATCTTCAAGTTGTTGACGATGCAAATACACACAAAAACCTATTTAAGGTTAATATTTCTCCAGTGCTTTTCAATAGCAATAGCTTTCTCTGGCTGCCAGGCAGTTTAACAGGATTCATGATTCATTCATTCGCTCTCTCAATTAACACTTGCCAGGCAACCTGTGATGTGTTGGGGTGGCTAAAACGGCAGTGCAGAGGATCCCATGTAGTCTCCTCCATGCCCTAATATCCTTCGCAGTTCCTGTGGGCCATGTAACTAGTTTGGCCAATAGGCAAAGACTGTATGTGACAGGTGTCACTCAACATCTAAAGAACTTGAGAGAGGGCTCAGTATTACACACTGTCTTTCCCTCTTGTGGCAATTCCAGTAGCTTCATTTTCCAGATAATGGAAGGTGCCTGGGCCCTGGAGTTGTCCACTGGAATCATATTTCAGATAATGTAACAGAAGCTTCATGTTCCAGATAACGGAAGGTGCCTGGGTCCCCGAGTCTCCCACTGGAATCATAATCCAGATAATATAACGGAAGCTTCATATTCCAGATAATGGAAGGTGCCTGGGTCCCTGAGTTTCCCACTGGAAGAGAAATGCCCTGGATCACTCACCGACACACAGCGGCATTTACATAAGCAAAAAATAAACTTCCGTGTGTTAATCCACTGACATTTCGGGTTTGTTTGTTATACCGACTAATGCAGTTGGGCCCCAGGCTAGGCACGTCTTTGAAAAGATGAGAAATAATATAAATCCCTGCCCTCGTTTATTCAAATCAAAGAAAACTGAAAATAAACATAAATTATGGGTATCAGTCTTTTATAAAAATGTTAGATTAGTTTAAACCACCTCAATTCACATTCAGATCTCCCTGCTCACTAGTAATGAAGGCATTCTATTTGGTTGAAAGCCTTCCATTAGTTTAAAAGCTCCAATTGTTGAACCATCAACATCTATAAGAGTGTAATAAAGGACGGAATAACTAAGTGTTATGAAAGCGGAAGCTATAGCCAGATTAACATTCATGAGTTTACCCATCACTGTCCTATTCACAGTCATTTAGAAATACAAATACAATAATAAAAAATTTCAACTTACAAAGAAGCCAAACGCTTCTGAATTCCCCACCCCCTCCAACAAATGACAGCAAAGTCTGGAGTTTCTTTTATGGCATCTCAATTCTGCTCTAATTATTATGGAAAGAAACAGTATTAGAGAGTTACCAAATACAGCAAATGCAGTTTGTTGGGAATTGGAGTTATAACTTACATACTTATTGATGCATATTTCTCCCCAGTGTTAGCTTTAAAAGGAAAAATATATTTAATCCGCCAACGCAACCCAAAGAAACATAAATATATGGCTGTTCAAAGGGAAAAACTCATTTTCGAAAATCCCCTTGTGTATATTTTAGCATCACTTAATGAAAATTTTGTATAAACCAATAGACCTGATATGGTAACGTGGTGTGAGGATGTTTGTTCTCGTAAAGACCCATTTATATAAACTAACACAGACATTGCTTCACCCCTCAAAGCATCACTTCCCTCTCCTCGGAAAGCTACAAATGAATTCAAATGTATTCATTTCAGAAGGTCTAAGCAAATGGAATTCAGATAAACTCATCTAGCAATAGATTTGCCTGTAGTCGGGGGTGGAATAAAATGAGAATGTCTATTAGCTTTTCAGCTGCTTTGGAGAATGAATGCCGTGTACAGTTTTTGGAAAAAGATGTAAAGGCTAGGCTTTCGAGAACAAATAGCTGTGGAAGAACCGAGAACAGTTAGCCATCATTTCACATGCTCGAGCTGTTCTGAAGTCTTTGATCTACCCCCAGAGAAGCCACGGAAGCCAGGTCACTGAGAAGCTAAGCTACCCCAGATTCCAGGGCCATTTTGAAATATTAGCCAAAGGTTTTCCAGAGGGTGGTAATGGAGATCACACAGCTTATCCAACTGCTTGAGGTTTCTGAGAAATCCTGCAGGCAACCCAGAACACATTGAAAACACAACTCTACTTTGGCTTGCAAAGGAGACACCAAAGGCAAGTGAAGTTTTGGGGAGAAGCTGGTGAATGTCCCAAAGCCTTGGAAGACAAAATACATGTGTGGCTTCTCATCAGATGGTCCTTCCTGTTTCATTACCCAAGGGTGGCCCAGCCAGAGGCCACTCTTTCATGTTTGACCTCTACATTCTCCTTTCCAGAAGCAACAGTGTTAGAGCTGGATATCTCCAGGGATCTTGGATTTCGGGAGGCCGCAGGGAAACGAGCACCTCCAGGCCTCGCTGGTTCTCCTGACGGAGGCGAAGCCACACACAGGATCAGAGAGTGTCCCGGGACCCAGGGACGCCTGTGATCATGACAGAGAGGGATGATCTCAGGCCTGAGTCAGAAGGCCTGGATCTCCTGCTCGGGATTGCATTTACACCTGCATGAGTCTTCAACTTTTGGAGCCTCGTCTCCCACATCTGTCAGCAAGGCATTTCCACCAGATGGCCCCAGGGTTCACCTCCCTGCTTCCAAACATTTCAGATTCTGGAGTTTGTTCCCATGATTTTCAGGCTTTGAACACCACCCATTACAGTGGTATATGGAAGCAGAAGTCCATGTTTCCCATCAAAAGTTCCCCAAATGGAGAAGGAATTAAAGTAATTTTGGAAATCAGGAGGCAGCCCAAGGTGACCAGTCACAATCATTAAATTCCTGAAAGTTCCATATGGAAGCTTAAAATTTGCATGCCCATTTTTTCTCTAACTTGTTTGCAACCCTGCTTTTATGCTTTTTCTTATTATAAGACCCCTATTTTGGCAACTGAAATGTGTACTGACCCCTACCCAGGGACTGAAAGCAACACTGGTAGTGGGGCAAGGCAGCAAAATGGGATAAGAAAGCATAATGAGGTGACCCAAGATGTAGGAAAACGTTTTTGATTGCGGGATGCAGGCTCAGTGGCTGCAAAGTCACACGGCTCTGTAGCAAGCAATGATCTCAGCAAAAGGATTCTATCTTCAAAATTCCACAAAGAGGCATCAGGGAAATACAAATCAACACCACAATGAGATACCACCTCACACCAGTTAGAATGGCTAAAATTAACGTCAGGAAACGCCAGATGTTGGAGAGGTTGTGGAGAAAGGGGAACCCTCCCACACTGCTGGTTGGAATGCAAGCTGGTGCAGCCACTCTGGAAAACAGCATGGAGGTTCCTCAAAAAGTTGAAAATAGAGCTACCCTACGACCCAGCAATCGCACTACTGGGTATTTACCTTAAAGATACAAATGTAGTGATCTGAAGGGGCACGTGTACCCGGATGTTTATAGGAGCAATGTCCACAATAGCCAACCATGGAAAGAGCCTAGATGTCCATCAGCAGATGAATGGATAAAGAAGATGTGGTATAGATACACAATGGAATATTATGCAGCCATCAACCCCACCCCCCAAAAATCTTGCCATTTGCAAGACGTGGATGGAACTAGGGGGTATTATGCTGAGAGAAATAAGTCAGTCAGAGAAAGACAATTTTCATATGATCGCTCTGATATGAGGAATTTGAGAGGCAGGGCAGGGGTGGGGGGAAGGGAAGGAAAAATGAAACGAGATGGGACCGGGGAGGGAGACAAACTGTAAGAGACTCTTCATCTCAGGAAACAAACCAAGGGTTGCTGGAGGGAGGGGGGTGGGAGGGATGGGGTGGCTGAGTGATGGACACTGGGGAGGGCACGTGCTATGGTGAGCGCTGTGTATTGTGGAAGACTGATGAATCACAGACCTGTACCCCTGAAATAAATAATATATTATATGTTAATAATAATAATAATAATAACTCCAAGAAGAGGTATGATGCAAGAGCAAAGAAATGCTTTCTCAGGGTCAGCAAACTCCGCATGATCTCTGCAGAAGGAGTGTTCAGGGTATAAGCTGAGAGTGCGGAGGAAGTGTGAAGCCCATTACAGATGTGACGTGTCTAAACCCGCGCAGTGGGTGAGATTTAGGGCAAGTAGTCTCCTGGGAGTCTCGTGTTCTGATGAACAATTAAGGGGAGAAGAGATACTCCCGGCAGTTTACAGAATTCACCCTGGAAGAGATAAGACAGCCTGCCCAGGCAGAGCCGGATCTCCCCGCTTCTGGAGATAGGATGTGCCACTGGATAATGACCCGTAAAGAGCTTGACTAACAGCCGCTCACTGGGCCTCCTAGAGCATTTATTCCTCTAAGATATGAAAATACAGTGTTCAATCAGTTGCTCTCAACATGGCCTCATGTTTAAAAAACATGGCTTACACCACTTCTTCCTGTAATGAAATGTTTTAGTAAAATGATGTCTGTCAATGACGGCATTGTGGCTGCAGGACATGGGGACTGATATGGGACCCTCTCTTCTACTGAGCTCTGGTGGCTCTGAGAAGGCAAGGCGAGGAAGTAGGAAGGCACACGGGACTCCATCTTCAAGAAACAATCCAAACATGGGAGAGTTGAATCCTGCAACACAGGCAGGGAGAAGGCTCCAGAAAGTGCTATAATTAAGGTTCCCCAGACTCCAGGCTTTCTTCCGCCAGGATCAGCTTCCACTGTCCTCTACCACCTGTTGTGTTCATTAATTAATCATTTTGATCACACTGTTATATTAAAACTTAGGTATATTCTTTTGAAAAGATCACTTTGTATCACAACTCTAACTGGAAAAACTTGCATCCTACGCCATGAAGTAGAAAGAAACCTTAAAAATACAATAAAAAGAAGCAGTGGTATTAAATTCTAACTAACTACAGCTGCTTGCTCTCTCTTGGTTAAAAATGGAAGATAATCAAGAATTTGAAAGATCTTTAAGATATATTAATGTTAAATTGAGACTTTCTTCCTGTCGTCAGAGGCATTAACTGAAGAGAATAAGTCTATCGATGCCAGTCCAAGTTCCCTGCCTGTGAACGTCCCTGAAAACTCCTCTCCAGGGGCATCAAGAGGACACACCCATGTGGGGAAGACGGCTCTATGTCACGCGATAAGGGAGCTGAGGGCTTTCAACCTCAGGAAGGGTCTGATATGAAGTCCAGGAATCTCTAGGAACTATGGAGATTAGACTAGAGAAGGGACAACCAAAGCTAGCCGACTGAGACAGAAACCCAGGCAGGGGACCAGGACACCTTAGACCAGGATAGTGGTGGAGAGAAAGGATCCGGAGTCTGACAAAATGTGGGGACTGGCTGACATGGACGCATGGTAGGCAACAAGCCAAGGATGCTCCTTAGACGGATGGCCGGTGTCAGTGAGTGGATAGTGGGACTATTCTCAGAGAGAGGAATCGCAACAAGAGAAGCAGGCGGAGGTGAGTGGGGGGCAAGATGGCTGTTCGGTTTTAAATCAGCGGTAATGGGAGACAGACAGCCTGGCAAGGTGGATAACCAGGCAGGCTCTGGAGTTGAGCTGAATGGTGTGGAATCCCTGTTCCACCACTTACTAGGCATTACTGTAATGACCTTGGTCAAGCTGCTAATTCATCTTGTGCCTCAGTTTCCCCATCTCAAAAAAACTAAGGGTAGCTCTTTCCTCACAGGGTGAGGAACTCCATGCCAGCTAATCACTTTGCCTATGGGGCAGGTCACTCTGAGCTCTAAGAATTAGCTATCAGTATCATTCCTAGAAGCCCAATTTATCCACATATCTGTTGATCAACGAACATCCTTAGAGTGACCAATATGAGCCAGGCTCTGGGCTAGTCTCTGCTGACAGTCCCCAAAAGGACCCAGCGTCCCCTGTACTGCCCCTGATGGGACAACCAGCCACTAAATTGCAGTCTTAGGTACTGCTTCTATTTTTTTTTTCAAATTTTATTTATTTATTTGAGAGAGAAAGGGAGCAGTGGGGAGAGAGAGTGGGAGAGAATCTCAAGCAGACATGGAGCATGGAGCCCGACGCGGGGCTCAATCCCAAGACCCTGAGATCACAACCAGAGCTGAAACCAAACGTCGGACCCTCAACTGACGGAGCCACCAGGCGGCCCCATCTATGGCTTCCTCTGAGGCCGACTTGAGAGACACGCTTATGTTCCTATGTATACCCACCAACATCTTCAACAGCCAAGGGAAGGGGCTATTGGAGCCTTAGGAAACTATAAAGCTGCCTTCCGATTTAGGCAAAGCATTAGTTGCAAACTAAAAAGCCCGCTTTTTATTTGGCTTGACTCTCAAAATAGGGTTGAATGGGAGACAAAACTAGAGGTAGAGAATAGCAGTTGAACTTGTGGCTCCCCCAAGACCCCAGGAAGAGCCCAAGGAAACCGACAGGACCTCCCAAGCATGTTGGCTAACTCTCTTAAAAGGAGAGTTCTTCATTTATCCTAAATGAATGGATTTCAGTACCAACATGTCAAAGCAAAACAAAGCAAACAGCCCTCCAGCCCTGTCTCTTCCCTTGCTTCAACTGAGACTTTCCGTGCCCTTTGCCATTTTGCCAAAGGAAGTGATTCAATTATGTTATTCTCCAAAAAGCCGAATCACTGGCAGACCTTGGAGATCCTCTGTTCCAGATTAAATCAGGACCCTGCTGCTCATGTAAAGTGTGCTCTTTCCTTTACAACTCACAAAAGGACAGCGGCAGTGGAAGTGGACCCCAGGAACAAAGCTAAGCACTGGGAGAGAAGCACAGGCCACTGCTTCAGTCTCAAGCTCCACAGGGACCATCTCTCCCCCGAGCTCCTTCACTCATTCCCAACCTGCCCCACTATTCAGGGTAATATTTTACTTAGATCACAGTTCTCCTAAGATTCCGTGCTCAGAGTCACAGAGAAAAGTTTGATGCCAACATTTTTGGTATAGATTAAGTTTACAAATAAAGACTGGTGGTTACAAAATATTTCCTGAGCTCCACTAATATCACCACTGGATTATAGAGGCGTCCTGTGGGCTATGTTGGCCAGTCCCTTAAAGCTACAATCAAAGACTAGAGAAACTCAGCATCTCCAAAGGATGTATGCAGTAAACAGCGTTCATCCCTGGAACTCAGCCTCATGAGGGCAATGAAATATTTAATTTAAACATATTCTTCTAAGTGCATCAAATACTGGTGACCCAGACCACCCTCCTCCTTCTGTCTGCCCCCAACAGTCTCATTTTTTCATATTCCCTTTCTTCCTTCTCTTATTTCTCTCTTTCTCTCAATCTTTCCTGCTTCCTTCTTTCATGAATCTCCTTCAGTTACAGCCAACATTCGCTAAGCAGTTGCAAGCCAGGTCCTGGGTTAAATGCTTTCATGCATCACTTACCTTATACAAAGATAAGAGGTGTGGTCTTAGTTCCTTTGGACCACTATAGCAAAATACCTTTCATAAGACCAGCTGGCTTATAAGCAACAGAAATTTATTTCTTAGAGTCCTGGAGACTGGGAATTCCAAGAAGGTCAAAGTGCCAGCAGATGCAGTGTCTGGTGAGAACTTGCTTCCTAGGCAGACTACCTTTTTGCTTTAACTTTGCATGGCAGAAGAGGTAAGGAAGTTCTCTGGGGTCTCTTATAAGGGCACTAATCACATTCATTAGGTTCCCACCTCATGACCTGATTACCTCCCAAAGACCCCACCTCCAAACACCATCACACTGGGAGTTAGGATTTCAAACTATGAATTTGGAGGGGAAGGGCACAAATATTCAGCCCACATCAGGATTTTATCACCATCATCATCATCTCTATTTCACAGATGAAGACCCCAGAGTTCGAAAGATGAGGCAACTTTCCCAGAGTCTCACAATAACTCTCCCAACTCTCCAAACTACAACTTGGCGGGGCACCTGGGTGGCTCAGTGGGTTAAACCTCTGCCTTCGGCTCAGGTCATGATCTCAGAGTCCTGGGATCGAGCCCCACATCGGGCTCTCTGCTCAGTGGGGAGCTTGCTTCCTCCTCTCTCTCTCTCTCTGCCTGCCTCTCCACCTACTTAAGATTGCTATAAATAATATCTTTAAAAAAAAATACGACTTGGCTCCTTCAAACTACCCCATCTGGCTGACTCCATAACGGTTCCCCCTAAACCACCAAGCTTCTTTCTCTTCTACCTCCTCCCTTCTCCTTTTCCATTAAGCCCAAGTGGGTTCACGCAGTACTGATGTATTTCCAAAACTCTTCCTAGGTTTACAGTTCAAGCACAGAAGGGAGCCCACAGGGGCTGTCACGGGTAGCCCACAGAGCTACACCCCCATTCAGATGCCATTTGGGGCTTTATTTTGAACTTATTTTCCTGGAGACAGATCAACTGAGGTAGTGATCTGTACCTTTTTGCCAGCTAGGACTCCTCTTATTTATTCAGTATGGGGAAAATGCAGCCCTGGACCTCTCACTTTATTACAATAACAACAACAACAACAACACACACACACACACACACACACACCAGCTGCTTTTCCATTAGAAAGTTAATTAAAGTTGATTTTTAGTGCTGAGGACTTGATGGTGCTTCCAGTGAACAGGCTACAAGCCACAGTATGGCAAAATCCACCAGGAATCTCTGAACTTTTCTTTTTATATGATCCTTGTTTCTCAACCCAAAGATAACACCACAAAATGATGAAGCAAACCTTTCGACACTGGATTGCCTACAAAATCCCAATCAACTGTCCCAAACTTTTGAAGGGCACCTACTTTCCTAGCTCTACTTGTAATTATAGTGTTGGGCAACTATTGAAACTCAACGCAGCTCAAAAATCACAACATTATAATGAAGCAGGTCCCTTTTTACAACTATTTTATATTGATTGTACTAACCTTCTTCTTCTAAACTTTTCCACATGTTTAAATCCATTTTTATTTAAAAAAATAAGTAATTTTTTTCCCAAGACCCCAAAATAAATAAACACAATATATGAATAAGATTTGGAATGTTACTGAGCAGTGCCAGCCATTGCGGGGAAAATGTTGGCCCAGATCAGCAAATTCTCTTCCTTCCAAAAATAAAAAGGCAACAACATCAGCATAATTACTGGTTTGTTTGGGGTTTGTTTGTTTTTTTTTTTTTTTTTCCTGTTAGGTTGTGGTTTTCTTGGTTACAACAATGAGCAGAATAGCCAGAGTAACACTAATATCATATTAAAGGAATCCTGAAATTAACAGAGGTACAACTCAATTAATTTGATACTTTAACAATTTTTTCTGTCCTCTCCTTGATCCAATACCAAAATAATAATAATAATAATAATAATAATTTTATACAACACTACTATGGTCATCAGAGTTCTAAAGATGCCCCCTACCCAAAATTCCTGTACCTTAATTACTCAGTTACACATTAATCTGGAGCTATTGGCTGATGGAAATGAAGTCTCAAGTCAGTTGACCTAAAAATATGAGATCTGGGTCTGATCAAGCTTTAAAAGCAGAAAGTTATTTTTCTGTTTGGGGTTTTTTTCCCTGCTGTTGACCAAAGAGGAAATAAGACATATTTGAAGCACCAGAAGGATTCAGTGTGTCCTTGATGGCTCTGAGGATGGTAGGGCCACATATTAGGGCCAGAAGGCAGTTTCTAGGGACCGAGAGCAGCCCCCAGCCAACAACCAGCTAAGCAGTGGGGACCACAGTCCGACAGCCACATGGAACTGAATTCTGCCAACAACATGAAGAACTGGAAAGCAGATTCTTCCCAGAGCCTCTAGATGAGAACCTAGCCCAGCCTACACCTTGGTTTCAGACTTGTGAGACCCAGAAACCAAGTCAAGCCTATCCAAATATCTGACTACAGGAATGTGAGATAATAAATTGGTATTATTGTAAGCAGCTAGATATGTGGCAATTTGTTAAGCAGCTCAAAAATAGCAACACGCACACACACAAAATAAATAAATAAAATAAAATAAATAGCAACACACCTACCATGTGCACGGCTCTCTGCTAGAAGATTCCAAAACGAAGTATACTCACTTATGTGGTCAGTTACTGAGCAGTCTTTCTCCCAGAACATAAGCTAAGAGCATCTCTTCCTTTTATAAGTCCACCAAGCTATGTGGCATCAAGTTCTTTTGTGAAAAGTCAGGCACAAATGAACAACAGGGAGAGGTACAATCAGATGACAAATAACAGATTGAAAGCCCTCTAGGACTGAGCAGATTGGAGGATGGAAGAACATCCTGGGAAAGTGTGCACTGAACAACCAGGTTCCTTACAGGGCTATTTAAGGATCAAATAAAAATAAAATAGGGGCGCCTAGGTGGCTATGTTGGTTAAGCAACTGCCTTTGAGTCAGGTCATGATCCTGGAGTCCTGGGATCAAGTCCCACATCAAGCTCCCTGCTCAGCAGGGAGTCTACTTCTCCCTCTGACCCTCCCCCTTCTCATGTTCTCTCTCTCATTCTCTCTCTCTCAAATAAGGAAATAAAATATTTAAAAATAAATAAATAAAATAAATAAAGCTGCATCAGTAATTAGATTCTAACTGATTTAAACAACAGGAAACTGTATTATGGGACACAACAGGAAGTCCTATGGTAGGGAAGGGCATGACTGGTTTGATTGACAATGACTTGAAAGACCCAGATTCTTTCCACCTCTTTGCTCTGTCAATCTGTGATGATTTTGTATTCTACTTGTGGAAGATAGCTGTAGCTGTTTTGGTCTTTGCATTCAAAAACAAGGCTGTCCAGGAGCAGATTAGGATAGAGGGAACATTTTCCCCAGAGGCCCCCTAATAGGATTCCCCTCCAGTTTCACTGTGCAGAGTTTGGTCACATGCCCAAACCTGAAACAATCATGTGCAAAGGAAATAGAGGAAGATAAGCTTCCCCCAAAGGGAAAAGACCCCTGGAAAAACAGAGCTCTCCAGAGAAGGTGTATGCTCGTAAACCAAATCAGGGTTCTATTAGGATGGAAGTGAGGGGCAAGGAGGCTGGGTGGACTAGCAGTAGCATCCAGTGTAGAAGCTCTTAGCACAGGATTGGGATAAAGGATGTGCTCGAATGTTGGCTGTAATGTTCATTATTTGTGCCTTATCTCACTTAATCCTCATAGTGATCCTAAAGGAGAGTCTTTAAGGAAAGACTCCTAATATGTAGCAGAACCAGGATTCAGACCAGGGTCCAGTTGACGCTAACTGATTTGGAAGTTATTGGCTCTGCTGGAAAACTGTAACCCCAAGTTTCTAGTGTAAATCTGTCTAGTCTCTTTTAACCAGACTGGGTGATGGTGACACAAATCTGGTTGAGAATTAGGACTAGTAAGTGGGAACAGGACACTGGTAAGGACCCTGCCACACACCCAGCCTCCTCAAAAGAAGAGCGCACTAGAACAGACTGAAAGGGGAAAATACAATCTTCGTGGGCACAAATCACTCCCAGGTGGAACCTGGGGCTTCTGGAGACTGCTTCCTTGATCCTATCTTGCCCTTGTAAAATAGGAGATAAAGTCCATAGCACCAGATGTTTTTCTTCTGCTACTGATGTTCCAATGTTTCTCCAAATTATTATTATAGCTTAACAAGACATTGAAACCAAAAGGTATTTTTTTCTTTAAATGTTTGTGTCTCAGAAACGAGAGAGACAGAAAAAGGACAGAAAGTGCTAGATTTTCTCTTCATTATGAGGTTCAACCAAGATAAAAGATTTCCCTTTTTTTGTTTGTTTGGATTAAAAGGGATCTATTCTTAAAAACAGTTTTGGTTTTGATGTCCATTGAGTACACATTTTAAATAGTTTCCAGAGACATGGATCATGCACTCTTCTCTTTGGGATGGCATGCTGTCACAGACAGGAATTTTCAGTCGCAAGGGACAGAAAAAAGCAAGTCCAACTGCTTAAAGCAGAGTACAGTACCGGCTTCTGGAAGTGAGATATCTGGAAGCAGGAGTCTAAGGCACAGCTGGATATGACAGAGCCTCAAATAATGTCATCTGGATCCTGTCTCACTCTGTCTCTCAGGCTCTGCTTTCTTCTCTGTAAGTTCTATTCTCAGTTGGGCTCTCTCCACCATGTGGCAGGAGGGCTTTCATAGCCCAGGGCTGAAACCTCTGCAGGAGAAAAGAGTCAGTCTTCTTCTGCAGCTCCAGCAAAGCCCCAGGCTTGGGCTCTGATTGGCTCTGGGAGGGCCATGGGTTCATCCTTGAGCCAATCACTGTGACCAGGAAGATACCACTCTTTGACAAGGCATGGGGCAGGGCGTAAACCCGGAGGGCTGATGGATCCCCAACAAAAATCAGGGGATATTACTAAAAGAGGAAGAATAGAGATGGGGTGGGCAAATCCCCTTCAGAAGACAGCATATCTTCTTACAGTGATAACCCATTCTTAATCCTATCATGTCAGCACATCAGCAAGTAGAAAGCCACATGTATCAAACAGGGAAAAGGCAAGGGACAGAGCTGGTGGACGCCGAATTCCCTATACAGCAACCAGGAGGAATAGGAATAGTTTGAATGCCTTCTTTATCCTAATCTTATCAGACCGAACCTCACAAAATTCCCATTTTTCATACGTTAAAAACCCTCAAATATCAGCATTGGCATCCAATTCCTCCTAAAATGATGAGCGGATTCTAATTTCAGCAGACCTGTTCATATGAATAAATGCTGGTATTGATGTAGAACTTGAACCAGGGCTTTAATTCTAGCCCTAAAAATTAAATACCAAGTATGTTAATGGATTAACCTTAAAAGAAAAAACAACATGCAAAACTGTAATATCGGAAAGTGGACCAGAGTTTATCGGGGATGAGGGACAGCGTAAGGAGACTGGTGATAAAGGGTATAAGAGGACATCTGGGGGTGAAGGAAATGTTCTCTACAGTGATTGTGGTGGTGGTTACACAACTAAACACAGCATTTGTCTAAACTCATCAGACTGAATGGTTATCATTTAGATTCTCTTGTATGTAAATTATACTTCATCATAGCTGACTCTCCAAACAATTAAATTAAAAAAATAAACCACCAGATGAAGTGGTGTTTTATTGACAAAGAAGCTAAAGCTTCCATGTACAACTACTTGGCCAAGAATCAGGGGAAGACATGCAGCAAGATTCACAGCAAAGTTAGAGCTGAGGGGCCCCTGGAGGGCTATTGGTTCAGCTCCTTCACGTACTGACAGCCATCTCCCCTGACGGCCATCTTCCTGGATGGTCATCTTCCTGTGTCAGCCTGGCCTGGCAGGCTCTCCGTCCCCCTCACCTTTGGGTAATGGCATCCTGATTTCCGTGATCTCGGCCCAAGGTGCTGACCACAGCGCTGGATCCAGGAGAGAACTCAGACACACGCCATGCAGCAAAGCACCCCCACGGGCAGGGCACCCCCATGAGCAGGGCAGGTACTGGGCCCAGGTGGAGAGAGCAAGAGTACCCCAGCCTTCTATGGGAACTACCCATGAATAGATGAGCTATGAGAGTCAGACAGGCTCTTCTGGCCTAAGCCAGTTGGCTTTGTGTGTTCTGTCAATGTGCAACCAAAAAGGTCCTGTTCGTGTGAACGGGGGATGTGAAAACCCTCGGAAGGAGAGGGTTCTGAGTCAAATTATGTCCCTCCAAAAGATACATTGAAGTTCTAATCCCAGCTACCTGCGAATATGTCCTTATTTGGAAAGAGAGTCTTTGCAGGTGTAGTAAGTTAAGATAAGGCCGAGAGGGCCCTACACGCAATATGACTTGTGTCCGTGTCAGAAGAAATGCAGAGACATGGACTCCTATGGGGGAAATGGACTCACACAGAGGCAGAGATGGAAATGTTGCAGCTACAAGCCCAACAATGCCAAGGATTGCCCGTAAACCCCCAGAAGCTAGAAAAGGCAAGGAAGGACTCGTCCCCAGAGCCTGTAGAGGGTGGTTAGCCCTGCCAACACCTGGATTTCAGACTTTAGCCTCCAGAACCGTGGGATAGGAAGTTCCTATGTTTTAAGCCACCTGTGTGTGGTACTTTGCTACGGCAGCCCTAGGACACTAACACCGATCCTGGTACCAGGAAATAGAGGGTTGCTGTAACAAACACTTAAAAACGTGGACGTGGCTTTGGAATGGGGTCATGGGTTGAGGTTGGAAGAATTTCAAGGCACGTGAGAAAGAGCCTGGATTGCTCTGAGGAGGCTGTCAGTAGAAGTAAGGACATTACAAGCAATTTCAGGAAGGGCTCACAAAGGAGAGGAGGGCTACAGGAAATCTCCGTTCATCTTCGAGAATACAGGTGCTAGTAGGAATGGAAGGTCGCTGGAAATGGGAATAGTAGAGGTTCTTCTGGTGAGGCCTTAAAAGGCAATTATGCATGTGTTATGGACAGTGGAGGAAAGGTGATTCTTATTTATAAAGTGGCAGAAAACTTGGCTGAAGTTCTGTCCGGCTGTGGGGTGGAAAGTAGAGCTTGTGAATGATGAACCCGGATTCTTTCGCTGAAGAGAATTCAAAGCCAAGTATGGAAGTGGTGGCCTGGTTTCTGCTTGCTGCTTACAGTCTAATTCCAGAGGAAAGAGATAAATTGAGAGCACGGTGAAGCAAAAAAAGAACGCGCACTTGGCGATCAGGAACATTTGTTGCCCACCCAGATACCAAAAAAATGAGAAAGTGGGCTCTGGAGAGAACAGTAAGAATCTGGGTGAGCCCACTTCAGGTAGAGAGATGAGCAGTGTGACTCCCGCCGGATCCAATCAGCCATTTCTGCAGGAGCAAGGGATAGGAATGGGATCATCCAGGAAGAATCCGTGGAGAACCCTCCAGTTTGTTGCCACGGATGCCCCTGACATTCGTGGAAAACTGTTACGTCAGCAGAAACACAGTCAGCCTGGCCTGAAAGAGACAGAGAAGAGCCAAAGGGAAGGAAGAAAGAGTCTGAGGGCAGAGCCACAAATTCCGAGGCCAGAGGTGGGACCCCAAGGGTAGGGGCTGCCACCTGGGGCCCAGAAGGTGGACCTGGAGCCCCAGATGATTATTCTCAAGCCCTGAAACTTAATGGAACGTGCCCTGCTGGGTTGCAAACCTGCTTGAGACTTCGATTTTCTCCTATTTAGAATGGGACTATCCACCTTATGCCGGCCCCACCATTCTATTTTTGGAGGCAGGTGACTTGTTGCACAGGTCTGCAGATGGAGAGGAATTTTGTTCCAGGATGGGTTGACCTGGAGTCTCACCCATACCTGATGTAGATGATTTAGAAGATGAGGTTTCGGGCCTATTTGGATTGATGATGTTTAGGTGAGATTTCTGACTTACAGTTGATGCTGGAATGGGTTAAGATTTGGTGGAGCTGGGATGGAGTTGAAAATCTTTTGTACGTGGGAAGGATGTGAATTTTGGGGGCTCAGAGGGTAGGCTGTTATGGATTGCATTGTGTCCCCTCAAGAGATATGTTGAAGTCCTAACCACAGGTAGCTGATAATGTGACTTCTGTCCTCCAGAATCATGGGATAACAAATCCCTGCTTTGTTAATCCAGTGTGTGGTCCTTTGCTATGGTATCCCTAAGAAACGAATGCGGATGAAGACTAACCCAGCTCCCCAGAGCCAATCGACGGCAAATCTGTGAACTGTGACCCTGATTTTTAGATTGATTCGGCTTACAAAGAAAAAAAAAAAGAATTAAATAAGTATACTTTAACAACCATTTCTTCCAAAAACAACTAGTTGTTACAATTACTGCATTTATAGATAGGATTCTCAAAGAGGAAAAAATTGTAGTAGAGCCTATGGGTGTGTATTTATTTATATTTATCTATTTAGATACGGAGTGACATAAAATCAACAGTGAGTTTATTACTTTCCTTAATATAAAGAAACACAAACTTGAAACAAAACTTAAAAGGGTGAATTAGCAAATCTTTTCCGACAAAACCACGAAGACACTATGTTCATTCAATGGAGTGAATCTGACTTGCCCTATATATTCAGCTACATGGATAGACAAATTCCTATATTTATTTAGCCAAATCTTCAGTATCAACCAACGAGAGCAATTCTTTTCCTTTCTGCTGTGTATATCAGAAGAAGCCAGAGCTCTGTCTCTCCTGTGTTTTGTATCATCCACTCTCTAAGAAGCAGGTACCAAGTGTGATTAATACAGAACACATACTGATTTTGGATCCAGCCTCTCTGCTCTCTGTTATTCCAACATAGCACACAGGACTGAGGGATTCAAAAATACAGTTCAACTATCACATTAGAAGTAGTTTGCCTTTTCTTGTTTTTCACTGAAAGGCTGATTGAGTGATCCTGACCACTCTAAAATAAATAAGTACGAGATAAAGTCTCCTGTGGTTCCCAAGTACCCATGATTAAGTTCATCTTGAGTCAAAGTGAGACATGAAGAGCTGCGAAATAACTACAGAGGAATGAGTCTCTGCAGAGATGATGTATGGCCCCCCTGACAAACAGAGGAACACAGCTCGCCTTGCACTTGGAAAGTTAAGATGCCGTGATGATGAAAGAATGCAGAAGCCAAGCACCTGTCGCAGAGTCCTGCGTTCTGGACAACAGAGACAGCTGAATCCGTCTGCTCCGCAAGCACTCTGGAAGTCTGGGGTGGTTTGATACACGGTTCAGTGGTGACCAATGAGGTGCAGACAGACCGCACTGCTGAGAACATGAGGTCCGCTCACTCGTTTTTCTTCTTCTGAGCTCGCTGGCACTTTCCTGCAAGGTGTGGGCCTTTCAGCAGCCCTGCTTGACCTCTTGCTCCGTCCCCCAGTGTTTGAGTGGAAGCAGACCTCTCCTCTACTTTTGACCTAAGGAGGACATAACTTACTGGGAGTGAAGACAACCCACACGGAGAAGAACCTGAGAGACAGTTCCTGGTGACATTGTTCAAATGTGCCCAGGTCCTGATGACGTTGTTTGAATCACTGGATGGAGCATGGTCTGGACTCTGGGTCTAGAGAAGATGGTTCCTCCTGCTCCAGGGGAGAAGCTCCTGACTCCGGCCTCAGCAACCAGTGCTCAGTGGCCAACTCAGAGTGGGACATGTGACCTGGGCTAAATTTGTCAGGCCAAGTAGAGGCAACGAGCTTCAGTTGAGGTTCTTATGTTGAGGTTCTAGGGAAGCAATTCTTCTTTTCCACTTGGCTTTGGGAATGGACTATAGCCCAGGAATATGGGACTCAACCATGAAAACTGATTCAACTGTTCTTATGACCTATTCTGAGACCCTCTACTCACCCTCCCTGGAGACACATCTCCCCTGGAACATTTTTGTAAGTTTTTTGGTTGCTGTGTTCCTTTGGGTTGAGTTTTCTGTTTTACATAGTCAATAAACAAGGCCTTTTCTACTGTTAAATTCAGTATGAGCTGGTCATTTCTGGAACCTTCTCTCAGAGGAATTATTGACGGACCTGAATCCATTACCTTCGATTCAGGTAATGGACTCATTACCGAGGGCCAAGGACTCATTACCAAGGGACCCATTACCAAGGACTCCAAGGCCAAGATCAGAATCCTCCTTTTTAGAATGCTCCAAAGTATCTTATAAAATAGCTCAAAGGCGAGGCACCAGAGCGGCTTAGCTGGTTAAGTGTCTGATTCTTGATTTCAGCTCAGGTCATGATCTCAGGGTTATGAGATCAAGCCCCATGTTGGGCTCAGCCCTGGACTTGGAGCCTGCTTAGGATTCTTGCTCTCCTCTCCCTCAGCCCACCCTGCCTCCCTTTCTAAAAAAAACAAAAAAACAAACAAACAAAAAACCTCAAAAGGTGAGTTCTCAATAATATATGCCATTCATTACAAAAAAGATGAACCCTCATGGCTTTCTTCCATGATTGCCTAGGCATCACCGTCAAAAGAATAGGGAAGCTGAACTCTCCAGTCCATATTTTCTCTGATGTATAACTGTGACTTCGTAAGAGCTAAGCAGTGTCTTGCCTGAGTGTCAGCAGAAGCAACAGATGGATGCTCTCCTGTCGTCGTTCAAGGCCAAAGACCATCTAAACAAACAAAAGCACCGTGGGGCTCCCAGGCTCCCAGGCCCCGCCACACCACACGAGATGCCGAGTCTTCGCTTCTGTGGTCTGGCTCACCAGCCTTGTGTATTCTATATTTGACTGCCATGAACACAAAGCACTGGAAATAGTTCATTTTCTGGAAACTTCCTCTCAAAGCCACTTGAGGTTCTTAGACTTGAACCAGTCCCCCTCCTGAAATAACATCTGAAACGCCTGATGTTCTCCCCAGAGTTGCTTTTCCAGGATTCCTCTTCTGTTCTCCTTCCATACTTCCCTCCTGTTAATCGTCTTGGCAAGGAAGGCATCATTAATACGTTCACCCAGCATAATGGAATTTCTCAGATATGCCCCCCACACACCTCAGATAGATGATTTTTTAAGAAAAACAGAAACCAAGCAGTTGCCACTCCTGAGGCAGTTGTAATCTATTTTGCATTGGAACAGAGTAGCGCTGAGAGAAATTGTGCAACACGGATCCAAGGGAAAATGAGCTCGGGTCATCTGGTTCACAACATTTGCAAACAAGGACCCTCGTGTTGGCTGAATAAAAAGCCCCTATTGTGTCATTAGCTGAGATGTCAGCATTTGGTTTGAAAAATGTTCCTCCTGAGGGGTCCTTTTCCCAGATCCCACCTTGAAGAATCTGGAATGTGGAAGAAACCTCATCTCTGGAGCATAGGGTTCAGAGACATGCCGTTCCAGAGGAGTCCAAGGTGCAGAGAATGCTGGAAGGGGCTGGCATGGGCAAGCTCGGGCAGTCACGCCAGACCCCACACACCGCAGGCGCCCCAGTGCTGCGGGCAGGAGGGATGAGAGCGTCGTCCTCGGCCTGCAGTCAGGCACGGCTTGGACCCACCATCGAGATGCCTCCTACGATATCATCAGTTAGGAATCCAGTCATTTGGACAATGCCACAAATATGATCTGACTGAGAAGATACCATCCTCCTCAAGGAAAAGAGACAGAAGAGTATCCAAAAAAGGAAACATGACAAAAGGTGAATGAATACCCATTAATTCTGGGTGGTAATCAGTGATGGCTACATTACTCACTGTCTTTTTCTGAAAGTTTTTAAAGAAAAGGCGACAGCACATGCGGAAGAGGCCTGACTGGTGGGCCTGGAACCCCGGCCTCTGGCCTCTTCCCTCCCTCTTACCACCCGTGAGGCCTCACCTGAATCAGCTCCTCCTGGAGGCCTCCTTGTTCCCATCTGGGTCTTTCTCCTCTCTACGCTCCACACATGTTCCCCTGTGACAGTTCTTGACCAAACTGGCCAGTTTGGGAACAGAGAGCCTGAATGGGTAAAGGCATTGATTCTGACAAGGATATCAAAGGAAGACGGACAGTAGGTCAGCTGGGAGACACGGAAGGTGTCAAACTCAAAGCGTCTTGCAAAACCACAGGTTGGCAAAGACATCTTGAGCAAGACATGAAAATGTCTCCCCTTCTATGAACACAAGTGGATGGAACCCAGCATCGAGGCAGCCCAAACTTGCCCCTGACCTTCTTTGTCATTACCAGAGCTGCTCCTAGAAACCCATTGCATCTGCCCATTCGGTCCACTCAGAGCACACCGATGGTCAGTCACATGCCCAGACGGCTTCGGTGATGGGCACTGGAGACAACATGGATAAGGCAATTCCTGCCTTCAGGGAGCTCCAGGACAAGCAGGCCAGAGGCCCTGTAGACACACACTCTATGGAGCAAGGGCGTGGCTATGGAAACCACAAGAATATAGCACCGTTGGGCCCCTCCTTCTTCTCCTCCCATTTTAGCTGTATCATTTTTGGTTCTTCCAACTATCCAAGTTGTTTGTACACATAACAGAAATGAGACCTGAAAGCTCTGCGTGTCCCAACACTCCCCACCTCCTCCCTCTAAGAGATAATCATCACTGGTCATGACAATCACTGATGTGGATTCTCTACTTTCTCCCCATTCGTATACAAATGTATATGTGTGTGTGCATGTATATTTATATACATGTACACGTTTATAGTTATCTATACCTATATCTACAGATACTTCTACACATGCATATCTATATATACATATGCATATACATATACATACAGCTTATATGTACTCTTCTGTGTTTTACTTAGAAAGATGGGTTTTTTTTTCCTATGAATTAACAAAGTTCAGGCCTTGTTACCCAAGAGTTTTAATTAATTTGACAGACAGAAATCACAAGTAGGCAGAAAGAGAGAGAGAGAAACAGGTTCCCCACTGAGCAGACAGCCCGATGCGGGGCTCCATCCCAGGACCCTGGGATCATGACCTGAGCCGAAGGCAGAGGCTTTAACCCACTGAGCCATCCAGGTGCCCCCAGACTGTTATTTTTTAATATGGAAATCCTAGAAGCAGTTCTGAGCAATAAGCCAAGTTCTGAGTAAGGAATCGTTAGCCCCTACAGCCATGTTATACACAAATATACAGCTCTAAGGATCTCAAAATTCAGGCCACTCACCTCAAGTCAACAAAAGTGAGAGCTGCATGCGGCTGGCAGCTGAGTGCCCCCTGGGGAGGAGAGGGTCAGCTCTAAGAGCCTCAACTCATGTTACTTGGTCCCCTTAATTTGTTTCCCACTTCAGGGGGTAGTTGTCTGTGGACCAAAGGAGCTGGAAATGTGCAAGCGAAGAAATAGGCTAATTTATGAAAAGGCACCAGACAGGGTTCTCTGGTTGCAAGCAATGAGTGATTTAAACCAAGAGGGAATGTTTTAAAGCATACAAGACCTCAGAGAATCAACAGGAAGACTGTAGAATAAGATTTGAGAAAGAAGGAATGAGGGCCACCATGGATTTCCAAATGGCAAAAATTATACACATTATGGTCAGGGGAACAGCAGAGGAAGAGAGTCAGGGACATTCTGCAGAAACTGAAATCCTGGGAGAGTCCGACAGCCAGGTGTGGCCCGGGGGCTTCCCTCTGGTTTGGAGAAAGCTGGGAAGCTGGTTAACAACATTCAACCAAGGGCATTCATTGAGGAAGCATCCAGAAGAAGATGAGAACAGATGATAAGGGGGAAACAGCGTGTCATACTCAGCGTCTTTGCTACACTACATGTGGATAGGTCTCTCCTCCTTCCTGGCTGGCAGAGACTGGGCATCACCTAGTGGTTTCGTGTCCACCTTCAACACGGGGCAGCACAAGGAGGAAGCCCAGAAGTGAAGGGAATTGCCGTACATAAAAACAGGATCTTCAGCGTGCTCTCCTCACCAAAATAAAACGACAGCATGTTTTAGAACGCTATAAAGTGAAGATGACTTTGTGGCCACTTTGATCTGTGACCCGTGGCTCAGATCAAAGGAAGAGACTATGAAAGTCATTTTCCTTCCCAATCTCTTCTATCTGCCTGTATTAAAGACAAGACCCGGCAAGAAACAAACAGGAAGGCTGAATACAACGTGACCAACCCTTCGAGGAAAAGGTCCCAAATCCCCGCCGGCCGGCTGCAGATGGACAGCAGGGTCCGGAGTCTGGTGCCACGTGGACTGCGGAAGCTCGGTCTCTCTCTTCCCGGTAAACACAGAGCAGACACGTCAGACGAGGGCAAGAGAGCATCCCAGAGCAAAGGCTCCTTCCTCTTCCCAGCCACCTAATTTCTCTGAGCAAAGAAGCCTTAAGCAATTAACAGTCACAGACAGGGATAGCTTCTATGGTGAGCCAATATACAGAAACTGGAGCCTGCCCGTTAGGAGTTTTGCAACAAATTCGCCACAAGCTGACACTGCCTAAAATGAACTATGCCTCATCACCATGCCCGCCTGCCCACCTGCCCATCACACACAGACACACATATGCTCAGAGGACAAAACTAAACAACCCGGAAAAAGGCAGACAGCTGGTGGTATGTAAGAATTCCTGGTCTAGCCTGGATTCCCCAGAGACTGGTTCTGGCGTATGAAGCTATCCCTTTTCTCCCTGTCCGGAGGTAGTCTCTTTTGCCAATAAAATAAAAGACGTGGATTCAAGGCACTTCTTCCTCATCAACCGTTTCCCTTTGCCTTCTTCCTTACTTTTGTTCAGCACCTGCATGGCGTGAGCGGACGCACGTTATGTCTTTAAATGTTCCACACAGACCTTCCCTATGGGCATTGTCCACTGAGAGCCATTTCTACAGACAAGGCAGGCTCGGGGAGATGGTAGATCATGTTCCCAGGCAGCAAGCAAATCCTGGGATGGCTCCAAAATTCACCAAAGCCCAAGCTCTTTCTCCACGAGGTCTCTGACCTTCACTTGTGACGGGCCATAAGGAAGTCCAGAACCCAGTTTCTCAGAGGGCTGGCCCAATGCTGCACAGACAGATGCTTGATTGGATTAATGGATGAATAAATGATTATTGAGGGAGCAACTAAATTAAGCCAGATCAACCAAGCAGTATGATTCTTCTTTAAAAAAATATTTTATTTATTTATTTGAAAGAGAGAACATGAGAGAGAGAGAGAGAGAGAGAGCACTCGCACCTGCAGGGGGAAGGGGCAGAAGGAAAGGGAGAGGCAATCTCCTTGCTGAGCAGAGAGCCCAATGTGGGACTCGATCCCAGGACTCTGGGATCACTACCTGCGCCAAAGGCAGATGCTTCACCATATGAGCCACCCAGGCACCCAAGCCGTATGATTTCTATCACTTTTCAGCTTAAGATTTGACGATGCTGTGTGGATTTTAATCCATTGACAGTGCATTCAATTGAAAAAAAAAAAAAAAACAGAAAAACCACCCAACAATGATTTAAATAAGTAAGAGCTTTGCTTTTTTTCATGCGTAACAATGTCCAGAAGTGGGCAGTTAAGGACAGATAGAGCCACTCAAGAATGCCACTTAAGTACCAGCTTCTCCCGTCTTCCTAGGCTACCATGCTTAGCCAATGGCTTTCATCTTCATGGTGGCAGAATGGCTGCTACATCTCTAAGTGAAGTATCTGTGTTTCAGGCCGGAAGAAGAGAGAATAGGAAAAGCCTTCTCTTTGCAAATCTTTATGCTGTTAAGTGGTAGGAGAAACTGTCTCTAGGAGTATCTGTTAATTTGCCATTGGTCAGAACTAGGTCATGTAGCCATTCACAAGTGCACAACTGAGAAATCACGGAGAAGACAAGGGAGACAGGGGTTGACATAGGCTCTGTGAGTCCTCCTACAGAGCCGACTGTGACGGGTCCATTACTTAAGTCCCTATCAATAATTTAATCAAATTCAAGCAAAGGGAATAGTTTGGTTTTCTTAGTTCAAGAGCCAATATAAAACCATGCATAATTAGAGACTTGAAAGTAAAAGTTTTTGTGCTATTACCATGCCAATCAAATATATCATCCTTCATAACTCATTCACCCCACGAGCCCTTGTTGGGTCAAGGATAATTTTTTTTTGATGAATGATATCTGGCACATAAAAGGCACTTAGAAAGGAGTATTAAATTGAAATAGATCATATTTGTCTAATAATGAAGAAGAAAATGTTTCCTTAGTGCTGGATGCAACAATTCAAAAGAAACAGAAGATGAAATTCCCACCCTTAAAGAGTCTGTAATCCAGCAAGAGAGCTCTGGAACACAAGCACGGACTGTAGGAGAGTCACTTCCGAAGCTATGGTAATGAGACAGGCAGCTTGAAGGTAGGAAAGGGAAGCATGCTTAGGGTGGCGTTTGATCTGGACCTGTCAGAAAAACAACTACCATGGCTGATGTCACTGTTAACACCACCATCGGCCCCCAGGAGGAAGGCTCAGTGCTGGCTGCTTTTCATACTAACCCTCAAGTCTGTATGATAACACCCCCCATCCCGTGACCATACACACACTCCAGATGCTTAAACCCAGGTCTGAGCTGCATCTCTGGAAATGGAGAGACGAGAGATTGGGAGCACCCCAGAGAAGGAGCAAAGAAGGAACACAGGTCCAGGGTGTGAGTAAGGAAAGGGTGGGTCACAAGCCTGCTGGGTGCTGGAAAGGGCCACAGGGGAGTGAAGCACAGTCTGGCCAGACAAGGTCAGAGAGCCATCTGAATCTGAGAGGAGGTCTGGACTTGTGGGTATCAGAGTAACAGAAAGACCCTAGTGATTCAGTGTGATAATAGGATATCACTGTCACACTGGAAAATCCTATCAGACAGCTGTGTGGCAGGGAAGAGAGGAGAGGCAGATGGGAGGGGAAGAAAATTCAAGAGAGTGAGAACATGATCTCACCACACAAGGAAAGGGTACTCCCAGGGGTCAAGGGCAGACTTACTTGGGTGGTTTGCCAGCCACCCACCTTCTTTGCATGTTTTGTGAAAGAACCTGTCCCCTGGCCACAGCCTATGAACCAGGGCTGTGAACCACAGCATGATGAAAATACAGCCAGTTTCTCCCTCCCAGGAATCTGGGGTCGGGATTCAAACCAGCACTGGCCTCACAAAGGCACGAGTTCAGGGCTGGGACTTGTGTTATTGGCAAATCCCAGAAACCAGTGCTACAAAGAAGTTGAAAGGAGAAGCAGCAGACACTAGTGGGTGGGAGAGAAAGCACCTAACGAAGTTACTAGGAACTCCCCTTGACCTTCCCCAGCCCTTCAGCAGACCTTGCTATTTTGTTGCCCTTGGTTCCATAAGCTTATTCTCTATCTTGGTTTTAAAAAAAAAAAAAATAATCTCTTCTTTGGAGGCTAGCTTGAGTTTTTTCCTTCATTTGCAATCACAGTGTCCCCCAATGGAGACAATGACATTCCAAAATAAGACATGAGAAGGGCTGGACAAAGGTGACTTTAGACTGTTAGCTGTGACGTCCAGAAGATGGGAGGGAGGCACCTCCAACTGCCGCAAGACCAGCATGATGGGGGGCAGTGAGGAGAGTGATGCTGTTGATCTTTGGACAATGGCAAGGTTTCTCATCTGTGGCAGGTGGAAATATGGAGGCAGTCAACCAGTGCCATCAACCCATACCTGGTCAAAAATCGGCCACTGATATTCCAATGTATCTTGTGTGAAGTTATAGCACAGGCACCAAATTTATGTTTGCTCTTTCATTCCAATATTCAATACTTAACAGAAGCTACCAGAAAATGGAAACAAAATGTATGTTTTACCAAAGTAAATATGGCAGATTAATCTTTGTGCTATTATATAAAGCTTAGATCAAGTACATCATTTATAAAAGTGATTACCAATCTACTAGTGCCTCCCTTAATGATTGTTAAATTACCCCTTTAATAGATAATTAATGCATTTAATGCCTCTTACCATAATGATTCCTTTTATGCAAATTTGACTGATAATAGCTGGCAAACACGATGTCCCCTTTGTCATGATTTAGCCATCTAAATGCCCTTACTACAAAAGACGGGTCACCTTAAATGCTTTTAATAATAATCCAATAATCCAGTGCAGTTTTTTCTCTGAACAAAGAAATATGCATCAATTTTATACATTGATTTCTCGAAGAGTTTTTCGATCTTCCAGAGAGCTGCTCTGAAGATCTGCAATAAGAGGTCATCCTTATTTCCCAAAGCAACTTTTTTTTTAGAAAAATTTTCAGAACTTAAAATTATTTATAAAAGTCTTCATACTCCTTCTATGGGAGCTAATAATGATAAGTCACCCATCCTAAGGCATATCATGAAACACAAATTAGGAACTAAAATCTCCTACACGTCAGCCTGCAAAATTATTTTATTATCACACTTAAGAAGTAACCCACAAGGAAGTTAAAAAAAAAAAATCACTTATGGGACGCCTGGGTGGCTCAGTTGGTTAAGTGGCTGCCTTTGGCTCAGATCATGATCCCAGCATCCTGGGATCGAGTCCCACATCCAGTTTCTTGCTCAGCAAGGAGCCTGCTTCTCCCTTTGCCTCTGCCTGCCACTCTGTCTGCCTGTGCTCACTCTCTATGACAAATAAATAATTAAAATCTTTTTTTAAAAAATCATTTAGAAACCAATAGATTTTCCTCATGCAAAGGGCATTATGATCATAAAGGAGAGACTGCCTCACTTTCTATCCCCTTCCCAGAGAGTTAACAAAGCCTTCTTATCCTCAGAAAAATTTTAGTTAGGCATTCAATCATCACTAATTCATTATAATTCTTTTTGTCTCTGATACTTTCATGAATACAACCACCACAAAACTGATATATACACAATGTGTACAATTTACATCTATGTGTCCTCTCCCCACCCTACCAATGAGCTGCAGGGCAGCCATACTGTTTGTCCACTTGTGGCCAGTGAGTGGTGGTATATCAACCCGCAAACGCTCTTAGCCACAGACTGTTTCCCTTGCTACCTGTATGCAGTGTTGGCATCTCTGGTTGCCATTCACTTGGCTTACTGACTAGCTAGTTTAACTATCTCGGCTGCCCAGAGAGGTACAAGGGGTCATGTCCACCCATGCTGTAAGAAATCAAGAAAAGAAGAGAACACGGTTTCTAGTGCACCTAGGAATCTTCCAGAAAATGGACCTATAGGCAATCAGGGATCCTTGGACATACTGAAAAGATTTCTTGAACATCTTTGTGATCTGTGAGGAGCAACCAGCAAGTTCTAAACCTGTTGGCTAAGGCCTACTATGATTCATAGTAGGCACCCATCTTCTGATTATCTTCTGTTTCCTTGCATTTCTAGGAAAGCAACTCTATGTAAAATAAGATCTGCAAGAATCTAACTTGGCAAGAATCTAACTAGGATCTGCAGGAGTCTAAGAATCTAATATGGGCCAGAGTGAACCAAGGAAACAACACACAAGAAATACCCAAGGTATTGGGTTGGAGAGCCTCCAACAAGCATGCCCATTTTGCATTGCCCATAATGGCTAAACTGAAAAAAATGCCTTGAAAATTATCTCAGTAAAAGAACAGAAAAATAAAGTGGTGCATTCATAGCTAGCACAGTAGTTACGAGGAGTCACTGTAAAAAACAAACAAAAAAACAAACAAAAAATCCACAAGGACTAAAAAAATAGAGAAGCAAATTGCAGAATACCATGTAGAATATGGAACCAATTATGTAAAATCATCCTAAGCCAATGCTGTGCCTTTTGTAAGGTACATACACAGGTGTGTAATCATGATTTGAAAAATGTCAGGAAAGAGAATACCCAATTTGAAATAATAGTTGTTCTGGGTATTACAATATGGATACACCATTTGTCAGAGTCCACTTGTAGAGATATTTCCCATGATGTGTGGGAAACTTACTTGCATGTAGCATTTATGGCTCTCTACCCTCCCCACCTTTTAAGTTGAACTGTCTTCAATGTGCCTCCATCTACACTGAGCACCACAGTAAGCTTAATAATTTTTTGCTTCAACTCAAAAAACATCATTTTAGAAAGGACAGCCTCATATATTCACACCTGTTTTTACCCACTCCAACATTTCTTTTTTCCTTTCTCAATTCAAGCCCTTCTTCTCTACCATTTCCTTTCATTTAGAGAACTTCCTTCAGCCATTTTTTAAAAGTAGACCTGATGGCAACAAATTCTTTGAGAATTCCTTAGTCTGAGAATCCCTGTACTTTGCTCCATTCATATCCAAGAAGGATATTCTTGCTATAATTGACAGTCTCATTCTTCTGATACATAGAAAGTATTAGACCACTTATTCTGGCCTCTCTGGTTTCAGATGAGAAACCTACAGTAATTCAAATAGGTAATTCCCCTATAAGTAATGAATCCATTTTGTTTTTGCCTTTAGTGATCAGAAGTTCAATTTTGATGAGTCTCCATTTGAATTTCTTTGGATTTAGCCTATCTGGGATTTCCCATCTTCAGCTGCTAGGATCTGTAGGTTTATGTCTTTCAACAAATTTAAGAGGTTTTCGGCCATTATTTCTTTGAATACTTTTTCAGTGTCAGTCTCTCTTTTCCTTCTCAGTCTCTGCTGATATGAATGTTATTATACATGCTGTATTATATTATGTTCTTCTGTTTTTGTCCCACAGATACTCCCCACCCCCAGGCTCTAGTCTTCCTCTTTTCCCCAATCTATTTCTGCTTTTCTGGCTGTGTAAATTCCTGGATGAATTCTACTGATTTGTTCTTAAGTTCACTCATTCTATCCTCTGTCATTTCCACTGGACTACTGTGTCCATCCAGCAAGTTTGTGTGTGTGTGAGAGAGACAGAGAAAGACATTGTATTTTTCTGTTCCACTATTTTCATTTAGTTCTTTTATGAGAACTTCTGCTTCTTGGAAAATTTTCTAATTTTCCTTTAAGAGAATTTGCAATTGCTTTTTTTTAAATGATGACTTCTTTAACATCCTTGTTAAAGAATTCCAACATCCATTTCCATTCTTAATTCATTAACTGCCTTTTCTCATTCAAGTTGTAATTTTTCCTGGTTCTTCATAAAATGAGTGATCTCCACTATGTCCTGGACATCCTGGACACTAGCTCCTATTTACTCTTCTTATTTAGTGGTCATCCCTGTTGAGCTGTAGCAGGAGGCTGGCTGAGTGTGTGTTAGCTTCCCACTGGGCCCTGTCAACACTATCTTGGCAAAAGCAATACACTGAGTTATTTTATTACGTTCACATGGGGTGGCAGTTCAGATCTCCTCTCAGCCCTGCTGACATCTCTCTGGCCAAAGTGATACTCAGCTCACATCACCCTGTTGCCTCTGAGTAGGCATGTCAGCACAATTCCCTGTTGGACTCCAACTGCCACTGGAGGAGTGAAAGACTGGAGAGAGAAATGGCACAATGCTTTTCTGCTACAGAATGGACATGGACACTCAGCTTCCCACCGGGGCCTACTTACACTGGGCCTGGAGACACTGAACTGCTCACAGCCCCACCTCATACCATCTTGACCTGTCTCACTGGTGCCATATGTGTGGGGGATGGAGGTTGGCCAGAAAAGAATGCCAAGTAGCTCTGCTTCACACCATCTCATCCGGTCTCATTGGGGCTGCATGGGTGTGGAGGGTAGAGATTCAGCTTCACATTGGAGTAGCAGAAAGAAGAATGCTAACAACCCTCTGTTTGTATTGCCTCATTAGGTCTTGTTGATGCCAGGCAAGGGTGGAGGCTCAGCTCACTCTGAGGCTTAGCTCATTCTGCTGCACCAGGTGGGAGATGGGAGACAAGATCCCTGCTCAGCTACCCAAATATCAACCAGTGAGGGAAACTGACACTGCCTTCTTTAGTCAGGCAGGGAATGAGAGATTAGCTCCTTGCCTAGTTCTTCTGACACCATCAGAAGGGGGACTGAAACACTGCTGATTGATTCTGCTGGTGGGGAGCATGGGGGTCAGGTATGAGGGGGGATTAGCTCTCTGTTTGGCCCTATTAAAACTATAGGAAGGTGGAGGATTATTTTTGCCATTGGTATCTGGCTGATGTAGGGTGAATATTGCCAAAAAGGTTTTCTGCTATCAGGCCATCCTTTTCCTGGTCCTCTGCCTAGGGGAAACTGACTTTTCTTATAGTCTGTGCTTACTGGAGGTCCAGGTGGGAAGCTTCTGGAGTGCTCTGTATGTGATGTATGACAAGTAATAAGGAAACTCAGGGGACTCACAACCATGTGGTTCCTCATGTGTGAGGCCATCTGTCTTCTTCTTTTGACCCTTCAAAGTCTTCCTATATTCATTTTTTATATGATTTCTAGAGTCTTTTAGTGGTAAGAGGGAGGGCCTGGGTGTAATGAGGCTATTCCATCTTTGCTGGAAACGGAAGGATCAGTAATATTCTAAAATTTCTTAAGGAGGATGGATTCAGGTATTACTTTGCACAGTTCAAAGTTTAAGTCTTCAAAGGCTGAAGAATATTTTATCAAAGGAAACCTAACCACTGGCAAAAATATCTGAAGATGACAACTCCACCAGTTCCAGAATATTTTCTTTCAGTATTTAATTATTACACATCTACTAAGCTACAGACACTAGCTAGTTCTCAGAGTTACAACAATAAAGAACATAACAGACACTGTCTCCATTCTCACAGAGCTTAGGTACCCGGAAAGGGAGCTAGACACCGACCAAGTATGTGAGTACTTGACTACTCACAACAGTGGTAACCATCCCACTGAGCTATATTCCTTCCTCCCTCAGCCCAATCTCCAATGTCAAATTAAGCTCAACACAGAGTCATCTTATTATCGATTTCATAAGTGGATTTGTGTGTATTTCTTTTTTGCTTTGAATCAAAACATCGTCTCCATAATATTCTGATTAAAATGCATTAGCCTATCCAAATTAAAACCTTTTGATTTTTTTTTTAAGAATTCCTCTGCTTAATTATTTTAGCCCAAGCAAAAGGCATAGTGAAAAGGCTATGACATCAAGCAAGACCCAGTAATCCTTGGTCTCCATTTATAATTGGAATGCAGAAGATACAATGCAGACAGTCTGTTCAGAGAACTTCCCAAAGTGTCAACCTTTACTTCTTTCTCATTTTATATTTTAATTAAAATAAATTGAATCCAGGCAGGCTTTCTTAAAATTAATGCCTGAAGTGATTTAGGAAAAAAAAAAAAAACATAATAAACAGCAACAGCAGTGCACATATGCCAAAAGTCTTACATTCCTAATAAATCTGTAATGTTTCGATAAAACCTTAACAGAATCCAAGCCTGGATGGAAAGAGACACATGAAATGGGTCTACTAGCACCAAACACTTAGAGAAAGTGATCTCAATGCTGTTGTTCTCAAGTAAAAACTCACAGATCATTAGGAAAAGAAAATGCCCTTCTTTGAAATGAATTACATTATTTTGGAGAATGACACTGTATTCTAGAATTCAGTTTATTACTGAAATGCATCTGCATATTTTTTGCCTTAGTTATACATTTTGGTATCTGTATCTGAAAACACACAATTAAAAGATCTAAAACGATATGACCTTTGTTTATCCCCAACAGAAAAGAGTTTCATACTGATTTTCTGATAATAAAAGTAATATAATTTCACCATAAAAATAAGATGGCATAAGAGGATCCAAAATATTTAAGTAGCTATATTTCTACTAGTCTGGTGACATACAGTCTTTTAGATATGTATCTATGAATACACACATTCATAAAAATGGGACCACAAAAATACAGGGTACTTTGCAGTTTTTATTTTATTTTGTTTTGCCCGAGCATGTGGCATGGCCATCTTCCCACATTAACAAACATGGACCTTCATAACAGTTTTTACGTCTGTAATTTATTCTGAGTCCCTTATGGATGGACATTCAGTTTGAACAACCGACCTTATTAACCCATTTTATAAGCACATATTTTGATAAAACTACAAGGTTAGTTTTATTTCAAGGACATAAATTTAAATTATAATATTTTATTTATTTTTTTAAGATTTTATTTATTTATTTGACAGAGAGAGAGATCATAAGCAGGCAGAGTAGCAGGCAGAGAGAGAGAGAGAGAGGGAAGCAGGCTCCCTGCTGAGCAGAGAGCCCGATGCGGGGCTGGATTCCAGGACCCTGAGATCATGACCTGAGCTGAAGGCAGAGGCTTTAACCCACTGAGCCACCCAGGTGCCCCTAAATTATATTTTAGAGAATGACACTGTATTCGGTATACAGAAATGCATCTGCATTTATACATGTATATGCTATTGTATAAAAGAATTTGTTCTCAAATTTCACACTACTTAAATAAATGCAGAGAAATCCCCCACTGACAAAGTCTTCATGACTCAAGGTGTTCACTCTGATCTGAAAGTGCTGGTGTTGCCAAAGTTATTACAGATCTGGAGAACAATCAAGGGTCTGGCTGATTTGGGAACTTTTGTAGCATGGACCCTAGGCACATCTAAGGGACCCAGAATACCCAAGACCTGTCAAGAAACCAAACCATATTCAGGACTAGGTCAACTCCTGAGTTCGTTTACTAGGAAGAGGAGCTTTAATCAAAGACATTAAAAAAAAAAAAAAAAAAAGGTTACTTGCTCGTTTAAATTCCAAATGTTGCCTCTGGGGACAAAGTTATAATTTACCAAAGTCAAACGATTCACTGGGGATCTTTGTAATAGATGCACAAATAATTCTAAATGAGCCCAACAACTCCATCAAAGCTGTATTGTTGACCCAACCCCAATACTTTTAACACTTTGATTGAAGGGGAGGTAAAATATCAGGAATTTTTCTGAAAGTGAAAAATAACGACACTGCATCTTGGTAAATCCGCAGAGAACAATTTGTATCGAAAGGGACATGTAACAAATAACTAATTCACATGTACAAGCTCATTTTAAAACTTGCTTGGGGCTTGGAAATGTTTTCACATTTTCCCACAATTTACGCAGGAAGTTGTTGTGTAGCAAGGACATAATTAGTATTAAATATGATTAATTCATACTGTGGGGAAACTCAGGAAGTGTTTTGTGTTTTGATACTGTATTGCGGCTTCTTTTCCCCCAATCTCCATCCACAGCGCAGTTAAGGAGACATTTATAGAGCATTCATTCCCTGAAATTCTACACAGAATCTCAGATTATAATCAGGGAACTTGGGCCTTTCTCTTCCAGTGACTGGGAAATCTAACCCTCTTACGATTACATTATTCTTATTTCATGGATGTTAAATTTCCTGCAATACAATGAAATCCATAGAAAATTATGTAAAAATCAACTCAAGCAAATATTTCATTCCACCATCCAAGTAAAGGTCATGGCAAAAGACAACTACTTCCCACTTTAGGGGACTTCATACTGCTGAGTACCAAGGTAGGCAGGGGAGATGGGGAGCAGAGGGTTAGCCAAGTGCCATTCACTATATAGTTATCTGTGAAGGACCATCAGTATAACCCCCAGGAGATGTCCTAGTCCCTTTAAACTACGAAATCCCAGCTACAGCTGAGAAGCATCAGACGCCTCTTACAAAAGGTATTACAATATCAGGGCTCTCTTGTAAAGACAGGATCTAGACCAATTCCCAATCTAATATAGGGTTCTAACATCCCCCTCCAAGCAGATGGTTTGCTGTTTAAAAGAGAGGAGCCTTCTCTTTAACAAAACAAAACAAAACAAACGAAAAATTTAAAAAGGAAAAAAACGGCTTGCCATTATGATAGTTACAAAAGAACTTTCCATGGGCCTCAAGCTTTTCTGAAAATTAGTTTTATGATTTTTTTTTTTTTTTGGTTGATTAAAGCTAACCTTACTCACTTTTAACATTCCTTTTTTAAATTTGAGGATCCCATGCCATATTAGCCATGCTCTGGGGGAAAAATGTAGCTCATTAGGAGTGGAAATCTATAGCAGCTGCCAATCTTTCTGCCTTTGTTGTTGCCCAGCCTAGAACTTACTCTGTGTACTAGAGGGACTGGCTTTATAACCCCTACAACCAATCATCTCATCTGCCTCCAGGAGCATCCATCCCTCCAGCCCGAGTCTTTAAGCCAGAATGGCTGACCAAAGAGTCACCTCTTTGGACTGCAAGAGGCATCGAATCCCCCCTATTATCAGAGGCAAATCCCCAATGGAAAAGACATATTTTTCCTTTCTCAAAGTAAATCAAGCGTAGATCTGTGAAAGGAAACTCAACTTCCCTGGATGTGGGACCTCTGCATTAATGAGATGTGTTATGTGAATACAAACTAAACAAACTGAGGAACTTCACAAAAGTTTGAAAGAAAGCAATACACACCAAGAGCAAGATGGCTTCAGTAAAACAGCCTTTGGTATCCTCAACTTGCTGTTTGGTAAATTAAGAAAGGTAGAAAGAGATAACTGACAGGTCAAAGAAGACTCGTTTGGATGAACACAAAGACGATATAAAAAAGTCAAAGGTAAAAAGAAAAAAAAAAGAAATACTTGGGAGTTCCATATTTTTAACTGTGGCTGGCCATTTTTAAGGACTTTTTTTAACATCCATAAATGGGCTCACACTGGCACTGGTGTGAATCATCAGCGACATCTAGTGGATCGTAGCGTTATGGTGTCTAGCCGCAGTTGGAATTCACACCAGATCTCGGACCTCAGTGCTTCACCCCTATCTTAATATTTTCTATATGCAGAAAAAAAAAAAAAAAATAGGTGACGTTGATTTGCTTTAATTCAGTAAGTCTGTCTGAGTTTAGTCTAAAGATATGAACATGGAAGAAACTGTTAAGTTGCTTAGCCAACCTGGCGAGGAGCATGGTTGGGAAGGAACTAAGAAAAATCTAACCGTTGTTCATGAGGAGGCCTGGGTTTTATAAAGCTACATTGTTACTCTGATTGATTTAAATAATTCAAGTGCAAGAAGAAAGGGTTGCACCGTAAACAAACACGGAGGTAGTAATTATGTGACTATGGCCAATGCTATTTCACCCCTGTCAAGCATATTATGCTTCAGACATTTTTCAAAATGACTTGACATTTTTTCTGCATGACATGTTTTGGGTTTGATACAGTGAAAACAGCTGGTTGCCTCCTGCTGCCTAAAAATGCAGCAGCAGAGAAGTAATGTTGAAGGCTCCTCACTTTCCTGCAGGATCTCTTTAAAACCCTGCAAAAGGAGCTCGCTGCTGTCACATGCTGGTCAGAAGGCAGGAGGGTATGGTAGGAAGGGCAAAGCCTTGGCAGGTTCTGAGCTCCTGGTTCCCATTCCCTACCTCGCCTGCCCAGGTCCTAATGTCTGAACTTGGAGATGGCACCGACCTGCCAATCCCCCCACCATGGCCAAGTTGGAAAGCACCACCCACCTCCCAGCATTGTCAGGACAGGTGAAGTAATCAGCATGGTGCCCGAGGTCAAGTCTGGAGTTAGGATCACTAGACTGTAAACTCGGGGCTGGCAACAAGCATGTCTTGTGTGTTTCGGAGTACAAAGAGGGTTGCCAGGATAACAAATAAAAACAAAGGACGTCCGGTTGAATTTAAATTTCAAATTTAACCGGGTATTCTGTATTTTACCTGGCAGTCCTTCCATTTTCCCAGAGTAGTCCAACAGTAATTATCAAGAGCTCCTCTTTCACTTTCAAAAGTCTCTTGATGTGGAGATAACTAGTTGTGGATCCCTGACTCCAAGCCCACACCAAGCACTTGCCAATAACGGAAGAGACTCTCCACCATGCATCTTTTTTTTTTTTTTTTCAAAAGATTTTATTTATTTATTTGACAGAGAGAGATCACAGTAGACAGAGAAGCAAGCAGAGAGAGAGAGAGGAGGAAGCAGGCTCCTTGCTGAGCAGAGAGCCCGATGCAGGACTCGATCCCAGGACCCTGAGATCATGACCTGAGCCGAAGGCAGTGGCTTAACCCACTGAGCCACCCAGGCGCCCCTCCACCATGCATCTTATTTGACCCAAGGAAAGTCTCTTTTCTGGACGGAAACCCAAGGGAAGCACACGTGTCTGAGACGGGTTGTTAATTTGAAAAACCACCCTCTGTTACATACTCAGAAAAATCTGTTTTATGAGAAAGGTTACTTGCTGATCGATCCGTATGGATGACCCACTTGTGGGGACTTTCCCGCACGCTACACTGCCACGTGACAAGGCAGGAAGCATTTCCAGCTCACTCTTAGCTGAGCCCAGTCCACACATAAAAGCAACAGTCGCAGGGCTGACTTCCGGTAACACATTCCAAAACAAATACAGAGGACAAGAGAACATAAAGAAAGGAAGGGAAGAGGGAGGGAGGGAAGAAGGAAGGAAGGAAGGACCGGAGGTTCAGAAGCAGAGAGCAAACAATAAAGGACTGAGGAGGGAAGAGAGAGAATAGAAAAGGAAAAACAAAATGGCAGAGTAAAGGAAGACACAGAGGTAGCCAGTACCAGCAGACGTAATATCTTCGGCGTAATATCTTTGAATCAAAGAGAGGATTTTCTGACTTCATGAAATGGAAAGAAATCAAAGTGTAAGATTTTGCAAACAGACACCGCCGCCAATGGTGGTTACAGATTATTTTGTAAAATGAAAAAAAAAAATCAAAGAATGCATTTCTTCACAAAGAGAACCATTAAGCATGCAGATCTGACAGTTGACAAATGCAGTTGTTCCGCGGGGACACGGCACCTCCTCTCTATGTGTGGCACATACGTTTCACTCCTCGACTGATCTCACTTCTGCACGCTAATTGGGGCTGGTATTTATGATGGGCTAATGACAGAGTCGGTCAGGAATGCCAAAACACCATCACTAATATCACCGGGGAAGAACGGCTCAGCAGGGATGTGCATCATAATTAATGTCACCTAAGAAATTATTTTCAACATTCAAAATATTTAAGGGGAGAGTTGGTGGTTATTTAACGTGAGAAACAAAAGCACCGTGTAATTGATTCCAAAATATCCCAACCCATGAAAAGGAGTGGAAAAGGCAAATATTATGACAGACCCGTAAAGTACTGTTTACGACAAAGATGGAAGGCTGAAAAAGATCAAAATAATTTGGAGCTATAAAAATTATTGCTGTTTTATGGCATTCTTGAAAAATAAGTATATTTTAAATAAGGCTTTGGGGCCTGATGTACAGTTTGCAGACATCCTGTATCTTTAGAATATAAATAAAAATGTGTGTCCCAGCTCTCTCCAGCCAGCAAACTGACAACACAGGCATCTTCTTGCCTTCTCTTGACCGAGATAAGCAAGAGATCGACAGCCGCCTGGAAAGTCACCCAGAGTACACGTTCAGGTTGTAGTTAGTAATCCAACTGTCTGACCCAGAGGACTAACTCAACTCTCATGGAAACCAACCAACCTCCAGTGTGCCCGGAAGTGGCTCGTGTCTCCAAGGCTCAGAGTATGCCGATTTTAATTCCTTGGTTGCAAAGAGATGACATGTCCATCGCCCATCTAGGTCTCTAGAAAAGCAGCAAGACCACTCATTGAATCATGTCTCCCAAAGGCTGTACTCTGTGCTGGTTAACAAAGCAGAACTATGAGATGCTCAAGGGCTGGGGACTAGCTTCTCCCCACATCCCCAGTGCCTGACCCTGGGCTTGGGGTCTCAGAGTCGCTTGCAGCTCAGGGCTTGCTCAAGGAAACCACAGGGAATCCTGGGGCTTCCCTGTGCCTGATAATGGAGGAGAGGTAAGCACATTGATTTTTCTACATTTTAGAGGAAAAGCCAGATTTGCTCTGCCTTGGCCATTTCTAGTATCCCCAGAGCAGTTCAGATGGGATAGAGCTGAGATGGGAGAGGGGATGAAAGTGATACCAGTGGCAAATTCCTGAGAAGGAAAAGAGCAGCAGAATGGGAAGGTGCTTGAACAACTCTTGAGCCTGGTTTCTTTCTCATGTAATCCTTAATCTGTGGCTCAGAGGAATTAAAGAACTTGCCCAAGAACTTGCCCAGCTATTAAATTGCGCTGGGCTTTGAAATTAGATCAGCCTGACTCCTAGATTTACAATCCTTGAAGGTTCCTTCAAGGAGGAGGAGCAACTCTGGGTACTTCTCATCTCTTCCTCCTGCATCTCCTCGTTCAGCTCTGTGAACAAGGCAGATGGGATGCAGAGAGGCAGGAATGTGGGAAGAAGATGGAAGTGGGAAGCAAAGGCAGGGTGGAGGAACCCAGTGCCATGGACCACAGCAGTCCAGAAGCTATGGGCATGTGGCAGAGGCTGCCTCCCGGCTGCGTGCCCTATCACCCAGGGTGCAGAGCCCACCAGAGGTCCTGGCTCCATCTGCAGCTCGGGACCTGACTGAAATGCAAAACAGAGCCCTCCCGCGCTGGGATGAAAGCTTCACCATGCTGATCAGTCACGTAGTAAAGGCTGGCTTCAGAGAGGTGCTGCTCCATCAGGAACAGGGATCATCTAATATGCTTCTGGGCACAAAGGGAGAAAGTGGTTGTTGCCCTCAGGGTAAAAACACAAACAGATTCATGGTCTCCTCTGAGAAACATGAAAGTCTGTCATAAAGAGCTCCTTTTGTTGCTTCAACATCAGACCTGTCTGCTTTCCTGGGGCCATAAGCCAGAAGCTTCTCTTCTCTTCCAACCAGGGTCCCAGGTTCCCATCATCTGTACTCACTGCCTGGCCACAGGTAAGAACCATAAGTCACTCTAACCATGACTGGCTACATCATTTGTAGGGCCCAGGGCAAAATGAAAGTGCAAATCCCCTTGTTCAAAAATTATTAAGATATTCAAGGGTAGTGATGTCACCAAGACGGTGACATAGGCGGTTCCTGACTTTCTCCCCCTCATGAGAACAACTAGTGTGCATTCAAGGACAGGACACCACTGAGAGAAACCTAGAAGCGGAGGTGAAGCAGAAGCACCCCCTGCAGCCCAGAGACCCAGGCAGACAGCACTGGGGGAAGGAGAAGCAGCTACACTCCCCTCCCCCAAGCCAGTGCAGCACCCAGCCAAGAGGTCCCCCTGAACATCCACTTCTTCCAGCCAGAAAAGGAAGCCTGGGGTGACCGCCAACCTTCCCCAGCACTGGGAGCCGCTCTGTGGGAGCCCCTCCTCTGATCTCACGCCACACCACGGGGGCTGCAGGGGACTCTTGGGGCCCAGCCCCTGGCAATCTGTCATGAAGGAGGGGGAGGGGCTTGCCACAACCAGCACTGGATCTTGGCAGACTGAGTTCACACCTGCAGCGTCCGACTGGGCCCCCCAACCAGCGGCTTTGCTCCCCTGCACAACCAAGTCAGGGTATACTCTGATCAGAGAACTTGGGGTGGGGGGGGGGGTGCAGCTCTGCTCTGGAGACCAGTTGGTCCGCACTCAGACAAGTGCTGAGTCACAGTCCCACCTGCTTGGAGAGTGCGTCCTGGCCCCCTCTGAGTAGAGGGGCTGGCTCCGGCTCCTGGAAGCTGTGTTCAAGGGGCAAGATGGCAGAGCTGCTCCCCCAGAGCGAAGCCAGGACTGGGCGTGCAGACTTCCCAGGCTCTGCGCAAGCGAGAAGGTGATTCACAACCAAGGCTGAAGTAGCTCCCGGCCCCTCCTATCCCCAGAGCCTGTTTGGGAGACTGAGAGTAGCCTGCGTTGCCCCCTGCTACCCCAGCCCCGGCCTAGGGGGTTGAGCACCAGCTGCACCCCTATGGAGACCCCATGTGACCAGGTAGCTGGCCATGACTCCTGGAAGCTGTGAGGCCTAGTGGCCCTCGAGCCGAGAGATGAGCAGACGGAGTGAAGCCGGGGGCCCTGTGCAGCCCGGAGCTGGGGGTACCACAGGCTTGAGTCGAGACAACAAATTGCTTCACTGGGTTTAGAGCCGCTTCTCCCACTGCATTCGGGCAGGGAACCTACTTTGTATCTGCGACCCTTGCGGGTTCCAGTCTCCAAGCTATCTGATGGGGGACGTCTGAAAGCACAGAGGGAGCTCCAGAGCCCACTCAGCAGCCCTATACACAGTGGCACTTGGAACAGAGAGCGCAGCCCGTGGCCTCTCCCCTGTCTACAGAGCAGCCCTGGTGGCCTCCCCTAACCAGGGACTTCAGTGCACACTCGGCCCAATCTGGGCCCCCAAACAATGAGCCATACATGCTCTGGGCTGCAGCCTGGTACCCGGCCAGGGCATGGGCAGCTAATTCATGGCCTCACCTCACACTGAATACAGCGCCCAGTCCGGACCATGCTGACAGCCCGGCAGAGAATCCAGGCCACTGCGGAGCCCATCCTACAGCCTCACTTAGGGTGGGGGTAGGGTGGGGGTAGGGTGGGGGGAACCGAGACAACGGTCTTGTCCAGCTGTTCCCAGCCAGGCACACCTGTGTCCCTGTCCTCAGAGTTGTCATGCCTACAAATGGACCATAATAGCAGGTCCCACCTGCCCAAACACGTTACCAGCAGACACACACAGACACCCATACTGGGCTGACTAGCGAAGAGCTGTTTCTGCTGAGACAAACCTACAAACTCTCAAAGATGAGCCCCACTACTCAAACACGCAGATACCAATGAAAGGAATCGAGGACCGTGAAAAATCAAATGGATGTTAGCTGAAGCGATTGTGCTAATCATGTTACAATATGGGTAAGTCAAATCATCATGCTATAGCCCTCAAACGTATACAGTGAAGTATGTAAATTATCAGTAAAGCTGAAAAAAATGCAAATTGTAACATATTTGCCAAAGTACAGAACCGAAGTTAGTATTTTCAGTATACTTTCACACAAGTCTCCATATCCTATTTTTCCTTCCTCTTTTATGTAAGTTGATGTATTAACTTTTATACAATAAAGCAAAGCAGTGTCAAATGTACTGTTAAGAAAAAGAAAGTGCTATGGCCTCAAAAATTAATTAATTTTAAAAAATAATTTCAATATGGCAACAGCCCAGAGTGTTAAACCAAGCTTGGGGCCCTGCATCCCCATATAGGACGCAGGCCCAAGAATTCAGCCCTGGCTCTAATATTCCCAGGCGGGTCAGAGAGAAGCCTCAGGCCGGGGGACTGAAAGTCTCTCTGTGACACAGACTAAGGGACTTTCTGCTCAGGAAAGCGAGTACATATCAGGAGATGTAAACCCTGGGCCTGGGCACAGAGCACACGTTCCAGAATCAGAAACCAGGACATTTCTGGCAGTCAGGCACTGGACAACAGTCTGTCACCAGTGACATGCCAGTAGTCACAGTCGACAGAGGCTGACCACACCAGATCTCCGCATTTGATGCCAACCCAATACCTAATTATTCAGTGCCAGCCTTATGCCAGGTAACATGCTCAGGGCCCAGCACAAGATGCATACAAGACCCACTTGATCTTCCCCAGAACCCCTCTGGGCAGTGTGATCCTGAGGCCTAATAAGAGAATGAAAAGGCATGGGTGCAAGCAGTCCGCCGCCGCGGGCTCTGGTCTCTGGCTTCCTGGGGAGGCTACCATAAGGCAAGCGGCAGACAGAATGGATATTTACCCACCAAACCACCTCTTCTTTCTCTCTTCAAAGAAAACTTAGAAAAGTTAAATTTTGATGATCCCACATATTTCTTTGGTAACTCTCTAAGAAGCATCCCAGATGAGACTCACATCTCCTTTGCCTCCACTGTGAATACTAGCCCCCTCCCCAGATGCTACTGACAGACCTTGTCCTCTGTAATGATAGACATACATAAGCACTCACTCTCTCTCTGTGTGATCTTTTTTTTTTTTTAAAGATTTTATTTATTTATTTGACAGAGATCACAAGTAGGCAGAGAGGCAGGCAGAGAGGGAGAGAGGAGGAAGCAGGCTCGCCGCTGAGCAGAGAGCCCGATGCGGGGCTCGATCCCAGGACTCTGGGATCATGACCCGAGCTGAAGGCAGAGGCTTTAACCCACTGAGCCACCCAGGTGCCCCTCTGCGTGATCTTTTTCATCTAAATTAGATCACACTGTCCACGTAATTCTTAACCCTGCCTTTGATTTTTAAAGTTAATATACATTCTGGGCAACATCCTTGCAATTACCTGCATATGTGCTTTCTCACTTTTAGCGACTCCCTAGTATCCCATTCCATGCCTCTGCCCCGGTCTCCTCAGCCTCTCCCACACTAGTTGACATGAGAGTGTTTCCGTAGGCGGATGCAGGATGGGGGGTGATGGTTCGTAGGGTCTGTGCATTTTCAGTTTCATAAACTTCTGTAAACCTGACCCCCAGGGTGGCTGTACCGACAGAGGGCCACTTCCCCCGGCCTCACCAACATCTGATATCATCACCACCACTATCACCATCAGCCATCGTCATCACCATTATTTTGCCAGCCGATCAGTAAAAATATTTCACTGCTTTAATTTGTTTTCCCTTGATTCTTAGTTGAAACTGAGCAGCTTTTCTTTGTCCGTGTAATTCTACTCCTGTCAACTGACTGTTCATGTCCTTTGCCCATCTTTCTACTGCTTCTTTGTGGTGGATTGATAGGAAGGAGTTTTGAATTATAGGATCTTTGTTATTGGTATGAGGGGCTCTGTTTCTATCCCAGGTACTACTCCTTTGTCTGTTGCAAACATTTCTTGAAACATTTCAACATTGGAAGCATTCTCTTCAGAAGTCCCTAGCCCCAGAGTCCGTAGAGACGGGTACAAACCCAGAAAAAGGCGCTAACGTTACAGCCCTTGGGGGCTTCGGTGCACAAACTCCAATTTGCTATTTCCTTTGCAAAAAAAAATCCTCGGCGTCCCAGCAGACAAGATGCTGGAAATCACCATGAGGGTTGCTGCACGGTGACCGGCACAACCCCAGGGGATTTCTGACAGTAATCGTTACGAGGTTCAATTATCTGCTTTACAAAAGCAGGGCTCATTCTCTCTCTAGCCAGTGAACCCTGACAGGCAGACACTACAATTAGAAGCAAAGAATAAATTAAAAGCACATCTTCTCTGCCATGTGGAATAATGAGCACGGGGGCAGACTTATTCATATGCTTTAAAGCTATAAGTGAATTATAAAAAAAAAAAAAAAAGACAATGGACAAAATCAAGAGGTGGTTCACAAGGTTCTCAGTGATGTGGACCACTTATCTGCTGTTGAAAACACGGATGAGAATGCACCTCTCATCCCAAGGCCCCTCGAATATTTTTTTCTTCCGTGATCGTCTGAAATTTACTCCCCTAAATATCTTATCATCCTGAAATGAGAAGTGGCCTGGGGCACTGTTCTGCTCAGTGGCCTGAGTCTCTTCTTCTCATATGTATTCATTAAATCCTTATCGCCAGTGGGCCCTGATTCCCAACCCTCAACATGATAACCGTGCAGCAGGAAATAAGTTACCTCTCCCAGAAAAGCAAATACGACAACAGCTCTCCCCCCACAGAGGCCAGGTGAACTTTCCAAATCAGAGCTGGATCCTGCCACATGGGAAGAACATACATCAGTAACTTGAATCCCACCAGCAGACACTCCCAAGGGCCCCCCCCCCCCCACCCAGGACCTCCTTGCTCAAGTGCAGGAGTCACCTGCTCGCCTTTTTCCCATTTTTAATCTTTTCGACTTAAAGGTAAGAGGAGAAAGGCAAGGGAAAGAAACAAAGAGAGAGCCCTGGGTGCTTGACTCATGGTGCCGGGCACCTCCAATTGCTGCTGGCTTCCTGCATGCCCCCACAAGCTCGGGGAAATATTCTGGAATCTTTTCCTTTATAGGTAAATCCAAGAAAAGAATGAATGAATGAATGAATGAATGAATGAATGAAGAAATGAATGAATATTCAGGGTATACCCTTGGTATGCAAATGCTGCAGATGACAGCTCTCCCCACACACCACTCACAAGCTCGCTGCAGGATCGTATCTCACAAGGTGCCTCTGGCTTCCTCTGAGAGCAGAGCCCCCATGGGAAGAGCATCCTATGGCCTGTAAAGGGGGACTTGGGACAATGTAGAAGCAGTAGCATTAAACATGCCAGGAGGCAATGCTGTGGCCCAGTGGAGTAGGAGAATGAAAATAAGACCTACTCAACTCTACTGCGCGCAACCCATACCTCTGACAGTCTCTTTCCAAGTTCGTTACAACCTCCAATCGCTCATCAACACCAGCTCTGAGAAAGGCCAGGGAAATAAGCATGCATAAACAGAGGAGGCTTTCTAGAAAGCGTTAAGACGTAAGCCTCATTCATGGAATCGAAACCAGTTCATTTCCGACCCTAGGCCTATCACTGGGTCCCGTGGAACTTTGGGGAACTTAGCTACCTTTTCTAAGTGTCAGTTTTATCATTCGTGAAGTGGAAGCAATAATAATACCCACCTCACCAGACTGGTGTGAGGGTTAAATGTGACGGTGAGGATCCCACCAACCGCAACCTCGCCCGACAGTCTAAAGTATAAGACACACCTTGGGATTCTGAGTCAAGATCCCACAACTTCTCTCAAATGATACCCTGAGGCAGGAGAGGGACCTGGCAGGAGGTATGATTAAGATTCAAGGTTAGGGGCGCCTGGGTGGCTCAGTGGGTTAAGCCGCTGCCTTCGGCTGGGGTCATGGTCTCGGGGTCCTGGGATCGAGTGCCGCATTGGGCTCTCTGCTCAGCAGGGAGCCTGCTTCCTCCTCTCTCTCTGCCTGCCTCGCTGCCTACTTGTGATCTCTCTCTGTCAAATAAATAAATAAAATCTTTAAAAAAAAAAAAAGATTCAAGGTTAAAACCTGCAGCTGGGGGGTGCCTGGGTGGCTCAGTGGGTTAAGCTTCTGCCTTTGGCTCAGGTCATGATCCCAAGGTCTTGGGATAGAGCCCCTCATCAGGCTCTCTGCTCAGCAGGGAGCCTGCTTCCCCCTCTCTCTCTGCCTGCCTCGCTGCCTACTTGTGATCTCTGTCAAATAAATAAATAAATAAAATCCTAAAAAAATAAAAAATAAAAAAATATTAAACCTGCAGTTGGGGTTATGGCATAAGAGACCCATAAAGTCTATCTAGGTGTCTCCACACCAAAGGGAATTTTGCTGAGTTTAACCTGATAGTTAATGTTGTCTCTGGTGTGGAATACATAAAGCCAGAGACAGTTAAGTTCCAGACATCTGTCCCTGCTAAGACGTTTCTAAGAGCGCGGTGGTGCTCCTGGAAATTTAAATGGGAAGGCATGCTCCCAGAACCACCTGCTCTGCAGTTCAATGTCATTATTTATTCAGAAGGTCACAGAAAAATTTGGCACAGAGAGTCAAAAAGAAGTGTAGAATATAATAAATGCCTGGTATTAAATAATAAAGACAGAATACTTCAGGCAATTACAAGAGAGATTGCCCTTAGAGCCATTCCTGAAACTGGAACAGGAAGAGAAAATACGTCCTAGCAGGAGTCTCCTGTTTGTGCGCCTTGTCTGACACAGAAAGAAACCTGTTTAAACAAGGAAACCAGACTGAGCAACTAGCTAGTCTCGTGTTCCAACGCTGGCTGATGATGATGCGGGGAAATCGTTCCAGGTCTTTTGCTCTCTCTGCTTACTTTGAGGAGAGGCTTCTGATTGAGTATCTCCCACGCACTCCTAGGAGGGTACAGGCATGGCCAAAGGTGGTTTGAGTTCAGCCCACCTTTGGACATGAAACAACCATTTGTGTGGCCCACCACGTTCCCAAAGAAGCATGAAATGGCTCACATGCTAAGCCTGGGCAGCCCTCCTGCTGCAGAAGTGACTACCAATTCCAGAAGCATCACCTATCTTCTCTTTGGCAAATGATGCTTTTTAACCTCCTTCCTCATGGGTATCTAACTCTTGAGATGATCCTTCATTTTTCTCCCCCAGTCGTTCAGTCTTTCTTAAGATATTCATTAAGTCCCAGTCATGTGCCTAAGCCCCAATTGCAATGCCAAAAACCAGATGTGGAGTCTGCCTCATGGAGCTTGCAGTCCGCAAAGGAGGCAGAGACTAAATATCCAATTATAAGTGTAATCAACGTCTCTGCATATCGAGAGTATTGGTTAAAATAATCATCACATGGGGCGCCTGGGTGGCTCAGTGGGTTAAGCCGCTGCCTTCGGCTCAGGTCATGATCTCAGGGTCCTGGGATCAAGCCCCGCATCGGGCTCTCTGCTCAGCAGGGAGCCTGCTTCCTCCTCTCTCTCTCTGCCTGCCTCTCTGCCTGCTTGTGATCTCTGTCTGTCAAATAAATAAATAAAATCTTTAAAAAAAAAAATAATCATCATCACAATGGTGACGATGGTTACGTCAAACTGGGATCATCTTCTGTACTAGACAGTGTGCCAAATACTCCATATGGTCAAAAACCCCACGGGAGCTTGACACCCATATGGGAGAGTATCACCCACCTAATTACACAGAAGAAACGGGGACTCCGACAGGCGAAGAAATTTGCCCTGGGTCTCGCCACGAGCCAGGAAAAAAGCCAAGGGTCAACCCAGCACCTTTCAACCTTTAGAAGACATTCTCTGAATAGCTAATACCTCCTCATCCAGATTGTTAATCAACAGATATAATGAATCCTCTTTCATTGCCTCATAATTTTAAAAAAAGCATTTTGAACAGACTAAAGCTGGCCTTGGTCCTCTGTGCTCTTGACCTGAGTTTCAGAAAATGTTATACGAAGCTGTAAAACCTGCTCCTCTCCATTCTTGCTTCTTTTCATCAGAACCACCTCTACATTTCAGCCCGTCTCATGGAGTGAAATGACAAAAGGCTTTAAACCTAGAAAAAAATGTTTCCTCGTGGTGGTTGTATGTTCTCGGTCACCCGAAACCTTTTAGGAGGAAGCCTATATTATGAACACATTCATATGCACAACATAATCACTTCCAAATAAGTCAAAGCAAAGGTTTGATTCGGTTCTGAATTTAACTATACAGCAAACAAAGGTTTGGAGCAAAGCAAGTCATTTCATTTCCACAGTTAAGTTCTTAAAATCACACACACACTGCACACAAACGGACACATGCATACACACACACACACACACATATATACATAAAACACATGGGCACACGTGTGCACTCACATACACACATATACACATACATATACACACGTGTACACTCACTCAAACACATGCACACACACACATGAACACAAAGGTCCTTCTATATTACTCATAAGAATCTCTTTAAACCTAAAATAATAAAGTTGTTGATGAGGGTGTCTGAAAATAATACAATCACGGAATCTTTTCTTGAAATCTCCCTTTTTCAAGTTTAAAATAGGAAGTATATTATCTACTTAGAAGGAGAGGGGGAAAAGAAAGAGAATTTTTTTCTCAGAGATGTTTCCCTCAGGACAATGCTATGCAGTAGAAGTTGCTGGATTTCCTGCAAGAATGAGCATGCAACCTATGGAAAAATGATTGCTATCCTTCCCATGCGAAATGCCACAACCTCACAGACTTAGGTAGCTCTAGATCAGGGAGGAAAATCAAACCAGCTCTCCTCCCACACTCCAACTCCCCAGTGGCCTGAAGTAACATGAAGTCTGACAGATCACATGACTTTCCCAAGGTCACACAGCTGATTAGCAAAACTTCAGGCCCCAGGCTACCTAATGAAATACTTCAAGGAAGAAAATTATCTTTCCCCCTTTAATGACTACCAGCATGAGAAAGGCTGTTTTGTTTTCAATGTTATTTGCTTCTTTTGTCTGTTGTTTGATTTTGCTATGGACAAGTGCAATGTAATATCTAGGATTTTCCATGAGGGACTGGCAGATTCTTAAAGATTTTAACGGTATTCTAAGGGGATGACACTGTTGGAAATTCCCTTCTTAGTAGATAAAAAGATTCAGATGACTTCCAGTCACAACCATTTTGCTGCTGAACAGTCACTCTTAGAAACTGATTATGTCTCCCCCGGAACTCCTGCTTGTAATGTGAGAGGCTACCTCTAATACAGACACACTACATCTGTAGCTCTGATTATGCCAAATAGGAAGGTAGGTGGGCACCTGCCCAAAAGAGGAAACCCAAGTTGTAAGAGCATGTTTCCCTTCTAATTTTTCTCCTTTCCAATTTTAAACATGTTCTCTATAGGTATATATCTGTTAAATAAAACAACTTGATAAATATTCATTTAATATAATATTCATTAAACATAATTAATTGGTTTATAATTGGTTTATAATTAATTAGTATATTCATATATTTGTAACTACATACTGAGTGGCAGAAAAATATTTTGGGGTGAGGAAAATTAGCAAATTCATGAATTTATTACAAGTGACAACAAAAGCCAACTCTTTCAATAAAAGGCTGCCATTAATATATGAAAATGTCTTTGACTATTACAGCAATAATTGAATCACTTCTGGTCAAGCCATTTGTATTTATTCGAAGAAAGGATCAGATGTTTTCCCAATTAAAATAAACAGATGACAACTTCATAAATTACTCACAATGCACTGAGGTGCTCATCAGTCAACTGTGGATTTTAGTATAATAATATCACCATTGTGAATTTCAATTAATTCTAATAAGTACTTGTGGACGTCCACCACATGTCAGGTGCCTGCCCTCAAGGAGCTTATGTTTTGCCGATGGAGACAGAAAATAAACAAGCAAACCCTACTGGTGTGCTCAATGAACAGAAGAAAGTGAGTCAGGAGCAGAGGAGACACAAAGAGTTGGAGGCAGCTGTTAATCCACATTTTGAGCAGGCTGTGTAGTACTCTGTAGGTACATGGGGAGTTCATTTTTTGTTCTCAGAATGAGTGAAGTATGAGTGTAAGCAAATATGTAACCCAACCCTGTTTACATTTTGAAAGGTCACACTTGTTACTATAGAGAAGACGGATCTAATTTCCAACTGAGGAAGGGTCTCCCTTATGTTTATGATTCTAATAATATCAGTAAAGCTATGTGTAATCACTTTTACGAAGTCTTTGTATTTTATTAAGAGATTTTTTTTTTTTCAGGGCACCTGGCTGGCGCAGTCAGTAGAGCATGCAACTCTTCTTGATCACTGGGTTGTGGGTTCAAGCCCCATGTTGACTGTAGAGATTACTTGAAAATAAAATCTTTTTTTTTTTTTAAAGAGTTTTTGGGGATGCCTGGATGGCTCAGTCAGTAAACCACTGCCTTTGGCTCAGGTCATGATCTGAGAGTCCTGGGATCAAGTGCCACCTTAGGCTCCTTGTCCAGGGGGAAGCCTGCTTCTCTCTCTGCCTCTGCCTGCCTCTCTGCCTACTTGTGCCCTCTCTCTCTGACAAATATATAAATAAAATCTTTTTTAAGAAGAGTTTTTCATTTCATGGGTTTCTGGGTCAGAATTTACCACTTTAAAGAATTTCTTCTTGAAGAATTTGATAGACCTTTTCAATAACCCATGATAACTATCATCTTAAATTTCTTGCCTTACAAGATTTTGTCCAGTGTAAATTAGGTTCATATTACAACTTGTGGCTCCATGACCCAACATAAGTTATTGGTCTTTGAAGCCATCAGACTTGGGTATGAATTCTGACTCATCCACCCACTGCTGTAAAACCTTGGGCACAGGGTCTCTCAATCTTGTTTCTCCATGTGTCAAACAGAGATAATAACAGTATCTATTTCATAGGATCATGAAGAGGAAATAAATGAAATAATGTCTGTTAAGTGTTTAAGCCACTGCCTGCACTTAATACATTTTTTATTTTATTTTATTTTATTTTTTTATTTTTTATAAACATAAACATATAATGTATTTTTATCCCCAGGGGTACATGTCTGTGAATCGACAGGTTTACACACTTCACAGCACTCACCATAGCACATACCCTCCCCAAAATCCATAACCCCACCCCCCTCTCCCAACCCCCCTCCTCCCAGCAACCCTCAGTTTGTTTTGTGAGATTAAGAGTCACTTATGGTTTGTCTCCCTCCCAATCCTATCTTGTTTCATTTATTCTTCTCCTACCCCCTTAACCCCCCATGTTGCACCTCCACTTCCTCATATCAGGGAGATCATATGATCGTTGTCTTTCACCGATTGACTTATTTCGCTAAGCATAAAACCCTCTAGTTCCATCCACATCGTTGCACTTAATACATTTTTTATAAGGGTGCCTATTATTCTTATCATCGTTACTCTAGTCTATTCTTATTAATTAATCAACAAAGAGAAATATCCTAAAACTGTTAGTCACGAAAGAAGTTCTAATGTGAAGAATTAGGATTACCATACCAAAGACATGTTGTAGGCATTATAAACATCTACATCACAAACTAACCTGAAACTATGAAAGATGAGGATTAATTCAGCTGAGTACATATTAGGTGCTTTTTGAATAGGCTTAAGTGAGAACAGAAAATTTCTGTTGAGTTGTCTACTTTGTGGATTGCCAGCAAGTTCAAGTTTTACTCAAAAAAAAGAAAAAAAATCAATAGCAGTTGCCAAATCCCTGGACCACAAAGATACTTGGTGAAAAATCAGCAACTTAAGGACACTGCCACTGCTGCCAAACAATTTTCTAGAGAAAGATTCAAGGTTAATTTCAGGGGTCTGCCAATGACCTCTGCAGTTAGCTCTCTTCACAAAAGACATTACGGTTTCTAAAATGTACTGTGGGAACTCTGAATATTACAATTAAAGAGCCACTAAGGGTTTACCTAACATTACTGTAGATATTCCACGGTGGTCCTGGTGTCCCAAAATGCCCCTGTTAGCCAAAATGGCTGATGTCCAAAACACCACAAGCACACTGTGTATATGAAAACAATAAAACTAAATTTTAAAAGTATTTGTAAATTGGAACATTCAATAAAGTTTAAACTGGTAATGTTTCATTGTGTTTAAAATATATTATTTAAAACAAATGTGTTTTAAACAAATATTTATTTTAAATAAGTATTCCCAGCTTTGAGAAAGCCTGATTGGGAAAACCCAGAAGTTAAAAGAATCACAAAAGAACCAATAAGTTTGTTAAGAAAGAAAATGCTCTCAAAAGCAATAACTCAGACTTCTAGAACCACTATTAGCTACAAATTGAAATATACATGGTCATGATAAAAAAAAAAAATATATATATATATATATATATATATATATATATATATATTAGAAAGAAAACTAGGACAGTGAGGAAAACACATAGGCATTTTACCAAATTGCATTTCTTAATGAAATTAGATACAAGATCCAGAGTTTCTAAACACAAAAGTAGCATAGAAAAAAGGTCATTAATATGTAAATGTTGTACAGACACATAAAAAATAACTTTGAAAGGAGCAAATAATATAATTTTCCCCCTCTGATCTATAAAGTAAGATGACTGGTCAAATAAAACCAAACCAATTATTCTCGCTATTAAGTTGCATTTTTTGTCCAAATTTGTTAATATTAATCCCTTTATTGGGATTTAGAATACATGATTGTACTAATATAACTAAGCTGTAGAAATGATAACTTTTTAAGAAACAGTGTTTGCATTTTAACAAAAATGCACTTTTCTTTTTCTTTCAGCCAGAAAATGGCCCTGTTTGGTACTTTTGGAACAAAGAAGTCAATATTTATGTAATGTTAGAATGCAGAATATCAAAACACTGGAGGATATCCTGCTATATATGATGTATCATTTCTGTCTCTTCATGCCATAAGTAAGTGTTTCCTACTACCAATTAATCAAATTCAATAAACTTGGTATTTTTAGAACACCTAGCACACGGATGGAACAATATTAAAATATAATGAAATTTATAAAAATCAGTCAAAGCTATGATTATGATGCCCATCATACAAGAAAAAATTACTAGACACATGAATAAGGGAAAGAAAAGTCACTTCAAAATAAAAAAGGAGTCAACAGACACAGAAATGACCCAGGTGCTGGAATTATCAGAGAAGAAATTTTAAAATTTTGTAGCTGTGTTCAAGGACTTAAATAAAACAACCATATGACTATAATCAGTTCACAGACAAGGAATTTCAGCCAGAAATAGAAACTATAAAAAAGATTTAATGAAAATCCTCAAACTAAAAGTGCAATATATAAAATAAAACATTCACTGAATGAATTTAACAGAAGAAGAACAGGTCAGTAAACCTGGAGACTAATTAACAGGATGTAGGTTGGAAACAAACAAAACAGAGCCACAAGGACCTGTGGGACAAGGTGAAGCTGTCTAACATAGGTGTGACTTAAATTTCTAGAAGGAATTTTTAAAAGAATGGGGCAATAAAATTCTTAAGAAATCATTGTTAAATTTTTTTATTTATTCATTTATTTAATTTATTTTATTTTATTTTACTTTTTCAGTGTTCCAAGATTCATTGTTTATGCACCACACCTAGTGCTCCATGCAATACGTGCCCTCCTTAATATCCACCACTAGGCCATCCCAACCCCCTACCCCCCTCCCCTCCAAAGCCCTCTGTTTGTTACTCAGAGTCCACCATCTCTCATGGTTCATCTCCCCCTCTGATTTCCTCCAACTCCCTTCTCCTCTCCTTCTCCTTCAATAACATGTCCTCCATGTTATTCCTTATGTTCCACAAGTAAGTAAAACCATATGATTCATTTATTTTAGAGACAGAGAGCATGCATGTGAGCAGGAGATGGGTAGAGGGAGAGAGCAAACCCTCCAGTGGACTCCACCTTGAGTGTGGGACCCAACACTTAACCAACTGAGCCACCCAGGCTCCCCACTGTCAAAACATTTCCAAATATGTTAAGAATATTCAACAGTCTCAGCAACCTCCAAGTAGAATATAAAGAAAATCACATCTAGAAATACCCTTTACTTATCACACTATACAGTATACTGAAAATCAGAGATAAGGAGAAAAGCCATAAAAGTAGCAAAGAAAAATGACTTACTGTATACAGAGGAATAAAGATAAAAATGATGGCTGACATCTCATCAGAAACATTAAAGATCAGTAGAGAATGGGATTATATCTTCCAAGTGCTAAAAAAAAATCATAAGCTGTCAAGTAAAAATTCTATAACCAGCAAAATTACCCTTCAAAATTGAAGGTGAAATAAAGATATTTTTAGGTAAACAAAAGCTGAGGGAAGTTGTGGTTCCCAGACGTGCAATGTAAAAATATAATAGTAAAATAAATAAAAATGCTAAGAGAGGTTCTTCAGGCTGAAGAGAAATGGTAACAGATGGAAACTTAAATCCATAGGAAGGGATGAAAAGCGCCAGAAATGGCAAATGTGTGGGTAAATATATTGCTATCTTTTTTTCCTATTTAATTTCTTAGAAAACTGCTGATTAAACCAAACATAAAGCTGAATAAAAATAACGCTTTTGTGTTATTTATAACATGTACGGAAGTACAATATACCATAATACCACAAAGGATGGTGGTAGGTAGAATTACACTGTTGAAAAGTTTTTGTTCCACATGAAGTGGTACTTCATACACTAAATTAAGTCTAGATACACTGTACACTTAAGTTAAGGATGCTCACTGTAATCCTTAAAGCAACAACTTAAAAAATATACTTAAAAAGGCAGATTAGAACTTTCCTGGGGGCTGGGGTCACATCTCAGTTTGTGGAAGTCCCACAACCTAGAACAGTGCTTAATATATACTGAGAACATTCTAGAACAGAGCCTAACATGTACTGAGTCCTGGATAAATGTTAAATTAAGCAATACATAGACATATGTGAATAAAATTAACAGCATAGAAAATGGCGAGCATCAGAAAAGAAGCAGAAAGAAAATGTCATTAGAGTTTAGAGGTGAGAAAAATTATTATATGGAAAGAAGATAAAAGTTTTGCACTTATGGGAAATAAAGATATTATGGGTTCTCTGTGTCTGGGGTCATTTCTTCTAACTGTGGTGGCGGTGAACTCTAGACTCTCTACTCTGCCAAGGCTCACTACTGGGGGCTTTGCTCCAAGGTGCCTTGAACTCCCAGGTTCTGCTAGTTGTGCATCGTGATAATGCCCTGTCCCTCTCGGTCATGTCGTTGATCATGATTGAAATGTAATAATTATTTACTTCACTGTGGCTTTAATATCCATCACTACTGTTAGATGGTGCATATTGTGAGAAAAGACAGCATCCGCTGAGCTCACGGTCATACCCACAACAGACACTGGACACAGAGGAGGTTAAGCACAACTACGTGTTGCATGGCCGCTGCACTTGGGAAATGGATGAAATCTTAGAAACTGTCTAGATGCTACAAGTGCATCATTTCATGGAGGAGCAAAGAGACCACAGTAGCAGATCTCTGAAACACATAAATGGTCCAGGTAGATGGGATCTACTGGAACCCAGACCTCTAGACCAAGGCTCTCTGGGTTGGGTCAAGTAGAGGTTCCATCTGCCACCCCTTCTTAAACTTTCACATGACCAACAGTCAGGGTCCCGTGTCTCACAGGGGACCAACAGACAACTCATTAACACAAAGCCCAGTCCTGCATGGACCTTATGAAAAGCTGTTAACATTCTAACCAAATGAACAAAAATAATAGTGTGTGTACACAGAGAGTGTGTATGTGGCAACTGAGAAATGGCTTTCATTTTTAAATGTGCATGCACAGAGATTCTGCGGGAACATTTACATGTCAGTCTTGTGCATATATGACCTGTGGCGCCTAACTAAGAAATATCCAAATGTAATATCTTAAAATTCAGAGGACTAACGTGACTACCCCCCCATCACCACGCTGATAAAAAGGGAAAAAATGGGCATGGTCTCATAAGTTAGATCAGAAAGGGGGGGGTGTTACTTTAATAGAAAAAGTGCAAACCTCCTTCTCTTGTCATTTAATTTCTTGTAGATGTGACCCCTGTGTTTCTTGATAATGCACAAAAAGCAGATTCACTACCTCTAGGAAAAGCATCATTTCTAATTCTGGGGACGGGGTCTTCTGTGCTCTGCTTCCTCCCTCCAAGGAGCTCGATGCCTCACCGAGGCAGAGAGGACAAGGATGGATTGGGGCTTGACATAAGGACATGAAAAATTTTGTGAGGATCGTGATTTCCTCTGCTCAGAAAGAACTTCTACTAAACCCATCCTATGGCTATACCCAGAACATGCGGGTTTCCCCAGGGCAAAGCCTCACTGACCGGCCGGAAGGTGCTGTCAGGGAGAAGGACAGCTCTGCTCTCCTGCTCTCCGCTCCGCTGCCGTTTCTCAGCCTTTCTGGGAAAGACTTTCTTCTCCCCGTGAATGCTGATACAGGCTCCTACAGTGGCGGACCCTGGAGCTCCTGAGCCAGCCCCTCCCTTCACCAGGGACCCCCTGAGCAAGGACCTTCCCACTCTAACAGGTCTGGCCAGGAGACAGCAGTGGGAGGCTGCCCCCGGGAAGGTGGTGTATCACCACGTGGAGATTCCCCATCATGGTGCTGGACTCCTTCCCTCCAAACGCCCGACCCCAACATTGCAGTTAGGCCACTGCATTTGCAAGGTAGGTCTGTGACTTGGGGATGACCAGGAGGGGACGTTCAAGACACTCCATTCCCCAGTTCCTTCCCACTCACACTTTTGTTATCCCTCTGCATGTCCCCAGGCTTTTTATTTTCCTATTACTTACAAAATAACAAAGAAAAATTATTATAGAAAACTTTGCAATTGCAAAGGCTTCTGTAGGCTACACAATTCAAAACCACGTTTGTTTTTTTTGTGTGTTTTTTTTTTTTTTTTCTGCTGTGCACCAGCTCTGTGCAATTGGCACTTACTGGAGACAGCTTTCAAAGAAAATATGTTTGCGGTTCAAAGATAAGCAGGTTTTTAGTAAACTGTCAAAAGGACTTTTTTTTCATCTTCTTCACTGCCAATGGAAAAACCCAAAAAGAAGGAGTATGTAAGAGGGGGAAAGCATTCTCTCCAAGTTATGCTACACGTGTAGACCTAGTTTTCTGGAAATTCATCAATGGATAGGATAATCGGGGCCAGCATCTGCTCCCACCACTCCAGCCTTACCTCTCGTTGGGTTGAATGAGGGCAAAACACCAAAGTAATCGTACGTTATAATCAAGACACAGTTTTTTTTTTCAATTGTTATTATTATAATTATCCATCTCATATGAGCTTTACATTAAAAAAAAAACCCTATGTTAATTCAAAGCACAGAATAAAAAACGAAAGACGCCCTTTAATAAGGGCTGTTCTGTTCAGTTATAACTATAAATTGCCCAAATGGAGAGATATCAGAGGGTAAAGAACAAAACCAAGAGAAGACCCATCTTGGGACCCTCAGGCCACCTGTGGAGAGGGACAAGTCAGAGAGAAGGCTGAACTGACCCTCGTGCTAACAATAAAGTTTTCCGGCCAACAAAGAGGACCAGGCAGTTCCGGTTTCCATGGAGGGTGCTGTATGGTGGGCTGATTACGTGGGTTACCCTTCCAAGCCTGGATTCTGCTTGTGGCCCCCATATAGTATTTATTCAGAATAAGCTAATACCGTGTCAGAGGATCTTACAAAGGGGAATGCTGATATCAAGGCCGGAAGCCCATGAGAAAAACATCAACCTCTAAAGAGACCGTAAGACAACATTTAAATGAAAAATAAAATCCTGCCCATCAAGGAGGCGTAACTTTCTTCCCACAACTCTTGATGATTCTACCAATGAGAAGCAAATCCTTCATTTTCAAAGCACTGATGCAGACTCCAATCTAAATGGAAAGAGGCAGACCCATCATTTCTTTTCTATTTTGGGGATAGGGGTCTAAGACTCGAAGCTAAAAAGTTCAGGAAATTTTATAAAAGCACCATTTTGTTTTGTTTGTTTGTTTGTTTGTTTCTTACGGAAACAGACTCCCAGCTCTCTCAGAGCTAATAGCACAGGGACACCCTCTGCATTAGCTCCCTACGAGCAGATGGTAGTCTGAAATTTTTTTGATAAAAACAATCCACTGGCAGGGGTTGTCAAGAGGTCAGTGGAACCCAGATTAACAATTGATCAGCTCTAATGGACTGTTGTAGCAATAAACCCAGAGCCCGTGCGCAGACCTACTATCCCAGTGACAGCGATGGGGCCGACATCCAAGCTGTTAAGACTTGCATTTAATAGCATTGAAGCTTTGCGGCTTCAAAACCTTCATCGAAGAAGACCTGCCGTTCTTCCATGCACATTCATTTTCTCAAAGCCTTCTCTTTCACAGGTTCTCACAAAAACACACATGGTTTACTCTGATCCAAAGAAGACTTTGCCAAGGTCTGAGGTCCAGGTAGTAAATGACACTCTGTAATATTGACAGATTATCTCAACCTCTACTCTCATGCAGACCATAGCTATAGCCCCTGATATAAACTGGGCTCCCCTTCTTTGTGCCCAAGAGAACAAAACCTGCAGCTCATTTTCTCGGTCTCTCTCTCTGTTGGTCTCTGTCTGTCTCTCTCCTCTGGAGAGAGATGCTAATGCTGCATTTACGCCTATAACACCACATTTGACAAGGGAATCAGCTGCACTACACCAGAATTCCACTGAAAGCTTCAATAATAGGAAATCAGAACACTCTTGAAAGTAACACTCACTTCTTAGGGACAAAAAAGGATGGTTCTAGGTTAGCTGAGTTAAACCACAGAACATTTGTCCTCTGCTGAAGAATAAATAATCCCCTCGGGTCATTACATCATTACCTCCCTTGCCCATTCATGTTTTGTAGACAACTGATCTCAGAATAAAATTGACTAGATGAGCTCTAAACACCACCAGATTTTTCCAATAATCTTTTTCATTCTCCTATAAACTCACTGCTTCCTGTTGGACCAGTGGATGCAAATACTTGGTCCAGAAAAATCCAAGAACAAGGACAGTCTCTCCCATATAAGTATAATATAAGGAAATCAGGAAATTCAACATTAATCCATCATTATTATCTAAAGCAGAGTCCATTTTCAAATCTTAGCTTCTGGTTCTGGATCGGTCACATTTCATTGTTACACATCTCTTGCATTCTGTAGTCTAGAACAGGTCCTCAATGTTTCTTTCTCTTTCTTGACCTTGGAAGGTTTGAAGAGGAGTCCAGCCAGTTACTCTGTAGAAAATTCCTCAATCCAGATTTGTCTGATTTCTTTTTAAGATTTTATTTATTTATTTGACAGACAGAGATCACAAGTAGGCAGAGAGCCAGGCAGAGAGAGGGAGAAGGAGGCTCCCCACTGAGCAGAGAGCCCGATGCGGGACTCGATCCCCAGATCCTGAGATCATGACCTGAGCTGAAGGCTGAGGCTTAACCCACTGAGCCACCCAGGTGCCCCTTGTCTGATGTTTTATCATGATTAAATTCAGGCTACACATTCTGGGCAAGAATTCTACATCAGGATGCTGTCCTAAAGCTCAACACACATCCGGAGGCATTTGATGTCCCTTTGTCTCATCACCGGTGACACTAACTTTGATTACCTTTTCAAGTGGCATCTGCCAGGTTTCTCCCATGATAAAGTTGCTACATTCCCCTTTGTAATTAATAAGTAACTTGTGGGCAGATACTTTGAAACTATCAATGTTCTGTTCTTCAACGAATTCTTTCCTACTAGTTTTAGTATCCACTGAAGATTCTTGCCTGAATTATTACCCTAATCTTCTATCTCCACCATCTCTCCTGTATTTATTAATTGACATTCTACTGTAAGAGCTTTCCCTATTCTTTGTCATTTTTTAAAAAATAGGCTCCATGCCCAGCTTGGAACCCAATGTGGAGTTTGAATTCCAACCTTGAGACCAAGACCTGAGGTGAGAGATCGAGAGTAGGACACTTAACTGACTGAGCCACCAAGGTGCCCTGAGCTTTCCCTTCTTATTTATGTATATACTTATTTATCATCTATGTCTATTTATTTGTATCTTATTTGAGTGGACCCTTAGAACTAGAGGGATTCTTATTTTACTCAACATTATAATCTCATTTGAGTTTCTCTGAGTTGGGTTTTGGTAACTTATAACAAGAATATTCCACCAGGAGAAGGAGAAGGTTTCTCTTGGCAACACATTCAAGAGGTCCTTACAACCCTCATAGTCACAAAGTTGCTTCCTGATGCTTCCATTCAAAATCTCTGTCCCACTCTAAGAACTCCAAACTCTCTGAAGAGGAGGCACACTCAAAATAAGGCCAGCACAGGGCCCCTGGATCTTCCTACAGTCACTATGTAGACCTGGCTGGAGGCAGCAAGGTGCTTCTTCAGCTGACTCCTCTGCCCCTTCTCCTGTGCTTTTGTTCAAAGAGCTGGGCTGGCCTCCCTGCCCCTCTCCTGATGTTACCAATAGTCCCTGGCACTTCTCCACCCACCCGTACCCCCAGAGAACCTCTTGTGCTTGGCTACAGTCCTGGTTCTCTTTGCTTCGTATGTTGGTGTTTATGCCTAAAAAGGACCACCAAATGGTGGGTTTGACAGTTTCTCTTCCCTCTCCAGACCCATTCTGCATCCTTCTGCACATAGCTCAATTTCAGAAGACTGAACTACATCAACCCCACCAGTAGTTGGCTTCAGCCAATGGTGGGTACCAGCAAGATATCAGAAGGCTAGACACCATTATCAGGATATTATCCCCCTAAATTTCATCTTTCTAGTTCACCAGGATTGGCTGTGCATCTCTATCAAATACCCTTTCCAGATAGCAACTCTACCTTGGTTCTGGAAACCACTCCTTCCTCTTGATCCTCAGGCCAGGAGTGTGGTTTGCCCTGGGTTAACACCATCAGTTGTTGGTTTCTGGGTGTTTCCTCTAACCATACCTTCGTAAATACTCCTTTTATTAAACTTGCTTCAATTACCCCCATTTTGGGTGAGCATTCTTTTACCCATAAGGCAAAAAATATAGATGGGGAGGGATGAGAAGAGATTCATCCATGGAATGAAGACACCAAAGGCTATTTTTGTAACACCACCTTCTTTGTGCTTGCATATTTATGTCTGCCTTTATCATTTCCAATAAATGAAAACACAGCAAAATAAACACTACTTCCTAACTGTGACCACATGCCAGTAGAAGAGATACATTCTAGCAAAGCACAGACTTAAAGATTAAGATTCGCTCCTTCTGTTTACCTAGCAGTGAGGAAACACCACAGAACTCAAAATGAGAATACAGATAAGATTTCCTTCAAGAGGAAGAGGAACTCAAAAGAACCTCCAAGTATTATTCGATTCATTTGTTACCTTTTAAAATGTTTTCTATGCACATGGCAACATCAAAATCCTTCTCAGCCGAACACAGGTATGCCATAGTCGGATAAAAGATCTACTGCAGAAGTTTATTAAGTAGATGTTCTAACCCCATTTCAGTGAATGCTTTAATTTTTAGACACAATTAACAGTCAATTCAAGATTACATCCATCACAATTTTGCTTTCAGTCAGGGAAGCGGGATTTACACATATTCTGCTGTCTATCTTATCAATATGCCATTAGGAGTCCTGATGACTATTGTTAGTTGACTGGTTACGTCCTCCAGAACTGGGGAGGAGTTTATCCAGATCTGGTTCTAAGCTTGTGCATGAGTGGGTGTCGTTACCAAATATAATTGTCATGGTGGAAACGGTTGGGGATCACCACCCTGCCTCACCAAGAAATAGGCACATTTATTCCAACTCTGTTCCACCCTCCTGAAAGCCTCTCCCTCCCAGGTAGTGAAAGCAGGTGTTTCCAGCACACTTTATGTTTCTCGTTCGGCAGCCAACACATGAAAAATTTAACTCAACCAGCATCGGTTACCTGCAAGTCTGCGTCAAATTCATGTTTCAGGTGTGCCTCTTCTGCAGCCTCCACAAGACGCTGAAAAGAGAGAAGGCAACACGGAAGATCAGAACTGTGGCCCGGACCCCCTGCCAACAATGTGAAAAGACGGATTATTTCTCCATTGCCCCAAGATGACAGACTGAGTCACGGCACGCGCACTGTGACTTGGAGCCTTTGTGCCCACGAAACTGAGAAGAGCAACATCAGTGTCCAAATCTGGTTTTTGCTTTCATCATTCAACCAGCGTTTTTCCATGCTGGACACAAATTCCATACTTGCACACAAATTCTGCATCCAGTTTCATAGCAATTTGTAACAATTCAAAGACACTGGCCCTCGAGGCCCCATATGTGGATGCTGAAATCAACCTAGAAGAGTGTCTTCCCTAGGTACAGAAGGCTCTCGGTCAGGATTCATTAAATTAAGCCCAACACTAAGTGGGCTAACTTTCTTCCCCTTTGGTTTGGGAAACACTGCTTGTGTGAATTCCCTCAATCATTCAAAGCAGTTCTTTCTGCATCCAGTTCTAGGGTGTCATTATCAGCCGACAATTATTTGAATTTATGGCACCTCAATGCCATTTGACAATCTGCATTCCAATAAGAAAATTGCTGAAATTAAATCAATAAGCAGTACCCATAAATACACAACTCTTGTTATTCTTCTTAGCCAAATAAATTCAACCAATCCATATTCTTATGAAAGCACTTTCATAAAATTCCATTTAAAGGCCATTAGTCACCTGTCGAAATCATTTTTACTTTGATTTGAATTTGCCAACATTAAGTTGAAAACATAGGCTAGAGGATACGGAAGAAAACTCATTGAGTGAGATAATAGCTTACTGAAATTTCATTGAACTAAAAGCAAAACCTTCAGATCCAGGTAAAAATTCAGCCGTTTCTATTTTTCTCCTGGTTACTCTTGTAGCCTAGGCTATCTTTAACTTGTTTTTAATTGACATAATACAGACCTGAGTTTAATCTAAGGCCATGTTTGAAACATGATGACATGGGTACTTATCATCTCTAAATGATTACAAATCAACAGACAAATGTTCCATGAATAATTACTAAATTGGAGATGGGAATAAAGAGGTTGGAATATATGTGGGTAACATTAATACACCAATACAGACCATTAAATTTTCTCTCTCCATAGAACATACAGAGAAAGAGAGAGGCCAGCCAGGACAGTGCTGTCCACAGACAGGAATCAGGGAGAGGTAGCAAATCCGGGTTTCCCACACTTCCTTCAGGTGGTCTAGAAGAGATTTTCCCTTCTCTGGTCAATCAAAGAACAGACCCCAGGAGAACATTACAGGTTCAGAGCCAGAAGACCCAGTTCTAATTCTAGCCTAGATGCAACCCACTACATCTTAGGCAAGCCCCTTCCCCTCTCAGGCCTCAGTTTCTTCATCTGAAACCCCTGAAACAGTGACCCTAGAGTAGTGCTTCTCTGAGGGCTGTCCCCTTCCAGAAGCAGAGGTTTCATCTGTGAACATGTTGCAAATGAGTGTTCTCAAGGCCCATCCCATCTTACAGAATCAGAAGCCCTTGCAGTGGGCCCAGCAATCTGCTTTAACAAGCCCTCCAGGGAATTCAGAAGCCACTAAAGTTTGAGAACCAGTGACAAAAAACAGCAGCCCTCATCCTAGAGCTGAACTCATCCCTGCTGCTTTGATTAATGATATCCCCCAGCCCTCCAAGGCTTTTCAACTTTCATTCGTCTTTTTAAAATCTGTGTGGATTATGGACATTGGGGAGGGTATGTGCTTTGGTGAGTGCTGTGAAGTGTGTAAACCTGGTGATTCACAGACCTGTACCCCTGGGGATAAAAATATATGTTTATAAAAAAAATAAAAAATTAAAACTCAAAAAAAAAATCTGTGTATATAAGTATCTTCACTAGAAGACATTACATGCTTTCTAGAAGAGAAGCATACCATGGAGAGGATGAGCAACAGGGAAAAGGAAAAATAAGGAGACACACTCTATGTAGATTGGACCCGCTGGCTCCAAGCTTTCATTGGGTCACAGTCTTCCTAGAGTCATCCTCAACAATGGCGTCTGCAGCCACCTGGGATCACATGATCCAATCTGCAAATGGATCCAGGTGGACCTTGACAGATGAGCGACGGACAGTGGTGCAAGGAACCTACGTATTTCAGAGAGCTTATTCTCTTCATCTTTGTAACAGATTTAGAATGTTGATGTATGTGTCGTGAAATCAGTTACATACTGAGGTTTACAGAATGGTTATAAATATTATACACATCTGGACACTTACATGATCAAAAAAAGTCATGTCAGATATATTTAAAAGTCATATATATTTTAGATAGTTACCTAAACACACAGAGGTTACTGTTCCGTGGTGTCTGAGTACTCTGAGCACCCAGAGGAGAAATGGGGATGACATGTGCAAACAATTGAGAGATAAGAAGAGGATAAAAGTACAGGATGACCAAGACAGATAGTATTGGAAGAAGTGAACAGTTGGAAATGAGGGAAACAATGAAGCAGCATAACATCAAGAAATAAGAGAACAAGATGGAAATAATAGGTAGTTGAAATTATCATGAAATAGCACAGCACGAAATGTATCTCGTGTATCTAGAAAAATGCATTTCATTTGCCTTTGTGTGTATATATGTATATGCACATCATATACACCATACAAAATTCATATATAACATAACATGAAATGTATTTCAACCACTGTAATACGCATCATGGTGTTAGGAGTTAGTTAGACAGTTAGGTGGTTAGATAGTCAGGGCCAGCATCCCCGACAAGAAAATATGAGATCACCACAGCTAAGAGAAAACAGCACTGACATCCTGTTCTGCAGCTTAGACATGACCACAACTGACATTCTGCTTTGCAGTCTTTATAGAAATGACTTCTACAAAACCTCCTAAAATAAGACAATTAACTACAAAAGCATTTGTCAATATCAATGCAAGGGGCAGTTAAGACCTAAGCCCCCAGATGTCAGCCAAAAAAGACCATCAGCACGTGGACATGAACCTAATAGGTAGACAGATACATGACCAAAGCCCTGATCGGCACAACTCAGCACACCCTGATTGCTTAAGAAAGTTCTGCAAAAGAGCTGGTATAAACCCTAAGCTTAGAAACTCTGACGCAACCCACTCAGGTCTCCCTCCCCCTCCAGGATCTTTGTACTCGGCTCAATAAACCCACTCAGGGCTCCCTCCTTTGTACTCTTTTGTACTCTTGCTCAATAAACTTTGCTTTGCTGCCCACCACTCTTCATCTGGTCTACATCTTCGTTCTTCAAAGCAGTGTGACCAAGAACCTGGGCACCAAGGGGACACAAATCCTATAACAACGGGGTACAAGAAGGTAATATATTGGAAACAATTCAATACCATTGCACTAACTACTAAGATCAGCCAGAACCCTGTTTTCTGGGTGGAGCAGGGAGTACCCTGCTAGTCAGCTAGCCAGCTTTTATGTTCATTCTCAAGTTAAATTTGCCACATGCTTTTTTTTTATTTTAACTTGATTTAATTCATACGTGGGTTTTTTTGTTTCCATGAAGATATTTTCCCATCAAGCTTACTACAAAGCCTTAAGAAATAAGATTCAAAAAAAGATGGTCTGCTGGCAGCAATACGTACTAGTTATCTCATGTAAAGGAAGGAATTACTCTGGAATAGGGCTCTTTGAAAGGATTCACACTTGCTGCAATGGACCACGGGGCTATCCCAATCTGCCCTGTGATGCTACCAGAAGACAGGTCCACATTTTATGGGAAAATTCAGGGGCAAATCCCCCAAAACAAGTGCATCTCTGGTGCACAACAGTAACGACAAACAGCACATCAAGATCTGTACCCCTTTGGGAAAGAATGAAGGACAGATGCTCTTCTGAAATATTCTTAAAAAGATACACGAGTAAAAAGAAATGTTTTTTTTTTTAAAGATTTTATTTATTTATTTGACAGACAGAGATCACAAGTAGGCAGAGAAGCAGGCAGAGAGAGAGGAGGAAGCAGGCTCCCTGCTGAGCAGAGAGCCTGATGTGGGGCTTGATCCCAGGACCCTGGGTTCATGACCTAAACCGAAGGCAGAGGCTTTAACCCACTGAGCCACCCAGGTGCCCCAAAAGAAATGCGATTTAAGAAGGATATCATGTGCTATCAATTTATCTAAAACAGAGTCCTGAGGACAGAAATTCCTACTGTTGATAAAATAAAAATAAATTGAATCACCATTTAAAAGTCAAGACCACTCAACTTCCACCTCTGACGTTTGCCAGCAGAAAAGAACAGCCTCTCATCTCTCCTTCCTGAGCAAATACCCTTATCATCTAAGTCAAATTAAGTACGTTTTAAAAATAAGTTTGATTACCACTTGCAAGTAAGGAAAATCAATTAAAACTTGCTAATATTTTAGTTATTATATAAGGAACCACTGAGCCCGAGGGAAACTGTTCCTCGATTATACCTATTGGAAAGGCAGTGTGCTTTTAATAATAATAAGTTAATTTTCTTTTGTATGAATTCTCCTTTCGGATCTGCAGATGGGATTATAGAATTGTGAATGTGGTTTTTAATTAAAACTGAACACTGGAAATAAAAATGGTTTTGAAGACTAGCATTCAAAACTGAGCTCTAAGGCAAGGAAACAGCAGTGTTGTCCACAGATCCTCCCCACTCTGATGCCAGAGCTATCCGTCACTCAACAAAAATGATAACAGTGTACTAGAATACACATCCTGGCTTTGGAACAAAGCATCTATGAGCCAAAAAGTTGCAGTTCATGAGTTGATGTATGTTTCAGCGACTTTTAATATTTCCAAATAACTCTTCCCTTTTAGTGAAATAAACACAAACAAAACTATCTTTATAAATAAGAAATGCTAGAAGCCATGGACCATGGACACTATTTATAGCCATGGTGAAGGCAAAACTGCCAAGGGGAATAGTGGGATATTAAAGCATTTCATTTAAGGATCACATCTTATTTCTTGTTAAAATGACCCACGTATAATCAGCATGATGCTACAGAATGCAGTCTCCCGTCTCCTCCCCCCAAAACACTTAAATCAAGACTACAGCTAAAGACATCGTCGAGGTCAAGCTGTCTGTCATGGTTCAGGAGGGGGGAAATGGGACACCAAGTCACAGTATAAATTAGATCAGAAAAAGAAAACGATTTTGTTTGTTCTACTTTTATTTTATTTTATTTTATTTTATTTTATTTTATTTTATTTATTATTATTATTATTTCTTTATTCCTGATCATGTCGGCTTAACAGGAGAAAAGAAAGAAAGGATGGTACCGTGAGGGGATGGGTGAAAGTAACAGAAAATGTGATATGCAACAAAATAACCTACTACTAGACTCCTACTAATTCTATCAGAATGAACAAATTATGTACAAGTGAAAAAAAGTTTCTTAATAAGAAAGGGGAAAAGGCGGGGGAGGGAGCAATTATAAACGAAAATCCTTAAAGCAAAACAGAAATATAAAAACCATATGGAGCAGGAAAGAAAAACGTTATTTTTATTTCTCATGTTAAAACTAAAAAGCTTTGGCTTGTAATTGCTGTTATAATGGGATATTGGAATTTAACAAAGATTTCAAAGTACTTAATATATTTTGTGGTTTTCATTTAACGTTTTGCAACAACACATTTAATAATCAGGTCAGCATTTTTACTGCCATTTTTTTTCTGGAATGAATACATAATTCTTTCTCCCCCCCCCAAAAAAAAAAAAAAAGCGGGGGCGTTAAGCTCAACTGAGGTGATTCTAAGGAAAATCCATAACCATTAACATGGCTTTGGGTTGCACCAATGGTTCACTCGGAGCTAATGATTGAATTGTCAAAAATAGCAGAGAGATCACATGAGTCTTTTTTCAAATCTAGCAAGCACTAAAGAGTGTAGAAGAACAACCAAACAGATCAATCAAGAGTGATAATTGAGGTCACAACCATACCCGGTGTGGCACGGTTCAACTTTTTTTTTTTTTTTAAGATTTTATTTATTTATTTGACAGAGAGAGATCACAAGTAGACGGAGAGGCAGGCAGAGAGAGAGAGGGAAGCAGGCTCCCTGCCGAACAGAGAGCCCGATGCGGGACTCGATCCCAGGACCCCGAGATCATGACCTGAGCCGAAGGCAGTGGCTTAACCCACTGAGTCAGCCAGACGCCCCCGGTTCATCTTTTCCTTACACTAAATTCACCAGCCTTTGCTTAAAGGGCTGCAGTTTGATGGAGGACGAGTTACACCTTCTGCCCAGCAGTGTGTGCCTGGGGTTAATGCTGTCCTAGTACCCTATAATGTGTCAGAGTTTGAACGCAACATGTTGACCATCTACAGGAGTGAGGGCAGAGGAGACCCTGGTCGTCTCTGCATCCCAGATTTCAAACTCAATTGATCCCAGAAATAAAATGAAAAATCTCTATCCTCATTAAAATGCTGTCAGCACATAAAAAGATGTCTCTGGGAATCTGGACAAAATGAGATTGATTTGTTCCCAGGGCTAATTTCAAACACTCCTTTCTTATATGAAGGGTCAGAAACCAACAGTTTGTGAACCATTAAGGTGGGGGGGGGTGGACGGGAAGAGGAGGATGTTCAAATTTACATTTCCATTCCTTCTGCATGGAAATCCCTTCCCGTTTGTTCTCAAGAGGTTATTTTTATTACTCTGTGTAGATTCATCTTTGCTGCTTTTGTAGCTGGAACACTCAGATCACTATTTCCCAAAGCGTGAGACTTGTACCACCAGGGAGCCATGAGGCAACATGAAGCTTTTGCAGAAGGGTAAGAGTCACACACAAGGGAAAGAGTGATTTCATCATAAAGGGGCAAGTGACAAAGAATGCTGGCCGTAGGCTAGGACGCTTCCCAAAAGGAAGTGACATCAAAGTTGTGCTGCTAAGGAGAACAGAAGGCTCTTGCAGAACAAGGAAAGGTACTGAGCCAGTGTCCCAGCCCATGGGAACATTGCAAACAAACTTCTGGAGGCAAGAAAATGTTCCAGAAACAACCAGATCTCAGAGACCTAGATAGAGGGCCCCATCAACCAAGGACCAGCAGGCAAGAAGCCAGGGCAAAATCAAGAACCTGGGAAGATGGACACAATTAAAGAGGGAGCTCTTCTCCATCCCACTGTGGAACCCTGAAACCCACAGAGTCCTATCTGAGAGCTTCCTAATATTCAGTAATCCTTATTGATACAAATGTTTTTACTTTTCAGTTCCAATAGAAATGACACATACAAATCACCAACTATCAAGACGATCATTTCTTTAGAGAAAACCAGCTTTTAAGGAGCCTTCATTATTTCTTTGTTCCTGTAGAAGAAATAAGCTTTGTTGCACACCAATGAACATTTTGTATAAAATGACCTTCTGCCTGAAAGCTGCAAAGATTGCTTCTGCTTTCAAAACGGCAAACATTTCAAAGTGGATTATAAAAGCTAATCTATAAAGTTTCCAGAGAAAGCAGGTAACGGAACAAAAGAGCAAACACATCCAGCCGGTACCTGGGGCTCTCTCCCCTGCCTTCACTCCTCCCCCTTCCCCGCTCCTTCAGGTTACCGAAGCCCACATCAGACTTGTACAAGACAAAATAAGCCTAGAGCTTACATCAGAAGACAGGATCAGAATGAATAACAAACTATCTTTGTTTCCACAAGAGATAGCTGTTATCAATTTGAGGCTGATTCAATCCGTGCCTGTTATCAACAGGAATGGTCAATTTCCAAACCAAAGCCGCCTCATTCTACAGCTAAGGCTACATTGGCCCAAGTGCAACCCGTGCAAAGCTACTGCAGATGGAAAGAACCAAAGTTTGCTCCAGGGGCTGCCCGAGGACCACGGCGTCGGGCGGGGAGTGAGGAAGAGAAGACAAGTACTTTTTCCAAAAGATCCCGCAGTTGATGGCATGGGCTCCCGCTCTGTAGCCTTCTTGGGAATGGCTTCATTGAATAACAGAATCAAGTCTACTGAACCATAAAGCTTAAAAAGTCCTCTCAGGATGCTTCAGCTGGGGGAGAATAACTGGGCAATTTCCTTCCTGGGCCATGGAACTGTCATGAATGTCTTGAAAGGATAGTCCAGGAGGAATGGGACTATGTCAGCTTGAAGAGAGACATTTGTTTTCCACAAAAGAAATCACCTATCAATGAAGGCTCTGACGGTGGTGAATAAAATTCTGTTCCAGCCCTTAATTACATCTTTTCCAGGACTTACTCAGAAGTGTGGACTAAAACCCCCACTGGCAGAGCACAGAAGGTACCACCCAGCTAGCTGAGGGAGATGGGAACATCTATATAAGATAAGGCACAGCCAAGGTAACAAGGTCTTGGGGTCAGTGCGAAAATCTGTCCTACAGAGTTTCTATTCCGAGTTGTCGTCCGCCTCTGTTCAACTTAGTTTAATAAGTATTTGATAATAACCCATTAAGTAATCAGAATGGCACCAAGAACTGAGTGGGACACCAAGCAATAACTTAGTCCTGACCCCGCAGAAAGCTTTTGGTCCAGTAGAATGAAAATGGGTCTCAGAGCCTAAGAACAAGAGTTTGAATCTAGATCATCCTACTCCCTAGCTGCTTGATCTGGGGAAAACCACTTCTCTAAGCCTCAGCTTTCTTATCTGAGGCACCAAAATAATACCCTCTTTGTTCTCGACTTCAAGATGAGGATGTAGACACAAATTATTTCCTAAAGGATTCTGCACAGGTGCAAGAAATTATTATGATGGGGCAGGGGAAGACACAAGATGTTCAGGCATAACATGGCTCGATTGTAACAAGGACAGCTCACAAAGCCTATGCCTCCCACGGTTGGTGCTCACACGGGGGGAACTTGGAACAGCTCCCCAAGATCACAGTTACAGGGAGGTTATATGAACGCTAATTCTGCTGCCAAGGAAAGGACTCCAAAATCTCATGTTCACAAACACAAGGCTGTGTGTGCACCTGCTCCATGACTGGTTTTCAGAATCCACCAGCCTTTTCCAGCTTCAGCACCAGAATCTGTGATCAGTGAGACTGAAAATGGAAGCCAGGTTCTTCAGCGAAAGGTTGGACTGATGTCCTCAGAATGCAACAAACACAGAAATTAAGCTGTTTGCCAAAGCAGCCTCCTTTGAAGGATGGCACCTGAGAGATGGAATAGACCAGTGAGTACGGCAGGCAACTCCCAACCCCTGTACCCCAACCATGGCCAGAGGAAGGAAATCCTCTCTCTCCTTCAAAGTGGAAGAACACAGAGCAATTTCCAAGTCCATTCAGACTTTACCTTCTCCAGACGGATTCCTACATACATCTGATGCATGAAAACGCTATTCTAATTCTTTTTTTATTCTTTCTTTCTAACCATCCACCCAAGTGGTTAAAGGCAACTCCAGCTGGGGGTCGGGAGGCAACATATTTTGGTCCGGAGAACAGGATCTGGAGTCAGACAAGTCCTACCACCTACATGGCTGCCAGAAGGAGCATTTAAGAATAATTTTGATGGTGTCCTTCCTCTGTTGAAACCCTCGGATGACTGATCACTCGTGACCATGACTCACAGGCTCTTCACGATTTGGTCCTGCGTGCTCAGAGGCCCCCTCCTGCCCAGGCCCCAGACTTCCAGCCATCTTTCTAACTCCAAACCACCAGACTCATCTCTGCCTGTACCTTTCCTGTATTCTTGGCCAGTGATGGTCTCCCAGGTCCCCGAATATTTGCCTCCTCTTCCTTGTCATTCTTGCAGGTCCAATGACCCCTCCTCGGGGTCACCATCACCATCCCACCTCCCACAGAACGGTGACATGCTTTGGTCTTTAAAACAGCACCGAGCACATGGCCAGTGCTCAAGATACAGGCATGGCACAAATGAAAGACGATCTTTTATTCACCCTACTATGTGCCAGTCACAGTGTTTGGCTGGGAATATAAAATTTACAAGATGCATCTCCTTCCTTCGAGGACATTATAGTCTAGCAAAAGAGACAAAGGAATAGGCAACCACACTCGATGTGATAAAGGCTCCAAGAGGAGGAAACCCACTGAGGGGATCAACTGGACTAGGTTTAAGGGGTACAAGGAGGCTTCTCATCTATGTTGAGACCTAAAGGATAAGAACCAGCCCAGACAACAGGAAGGTCCTTCCAGGATGAAGACACCGCATGTACATAGACCCTAGAGCAAAAGAGAACATGACATTCAGGCAACCACAAGGAATTCAGTATAGGGACACACGCAGAGGCGGGACTACATGGAGGGCGGTAGCACAAAAGGAAGCTGGAGAGTTTTTTGTTGTTGTTGTTGTTGTTTTTAAGATTTTATTTATTTATTTGACAGATAGAGATCACAAGTAGGCAGAGAAGCAGGCAGAGAGAGAGAGAGGAGGAAGCAGGCTCCCCGCTGAGCAGAGAGCCGATATGGGGCTCCATCCCAGGACCCTGGGATCATGACCTGTGCTGAAGGCAGAGGCTTTAACCCACTGAGCCACCCAGGCGCCCCCTGGAGAGTTTTAATATTATTGAAGTTATCCAGATTTTTTAAAAACTTTTCCAGAGGGTGATCCAAAGCAATAAAGAGAAAGATGATACAAAAGGCATGTTAAAGCTATTTAGGAAAGAAATCTGTGAGACTCAGAGGCCAACAGGACAGAGAGAATGAGATGGACGGAGTCATGGTAACTAGCTTAGGGCTGTGAACCACTACCTAGTACCACCAGGATACCAAGGAATGGTCAGAAAGGGATTCGGAGTTCAGGAGGAACATTCAGGGAAAAGAGGGTGGCAGGTGTTGCAAAAGCTCACAGTAACACAAAGGAATGTAAAGACGGAAAATCTGCTGGGTAAGGATATGCGTTGGACGACACCTCTAAGCGACCCCTTCTATGGCAGGGCCCAGAAGCCTGAAAACTACATGTTTGAAAATCCCTTGCCCGCAGGGCTTCAGATTAGATCCTGGAGAGACCAGTGAGGCAAAGAGGGAGATGCCAATATTCTCCAACTGAAGCTATGGCCAGGTGTGTGGGCATTGGTACATGACACTTGTCTTTGGCTGGACTCATCCAACGCCCTCCTGAGGACCACCCACGGAGTCTACAGTGGCTAAGGCTGGGGTGGTTCTCCCTGAGACCACGGCACTTCCTGACTCCACGCACTTGGACAGCAGCTTCCCCGGCCTCACGCCCACGGTTCTTCCAACTATCCGGTGAGCTTTTCATTCCCTATATTAGTCCTTGCCTACTTGAATACCTAAAAGTGTTTTGACTTTTCTGACCAAACCTGAATGAGCGAACTAGAGGAAGACTGCGTAAGAACCATTTCAGAGCAGAGGTAGGGGCAGGGGACAACGTGCAGAGAGCAGAAAAGTGGGAAGGACGGGAGTTTGGGAGAAAACGCCAGACTCTTTGTATCAAAATGCTAAGAAGGAAGGAAGAAAGGACGGGAAGAAGGAGAGAAAAGAAGGAAAGAGGGAGAGAGGAGAGATTTGGGCAGAGCACGAAGGGAATGCTGGGGGAAGGAAGGCTTTAGGACAAAAACATGCTTATTGCAAAAAAAAAAAAAAAAAAAGTAATAATAACTGTCCTGGGAATCTCCCTGAAGGCCCGCTCAGCTCTGGGACCTCTAGGATCCTTTCCAGGGACCAGCCATTGGGCCCAGGCCTCCAATTCAAAGGTCCTTAAACTTAAGACTTTCTAGTTTATCTCCTAAGGAGATTACAGGTCCCAGAAAAACCACTGGCCTGGAGGGCAAAGGCTCTCTCTTGCCATCCCCTTCCTGGACCACACAGCCTATGGGGCATTACAACTTTTTTTTTTTTTTTTTTTTTTGGTGTATCCTTTATTTTCTTGGGAAGAGCTCAACTATACTGTATAGGTACTCTTTGTTAAAAAGCCATAATTTGTTCAAAGTAAATATTTAAAACATACCACAGCTTGAACTACGCTTTGTCATTTCTTCACTTCCTAACGTACTGGGCGCCTTGAGGTTAAAAAGAATCCAAATGGCCTGGGTCATCCTTGACTTTTGGAGGACCTTGGGAAACAGGGCCAAGCTGGCTTTTACTCCTCTCGGCTAAAGTAAACCACAGGTACTTATGTGGGAAGCTTATTCCAAATGAAATCAAGAGTGATGTGAAAAATAAAACCAATCCCATGAGCCTAGGCCCCGAACATTTTACACAAGCCCCCTGCCTTCCATCAACGTCTTCAGGAGAGGCCGTCCTCCCACAACGCAGAAATACCTGATAAATATTCTGAACCTTGCCCAATACTTGCAAGAAGATGACAGCTCCAACTCAAAATGTGGGGTGGCAGGGGACCCGTCCTGTGGCACGACACTGTGTGTGTGAGCATTTGAGTCTACGGGGAGCTGAACAACCAAGGGACTGGGTTCGGAACAGAATGTGTGTACCTTAAGCTCATTTTCTGTTATTTTCCCCTTCTAACTCTCCTTATGTTCCTTTGTGTTCAAGAAATGACATTTTCGCCCTCCAGAACCGAACTTCACATTTTTTAAATTTCTAAGGATGAGATGCTAGCTTAAAAGATAAGCTGGCTCTCCCCCTTTTTAATGCCCAGGTAATGAACTGAAATTACATACAAAGTTTGAATTTTTATGGGAAGTTATTCTTATCCTTTATTCTCTCTCAGTTTCAACTCTCTGCTCCGTCAACCCATAATTATAACTTTATTTCAAAATGGCCAAGAATGAAGCAGATATAGAAACACGTGGTAGTGGTACAAGATTTGAAGATTTATTATTATTATTATTATTATCATTGATGAAGAAAAGACAGAACCCCTGAAGGACTAAGTCCATTTTACATAAAAGTACACCAGGACCAAAACCTTAAGTTCTCTCAATGTTTATTGTTCATGCAACACCTCATTTGTAAACCAAGTTTGCACTTGACATTCATCATGTTTTGCTCACACGTACACCCCTCCTCATCCCCAGTTCACACTCTTGTAACTTTCCAGTGCTTTCAAAGGACCAAACAGAATGGAGTCTTAGGTTGGGCACAATGCACTGACCACGCCCCCCCCCCCCCCAATGTTCACCGTTCGTCGGTCTACTCCCCTTCTTTTACTGTGAAGGAGAGAAGGAGTAGGGTCAACCTTACCAAATTTCCACTTTGTGAATCAAAAGGACATCAGCCATTCTAGAAAGCTGAAGCAAATTCAAAAAATATATTTAAGCTTCACTGGTTTTTAATTTCCCATTAATATTCCAGAGGATGTAATGAGGTCAAGCAGATCAAGCAATCCTAGGAGATGCTAAGGAAGGGAATGGGCGGGATCAAGGCCCACCTCTGAGCCAAACGTTACAGGTGTTGGTCCATTTCAGCTTTATCATAAGCCCTTGGGTCCTATCACTTCCCCACTGCACCCACTGGGTACAGTCTCAGAGGCATGACGAGACCACCCCATATAGTGACCCAGCAGATGAGGTATAAGGTTAGGAATGGAACTCACGTGGTTGTATTTTACGAAGACTCAAACCATTGATGCCAACATGAATGCCCTCTGGAGTAACCTCCAAATGCCCTTGGAACCATGGCCAGGAGCAGCTGTCTCAACATCTTTCAGCAAAGACACAGCTAACAATCAAATAAACTGAGGCCAAGATGCCCTTCAACGGACGAATGGATAAGGAAGGTGTGGTCCATATACACTATGGAGTATTATGCCTCCATCAGAAAGGATGAATACCCAACTTTTGTAGCAACATGGACGGGACTGGAAGAGATTATGCTGAGTGAAGTAAGTCAAGCAGAGAGAGTCAATTATCATATGGTTTCACTTATTTGTGGAGCATAACAAATATCATGGAGGACAAGGGGTGTTAGAGAGGAGAAGGGAGTTGGGGGAAATTGGAAGGGGAGGTGAACCATGAGAGACTAAGGACTCTGAAAAACAATCTGAGGGGTTTGGAGTGGCGGGGGTTTGGGAGGTTGGGGTACCAGGTGGTGGGTATTATAGAGGGCACGGATTGCATGGAGCACTGGGTGTGGTGAAAAAATAATGACTACTGCTTTTCCGAAAATAAATAAATTTAATAATAAAAAAAAAAAAAAAACTGAGGCCAGGATGTCTTGTTTGGACCTTGACTTTCAAGAGTATTTTGCTTTAAAACCAGGTGTAAACAGAGGGCAAAGAGCTAGAAGAGAGGAAATGGCATGTTCTCTTATCTTGAGCATCCTTATCAGAAAGCACTCTGGTCAGCTAGTTATCTGATAAGAGAAGAACAAACCGATTTTGGTTTCAACGTCCTCCTGTCCCAAAAACATGGATGAAAATCAACTTTGAGGGAAAAAAGATCATTGGCAGGCTGGTTGTGATGGTTGTGTACTATCTCTCACTGCTGAGTGGTCCCCCCTTTTGGGCCTAGAAACCACTCAGAGAACTTCCTGTCTCCATCTCCATGGTGACAGGAGGTTGGCACTAGAGTGAGGACCGAACGTTTAGTTTTCGATGTGCTGGGAGAAGCAGAAAGCTTGGGTAGCAGCCACTCAGTGGTGCCCGTTAGGTGAAGACCAGTTCGCTCCCCAGGGGTGAGCTGCATGGAATTGGCTCTGTAGCAGGAGACCTGTCCACGGGGACACACTGCCGCAGCCAGGAGGCATGGTCCCCACACCGCAGCACTCAATGCCTTGTCAGCAGCATCTCAGTGAATCAATAGCCAGGATCTCTGCTTTCATGGGGCTTATGTTGGAGAGACATAGGCAGCAAGCAAGGAAACAAATGTATTAGATCACATCAGGTGAGAATAAGTATCCTAAAGATTATAAAAACAAGGCAACGCAGTCAGGGGAGACAGCCGTACAGATGTGTGGAGTGGTCAGGAAAGGAATCCCTGCAAAGTTGACACCTGAAAAATAAGGAGGAAGCTAGAGGCCGTCTGAAAGAAGAACGTTCCAGGAAGAAGAGCAGCAGAACAGCAAGTGCAAAGGCCCTGAGGTGCTGGTTGCTAAAACCAAAAATAGGGCCATGAAACCATATCTAAAATTGCTGGGGCCAGGTATCCTATGCTAGTTCAGTTTACTTAGGTTTTTGAAAGAAAATGATGCATACTTGGGGTGCCTGGGTGGCTCAGTTGTTAAACATCTGCCTGCAGCTCTGGTCATGATCCCAGGGTCTTGGGATCAAGCCCCCCATTACAGTCCCGGCTCAGGGGAGACGTCTGCTTCTCCCTCTCCCACTCCCCCTGCTTGTGTTTCCACTCTCTCTGTGTCTCTCTTTGTTAAATAAATAAATAAAATCTTTAAAAAAAATGATGCATGCTTATTATCCATATTTATTATAAATCTTCAGTGAAAGCTGGAGCAGCACCCCATAATCAAAGATAAATATTTCTATAGTAAGATATGATTATTTACATTAAATAGAACAAAAATTTATTATACCTACCTATATGTCAGTTCAGATCAAGCTTTTCCACCAAATGAATAATGATAAATTCTCAATTTTTGAAATGTTCTAGATTTCAAAATTGCAGTGTGAGATTGTGAACCTACTCAGGCTTGAAAAAAAAATAATTAAGTTGATAAAAGGGTCTCGGTTTTATGTTGTTAGCCATGAAGTTTTTCTTAGCCCTTGGCTCAACTATCACCTGGGCCAGCAAACCACAACATTAGAGTAAGGACAGATCAAATAAATGGGAATGGGAAGAGAGGTCTTATCGCCATGATGAAAATGCCCAGACAATGTGATGTGTGCATCAATCATCATGTGATGGCGATACATACACAGAACTTGGCAAATTTACTAAAATCACTGAGTTGTACACTGAAAACGGGTGAATTGTACTGGATGCCAATTAAACATCAATTAAGTTGTTAAGAAAAATATATCAATGGGAGAAACTGAAATGTGAACTAATGGTCTATTTTGCAAATGTAGAAACCCTCTTACATATCACACAATCCTATTTTCTCACATTAAACACGTGCCTAGTAATGTAAAATAATACAGTCACTTCGGAAGACAATCTGGCAGTTCTCTTGAAAGGCTAAACATAGACTTGCCATATGGTTCAGTTAATCCACTCCTATGTAGGCACACAAGAAAAAGAACTAAGTCCACGCAAAAGTTTATACACTAAACATTCTTAGCCATGCTACTCATTAATAGCCAAAAATGTGGAAATAACCCAAATGTCCATCAGGCAATGAATGGATAAAAAAAGGTGGTGTAGCCACAAAATGGAATATTATTTGGCAATAAAAAGAGATGAAGTACTACTTCGTGCCACTACACAGAACAACCTTGGAAACATGCTAAATAAAGAAAATCAGTCACAAAAGACTGCATATTGTATAACTAAAGGTATTGGGTTTCTTTATGGGCTGATAAAAATGTTCTAAAATTGATAGTGGAGATGATTGAACAACTATAAATAAACTAAAATCTAAGGAATTATGCACTTTATAAATGGGCAAATTGTATGGCATGTGAATTATATTTCAACAAAACTGTTGCCCCCCCCCAAAAAAAGTTTTTTTAGTATACTAGGGTGGAATTAAATATGTATTGTTGTCTGATCTTTTTCAAAGCGTACAACGGCTCCTTGGCACCTGTCACGTTAAGCGAGAACAACCTGTCAATCACCATCAACAGAGGGAAAGTTCTCATCCTGGGCAAGTCTGCAGAGAGATGTCAATCTCCTTTAAAGACTTACGTATTTACTTGGTTCTTAATTAGGATCTTTTATAAGTCTTTAGCACAACAACCCATTTCCGATTAACTAGCTAAATTACTACCACTTGCAATAAGCATGACAAGAAACACTAAATAAATATTATTCAGATAAAAAGTAAGTTAAATATATTGAAACGATCCTTAGACATGCACTGTTTGGAACATTCAACCCCTGGTGTCTACGAATTACAGCTTTGATGTCATCTAGCAGAATTCTAAGGTCGATCCAGAGCTAACCCACAAATAGCACTAATTAAAAATTTTCTCACTTCTTGGGAAAGAAAACACCAAATGGAGGAAAAGATCATAGGTTAGCAATAATGTTTTGGAAGGCTTATAATAATTTTTTACTGTTTGTTTATATCCCACCTCATTCCAAAAAGATTTTCTTGTTTTTACACTCAACATTAAGAAAAAAAAAAAGAAAGGCCTCTCTTATTAAATTAATTAAGAACAGACCATCTTAAGAGAAATGAAATTAATAAGTCAAGACATTTATTTCATTATTTTCTTGGTCAACAAATATTTATTAAGCATCTGCTGTATACAAAGAATCAGACAGTGGCCAGGCACTGGAGGGAACTAAAAAAAAAAAAAAAAAAATACTTGTGACAGTCTCTGTCCCATGGGAACTTAGAGTCCTATCTGGCAATCATAAATAATTACCCTGATGCTATTTGCAGATTTCAAATTCGAGAGGTGGAGGAAGTTGAGGGCAGGAGAGCTGACTCCCCCTCCTGAGGCCAGGAAGACAGAGCAGATGGATTCTGATCTAAGGCTAAAAGGTGTTTAGGACGTACACAGGTTCCGAGGAGAGAGGAGGGATATGCTTCGGGAACAGAGCGCACAACAGTCTGGGCAGAGAGCTAAGTAAGGCCAAACAGCACAGCGGGTCCAGTGCGGGGCCATGTCCGGACCATCGGTGTATGGGCTGAACTTCATCCTACATCAGTTCAAAGAGGTGCTAGAGGAAAAGTGACCCAGGGTCGTGAGAGGCCAGGGTCCCCTGGACAAGGCTTTGTCTTGTCCCACGGCCCCCCGGGGTGGTGTGTGCAGCTCTGAACACCACGCAGAGGGCTCCCCAGCTTAGCTCTCCGCTGTCATGGCAGAGGCTGGCCACACCCACCAACAGAAGGAACCTGTTCCCATTCTAAGCTGCTATTAAAAAAAAAAAAATTGGGGCACCTGGGTGGCTCAGTGGGTTAAGCCTCTGCCTTCAGCTCAGGTCATGATCTCAGGGTCCTGGGATCGAGCCCTGCATCGGGCTCTCTGCTCAGCGAGGAGCCTGCTTCCTCCTGACTCTCTGCCTGCCTCTCTGCCTACTTGTGATCTCTCCCTCTGTCAAATAAATAAATAAAATCTTTAAATAAAAAATGTGTCATTAAATTATATTAACAGTGGCGTTTTGTTGTTGTTTGTTTGTTTGTTTGTTTTGTTTTTTTTAAAGAACAGTGTTCCTTAGTCGTCTCAGGCCTGGGGGGCAAAAAAAGAAAGATAACACTTTCAGTGACCTATCACAGCCCTGAGTATATTGATGTTACGGGTATATGTATCTGTGATTATTTCTATGCTGTGAATTTAGTGCCACTAGATGGAGAGAATGTAAACAGGGTAAATAACATAAGCAAGAAAGGTTACAAGGGAACCACACATCCAAATATTAGCTTGCCTCAGCACACAGACACTGATTAGTAAGCTGATTATATCATATAAGCTGGTTCTGTGCTGAGAATTAAGGTTTATATACACCAGAAGAGACCAGTGACCTTCCTGGGTTCTGTCTTTCTCTCTCTCTCCCTCTCTCTCCTACCCCCCGACTCTCAAAAGAAATTAAGTTCAGCCATTATTTATTAAGCTAAAACTAGTAAGACACGTTTCCTCTTCTTGAAGAACACCATTGCACAAAACTGTTAAGGAAACAAATATCTAGTCAAGTACCTACTATGGGATATGATGAATGTTACAAATAATTCACATGTGGCAACTTTAAATAAACATTTAAATAAGAACAAATGCCAGTCAAGTTAAGTCAAAACAAGAACACCAGCATGTGCCTACATATTCTAATGAAATCTTGTTCTTCATATAACTTCCCTCATTTGCCAATACTTCCTGAAGGCGAACCACTTAATTTATTGTTTAGTAAGTCATGGCTTTTAACATGCTAATTCAACACATACTATGGACAGAGCTAGTAACTAACATGTAACAACATCCAGCAATGGATGGTGAGTCACCAGGGGAGAGACCAGTATTGGAGGTCGGTGAGGACATCCATCTAGACCATGCAAGTGGCAGGTAATGTTTTACTAGGTCAGGGACAAGGAAAGAGCAAAACAGTATTCTGAAGCCCCAAAGGGCCAGTGGGGACATAACTGCAGTTTGGGAAGACATGATGCCGAGGCCAGATCCCGGCCCACTCAAGGTGGGTTCAGACAGAAAGGCAAGCTGGCATGGTTTATAAAGGGACTAAAAGAAGCTCCTCTAGTACCAAGTTAGGGGGCAAGGGTTGCGGTCAGTGCTCTTTCCAGACCCTCTAAGCCTGTACATCTCTTGCAATACTCCCCTGGGATGATGATTTTAAGCAGCATTTCCCATGAGATCTGCACTGGGACTTGGATGGCTACTTCTTGTGATCAGATTGGAGGTGGTCAGAACTAGACATGGCAGCCTCCCTCTCTCTAGATGCTGGCCCTCAGGGAGGCCACTCGGGGCTGGACACAATTAGGTGGGAACAAAGATACGGATACATGAGTGCCAATGGGCAGAAAATCCCCCCACCCCAGTACCCACAGCAGGTTGGGGGCAGAACTCATACTCAACTGGAGTGCTCTGCTCTCCGGTGATTTTATTGATTTTAAAGAGATATCTTCCTTACCGAAGGGTCAAGGGAGTGAGTTCACTGAAGACAATTTATTGTGCAGAAATATTGGTTTAGTCTGCAGTTTAAAAAAAAAAAAAAACTCTTAGCAATACGACTGTATAGCTATAGGAGGACGAAATTATTGGAAAAGGTGCGCTGGTTGTCAGAGAATTGGACTTGGCGGTTTATCAAGTGTGAACAGGGGAGGATGCATGAATTCTAAGTCAACAGCCGCTTCAATCACTCCCGAGGACTTCCACCTGGCAGGTGCCTGGATTCCTGCCACAACATTTGCTCATGAAATGCACTTGCTTTGTCTCCCCGTTTTCTCTGCCCTCTGCTTCGGATCTATAGCACCCTTCCATTGGGAGGTTACTCTTCTCTTTCTAAGCACAGCAGCCTCTTCTAAGAACCTTACCCATAATTGTGAGATCCTTCTGGATACGGCAAATGTGTATTCAGTGAAATGGCTGCCTTTTTGTCATCAGGAGACAACCCGGAAAAAAAGAAGGAAAAAGAAGGAAAGTCAAGGGAAGCTAATTCTAAAGTCCGGGGTCCGTGTCTACTGGATGTTTCAACTAGTGGTTTCCAGACTGGAGTCCCTCCGTCTTCCTCCGAGTTTCCTCTCTTGGTTTTGCAGTTGTATTAAGAAGCCTCTCTACTTTAGGGGCAAAAAGCCTGTATCATTTAAAAAAAATAATAATAATCTAACACATATGTGGAGCTGGCATATCTCCTGCGAATCCAATGTAAGCCCCTTATCTTGCATCCTAATGGGTTTAAACATTTTCTGATGAGGGGAAAAATGTGTTTAGATCTGCTTTCCAGGTTTCGGAGCTAGGCGTTTTCTAGCCCTAGGGTTACTGATTCTCGAAAGGAAAGCCTAACTCCTCTTTCACTTTGACAGGTTTCCTAAATAAGTGCAGAGTAGTGGAAAAAGTAAGTCCTGTGTCAAAATCATTGAACTCTGGGTGTTATCCAAGCCAGTAACAAGCAGGTGTGTGTTCTCCATAGATGGTGCCTCTGGCTAGCCTCATCTCATCCCTACCCAGCAAGCTCTTATTTCTCCTTCAACACTCTTCACTGAATACCCCTGTCCCAAGAAACTTTTGTTAAACACTCCAAAGAAGAATGACTAGCTCCTTACTCTTTGGTCCTGGAACACTTTCCATGGAGTATTTGACAAATCTACATTGAACTGAGAGGCATGCTTCATCCGTATTGTACTGTAAACATCAGCTACAGAGCTGACCCATCCCTCCTCCCCTTCCTGGATACCCTGGGCTTGTCCACAGGTGGGTGCTCAGGCTTAGCAGGGGTACCCCCTGCCTGGTGATGCCCCAGAAACGTCAGCATTGAACAGCAACTGTTCAGCAATGAATGGTTTCTCTCATCTTTCTCTAGCCCATCCCTCTCCTATTAGGCTGATCTCTGGGACGTAGGTTTTGCCAACCTCTAGCACACAGTGATTACTCAGTTAGCCTGGGATGACTGCATCAGCGAGGGAAGGAGTCAAAAAATGTAAAAGCCTACAGTGCCCAGTCTCCGACGACCATTCAACACGCATGTTAAATTAATGGTTCCCTTCTCAGAACCTCTTTATCTGCCTATCCCTCCTGTCACTCCATGTTTTCGATCTTGTGTTTTAGAGACTTATGGACATCTCTTATCTCCTGGAATAGAGGCCCCCTGAGGTCTAGAACTTGCTTGATGACTCAGTGCATATAGTGCAGCATCCGGAACTCAGAAACCACTCCCATGCCTATTGACTATTCAGCGAATAGTACATGGGGTTGTAGGATATTTGGGATAGCCCCCCTTCCCTCAAAGAAGGTCCAACCACGTAAGTTGGTGAGTTGAGGTTTGTGAAACACACGTGTCACTATCTAATGACATATCACAACATGCAGCGAGTGCTGCCAGGTCCCTCAGCGCTCCATTCCTCCCCTCTCAGACAGAAATAACATAAAATTTATCTTCCATCTACTATAGAAAAATAAAGGGGATGGTGCATGAGATGATACACACTAAGAAATTCAAGTTTCTCTGACAAGGGGAGTTCAATATGTTATTAGTCAAACATAATGCTCAGAAAAGCTAAATATGATTATTTACTCCATGGTTATTCATTGATGTCAAAAATGCTACTTTTCATTCACCGCCTTCCTTATTCCACTTCCTTGCACTTATTTTTAGTTTAGAACAAATGCAGTCTGTGAATTATGATCTATATTGTAATAAAGAGCCAAGGAGAGTCACTGTAATCAAGCGAAAAAAAAAATCAATATTGGGAAATGCAATGGTCTTACTTCAAACATCTAAAATTGTTGTATAATTGGCTTTCTTCCATCTGCCATGCTTTTTTATTCACAATTTTTTTATACTGAAGGAGTAACTTGACCTACATGTGTTAAGAGGAAAAGAAATCACTTAAGTAGCAGCAAATGAGATACTATTATCACAGTTCAATATAAAATTGCCGTCCATCATTTAAACAATTTGATCTGTGGCAGGGACAGGAAATTTCCATAGACATTCTTAAAGACTACAAACATTTTTCAAGCTATCAAATTAACAGGCACAGGAATAATTAGAAGTCGCCCAAGGTCTTTCTATTCTGAAGGGAGAGATTTTTCAGGAAGATAAAATTGTGTGTCCCTGTTGTTTTGATATTTGGTCTTAATGAAAACAGGACCATGTTTCAGACAATGATTGAGCTACAGAGTGTCAAAAAGGTCTTCACTAATTATTTTTTTTAGGAAGCTAATCAACATACTCTACATAGAGAGAATGTTAATGTGTCCTCTTGATGGCTACACATGGGCCGGTTTAAAAGGCTTCGGCAGGGTCTGCCTAGCTCGTGCTTCTCCTCTGAGAGCCACTCGGGCACCCTGCTGAGGGGGCCCAGATGCCATACTGTCCTGACCGATCTTGTCTCAAGAGCGGACATCTGACCGAACTGGGCTCTTCAGATGCTCCCCTCTGAGAATTTGGAATTGGAGACTGGAGACCCTCAACCACCCCTATGGGACATTAAATGGAAGGCATGTGAATTGGGAAGGGGTCGTGGCTGTCATCGTGCACAGTGTCCAGAGACCCGAAGACAGCCAGGCTTCGAAGAGGACAGTGCCACCCGAGGCAGCGCAGCAGAGGTAAGAGGAGAAGGGCAGCTAGTTCCTGGTCACCTCCCGGCCCCAACCTCTCTCTCTGCAGGCTGCACCACACCCCGCTGTTGTTTTGCCATGACATCCTCATTTCCACCAGCACTGTTTCCCATGAGTTCTACTGATCTGTCACCAAAAGAACCTTGACACAATCTTGTCAGCCAACCCTGGCCATTGGGGCAGGCCAGCAAGAGAGTTTTTCTATAGCCTCTTAAAAACAATGACACAGTAACGACTATGGGAGCCTTCTGAATGTTCTGACTCAGAAGGCATCCAAAAATGTTGGCAATTCGGCTGGAGTATTTTTAGGTGTGGCTTAGCTAGAATCAATGGACAAGAGCACTGGCCAGAAAAGTTTCAAAGATCTCAGCTACTACTTTAACCCAGGAGGCCGAGGTGGTCCTATTGCCCAGGTGCGTTCTAAAGTGAATGGCATCGGGCCCCATCGGATCACAACATGGCCTACAAGCTGTGCCCTGATGCCAAGATTCCTCCCACTATCAGTGGTTAAAGGTCAGCTTTGGGCTATTTTTGGTTTTGTCTTTATTCTGGGGTGTGTGTGTGTGTGTGTGTGTGTGTGTGTTTTCTAGTCTGTTGAAGTCCAGTACTCCTATAAAGCACAAAAAAGACACTATGCTTGATGTCCCAGCAATGTCATATTGTTATAAATATTTCTAAACACTTGCTCTCAATTTCTTAACTCACTGCGGTGATAAACAGCTCCTGATACAACAACCAGCCCATGATCCACAAGGCGAGGAGTTCTGGTCTACCCTGTAAGTGTCTTGGGCAGCCTTACTCAGTGCTCTCCTGAAGACACTGTGACAGCCCACCTGGTAGAATATGCAGGTGCACCCTGCCTCAAAGGCTATTAGTAATCAAGTACCTGCATTTTCATTGGCAGCTTGGTGACTCTGGGCTAGGAACGTAACCTCTCTGAGAATTTCTCCCCATCTGCAAAATGGGAATGTATGATAGGCAGAATTCTAAGACACTCCTTGAAGATGCCCATTCTCTGGTCAACACATCCTGTCTCACCCCCTCCCCTTGAGCGTGAGCGACATTGGTAAATGTGCAGGAGAGTCACTGGCTTAAGGAGGTGACATTATATAAGATGTTTTGTCAGCAAAACGGGAGAGATGGATTCACTGCCACCTTTGAAGAAGTAAGCTGTCACAGTGTGAGCAGGGCAGGTGGCTAGGACCTGAGGGTGGCCTCCAGGAGCCAAGATCAACCCTGGCTAACAGCCAGAAAGAAATGCGGACTTCGGTCCTGTCACCTCAAGGGACTGGGTTCAGTCCACAACCTGAATGCGCTTGGAAGAGGACCCTGAATCCCCAGTGACACTGACGTCCCTGCCAACGTTTTGATTTCAGCCTGGTGAGATGCTGTGCCCAGAAGCCAGCCATGCTGTGCCCAGACCTCTGACCTACAGATAATAATAACAACAAAGGTGATGCTTTGTTATGCAGCAATAGAAAACTAATACAGAGGGTCATACCTACTAATCACAGGGTTGTTGCGAGGGTTAGAAATCATCTCTGCTTGGTGGCGAGCATGTCCTCATTGTTCAGGTCACAGAGGCAGACATATCATATTGATGATTGGTTTTCATAAGCCATAGTAAGCCTACTTACACAGTAATTAAATTATATGCATGTACAAGCACCCACATTCCCATACATTAAATTCCAACAGACGTCATAAGCCTTCCCACAGAGAACAATCTGCCTAACATTTTCAAAAACTAGCTTACAACCCTTAGGTCCCCCCTTGTGTCTGTCCTTCCTTATACTTGTGATAATCCTGGGATGTTGGTAAGGCAAATACTACAATTTGCATTAGACCAGCAAAATATCTGAGGCTCCACTCCACCCAACCCCTCACATAGCCAGTTGGCTGATGAAAGAACCAGATCACAAGCCTCATCTTTTAAAAATAATCTACAGCAGCTTTATTTTCAAATGCAAAGATTTCTTTAGCTACAATAAGCTGCCTCCTACAGTTTTTTAAAAATAAATTTTACAAACATCACGGATGCCATTGATTATAATGTAGATCTCTGCCCATCCTGAAATCACAGAGTAAACTGTATTTTCTGGTTCTCGAATGAAAATAAATAAATAAATAAAGGGGATATTCCCATAAGCAAAATCCCAGAAGTTGAATTGGGCATTCTTAGAGTCTGCCTTTTGCAGGGCGAGTTAAAAACCAGCCCAACAGTGTTGGGGATATGAAGACACGGGGTTCGCAGACCAAAGCTGCTCTATGTCTGACCTGTGAGTGATTTCAGACCTTCTCGCCAGGTATGCAACGTTTTCCATTCACACCACCGGTTCTGCGTCAACTTTTGCATTTCATTTATGACCACCTGTTTTACAAGCTGTGTAATTCTTTGCCGGTACTTAACTTGCCGTAAAAACAAATATTCAAATCATGATTGGATGGTGACCATTTTCACTGGCATGTTTCACAGCTGAGAAATATTAGATATTTTATGGTTTGTGTGCAGCTCCCTGAGAATATGGGATTTTTTAAAGTACCTGCGGCCACAAATAAAGTGACAAATATTAGCAATTCTTATAGATCATCATCTCCTTCCTCTTCTTTTGTTAACTTTCATAGACTCTCAAGCACTCACTGAAAACAAAACATTTTCAAGTTTCTGGATAGCTCTGTGGATAAGGCAAAAATGAAATAAAATACATACAGGGCGTTGGGCAGCCCCGGCCTTGAATGGACCACATCAATCTGCCTTGTGGGAATGATGGAGCTGAATGGCACTTACCTCTACTGAACACTCTACCTTTTGGAACAACACATACTCTATCATCATGAGACTTTACCTTATAAATGGTCTATAAATATAAGTGCCCCAAGAAATATGGGTAGAAAGTTTCTCTCCAAGGGAGAGCAGGCAAAATCTGCCAGTATCTACATTAGGTAGAGGCAACTGGGCTTGGAGGAACCAGAGACAGGAGTTAGATCCTTTCAGGTTGCAACCTGGATTGAGATAGTGCCAAGGGTAATGACTGAGAGTTTACGGGCTCAACCTGTGGCCTCCTGATGCCCTTGTGGCCTGGGTCCCACCAGGCGAGGGATAACAGAGCCTACCATAGATGAAGGCAGATCTAGGGTTCTCTAGGACCTTCGCAGAGCAGAGGTTTTTTATGCAACATTCAAGTTAGGGCTGACTCCCAGAATGTGATATTAGGGATTCTGTTGGTATATATTTTTTTTCATCCATCCGTCTGAAGAAAATGGAACTGAAAAACCCAAGTGGTTCTCTTACCCTTGCCAAAACAAAACCACCAAAATCCAATCAACCACCCAGATTAGGAGTCAACAAATGTTTCTACAAAGGGCCAGATGGTCAATACTTTCGGCTTTGCAGGCCACGTGGTCTCTGCCACAATTATTCAATATTGTTGTTATAATGCAAAGGCCACATGTAAAGGAACAGGTGTGGTTGTGTTCCAATAAAACTTTATTTACAAAAATAGGTGGCAGATCAACCAGACTTGGCCCACCGGCCATCATTAGCTGACTCCTGACCTAGGTCTCTGAAAACGTGCCCAGGACACTCATAATTTTTCCGTTGGCCTATTCTTTGGTTCACATACTGGTGTTCCAATGCTTGCCATTCCTCCCACTCCAACCTCCACCCACCGCTAGAGATGTCTACAGCACAGATCTGAGCACATCCCTCTGCTGTCAACATTTATGTGCCCCGCCATGGTCTGGAGTAGCACTCCAGATCTACACCAGGGATACCGTGATATGAGTCCAGACATCATGGCGGAGTTATCCACACAAGGGTACTATCATCAATACCATGTGTTTGAGAAGTGCCAGCTTCTCTAGCAAAGTTAAAGATACCTTTATTGCGGGACATCTAAGGACTACGCATGAATGGCATCCTGCAGTTATACAGGAGCTACAGTCTTTCCTCAAACATACTTGACTACGGAACTCTTTGTTCCAAGAGTATCACCAGGAACTTGCATTCCAGGAGGTACACCTTGGCACACACTCCCACATGACACAGTCCTTAGCATGACATGAGTGTCTTTTTATAATCTGGCTCGAAGCTGCACAGAGTTCCTGTTCTGCACCTGCCAGGACCCACCCAACATATCCTCTACCCTTGTCACAGGAGCTGTGCCCCACATCCCCAACACGCTGGGAGTTTTTCACATCTCTACACTGCACCACATGCCGAAACGCAATCTGCCAACCCAATCCTGTACTATAGGGACCAATGCCATGTTTAAGAAGCCTCTCCCAGGCTACTATCTATCTATCATCTATCTATCTATCTATCTATCTATTTAATTTCCCAGGTCTTCATGCCCAGAGAATATTGGAAATAATAACTCAATTATTCTGTACAGTGTGATTTACTCCTAACCTGATGGTGAGCAACGTAATCCTAGAGGAAGTGATATGTCTCCTTGGAACTTATGACCTTGAATGACTAATTTGAGGAAAGACCTCAAGTCTTTGTCTACTAAGTTCCTCTAATTTGGGGCAATGCATTCAGTTTAATAAGAGGTGATTTTTCCCATAAGGTATGTTATGATTATGCTAAATACACTCCCCCCTCTTTCTCTCTGCCCCATATTATTTACTGGGGACTCGCCAGACAACACAAAGGGATGACTGAGTAGGAGGATATGGGGAATATTTATGGGAGGAAGCAGAGGAGGGCAGGAAAGAAAGAAATTATCCTAAAACACATCCAAGAAATACCAAATATAAACTATTAAAATTAGTTTTCTCATTTGACTCCCCAACTTTTCCCTCTACCCTTTGACTTTTAATAATGGGAATATTGGTCTTCTAGCTCGTTTCTGGTTGAATCCCAATTTGCCGTGTTGTTGATTCACAGGCAATTTCACACACTAGGTACCGGGATAGGAATGACTGAATGGCCGGGCTAGAGAGAACAGCACAATCATTTTTCAAGGAAAAAAGCCACGGGCCAGCAGGGAGGCGCCTCGCCCCAGCAGCTCTCCCACGGATGCCTCACATTTCAGGAGATTGTTCAAGGGCCATGAGGCACCCCTCCTATCCTTCCCCAGGCCTCTGATTTTAAGTATTCTCAGGCATTACCATCCTAATTTTACAGCCGATGAAACTAGAGCCAGGAGAAATTGAGTGGCCTGCCCAAGCGGCTCCCTTGAACACCGAATGTTAATGCCGAGATGCCACAAATCGGTGCTTCCTCCTGTCATGGCTTCAGAGAGACAACATAAATGAAACCACATATTCCTTTCACAAAGAAACAATTTTATGAATTCTGGATTCCAATATAAGTAATACTTATATTGATAAACAGCAATGACAAAAAGACATGATCAACCCTCTCCTTTCAATCCCTTGTTTGTACAGTGTATTATTTTTTTAAAAAATAGACTTTATTGGAAGGGGCAGAGGGAGAGGGACAGAAAGAGAACCTCAAGCAGGTTCCATGCTGAGCATGGGGCTCAGATCCCACAACCCTGAGCCCATGCAGGGCTCAATCCCACAGCCCTGAGATCATGACCTGAGCCAGAGCCAGATGCTTAACCAACTGAGCCACTCAGGTGCCCCAAGACTTTATGTTTTAGAGCAGTTTTAAGTTTACAGAGAAATTGAGGGTAAAGTAAGGAAGACTCCCACATACCACCTCAACCCCCACCACACATAGACACACACACCTCACATCCAGTAATACTATATCTGCATTACAGTGCTACATATGTTGCAATCGACAAGACAATATACCATTAACTAAAGTACACAGGTTTACATTAGGGTTCATCCTTTTTTTGTGCATTTTATGAATATAATGACATGCGCCCACCATTAGAGTATCATACAGAGAAGTCTCCCTGCTCTAAAAATGTCCTGTACTCCCCTGTTCACCCACACTTCTCCAAACCCCTAGCCACCAATGATCACCTTCCTGTCTCCATAGTTTGGGTTTTTCTAAAATGTCATATAGCTGGAATCATGCAGTATAGAGTTCTTCCATACTGGCTTCTTCTTATGCATTGGAAGTTCCTCTGTGCCTGTGCACAGCTTGACAGCTCATTTTTTTAAACACTAAATAATATTCCATTGTCTGAATATATCACCGTTTATCCATTCACTGTTGAACAACATCTTGGTTGCTTCCAAGTTTTAGCAATTATGAATAAAGCCGTTATAAATATTCATGGGCAGCCTTTTGTGTACCCGTAAGTTTTTAACTCACTTGACTAAATACTAAGGAACACAATTCCTAGATTGTACAGAAAGAGTATTTTTCCTTTTATAAAAAGCCACCAAACTATCTTCCGAAATGACTACACCATTATTCATTCCCACTAGCAATGAATGAGCGTTCCTGTTGCTCCATACCCTCTCCAACATTTGATGTTAAGCATATTACATTTTTATAAAAGATGTAAGTGTGACCGCCTCAATTTACAACAACTTTTATGGAACATAGCTGTTGTGTCCTAAGGGACATGACTGGCTATTTCAGATACCTAAATCCATCATCCCAGGTTGCTATAGGGCTAATTGTATTCATTGACCACACTGTACTCACTTAATAAATGATTAATAATTATTAATAAAACCTGGGGCTCCTGGGTGGCTCAGTAGGTTAAAGCCTCTGCCTTCGGCTCAGGTCATGATCCCAAGGTTCTGGGTTTGAGCCCCACATCGGGCTCTCTGCTCAGCAGGGAGCCTGCTTCCCTTCCTCTCGCTCTGCCTGCCTCTCTGTCTACTCGTAATCTGTCTGTTAAAAAAATAAATAAAATTTAAAAAAAGTAATTATTAATAAAACAATAAATAAATGGGGGTCTCCTACACCCTGAGTAATGCAAAAGCACTAAGGACAGAGTGATTAACAAGACATATGGTTCCTGCACTCACAGCTTGCACAGCATGGCACACACCAGGGAGGTGCCACTCATGGTCACCTCCCATCAAGATAAACCAAAGGTACGTGAGGCAAACGTGAGCCTCATGGTAAGTCCTCAGTCACAACAGCCCACAAGGAAGGGGTCCTACAGTCATACCCAGGATGACAAAACAAAGGGCCTAAACTTCCTGCAACTGTGTTTTTGCGAAGTTGCCAGGAAGAATGTGCTCTGCCAGAAAAATCAGGGAGAAAGGTAACACAAAATCTAAAATAAGGAAGTGCTTCTGGGAGTTTCTGAATCAAGAGTGTCTATCATTGTATATATGGTCCACATCTTCTTTATCCATTCGTCCATTGAAGGGCATCTGTGTTCTTTCCGCAGTTTGGCGACCATGGCCATTGCTGCTATGAACACTGGGGTAGAGGTGGCCCTTCTTTTCACTGCATCTGTATCTTTGGGGTAAATACCCAGTACTGCAATTTCTAGGTCCTAGGGTAGCTCTATTTTTCACTTTTTGAGGAACCTCCACACTGTTTTTCAGAGTGGCTGTACCAACTTGCATTCTCACCAACAGTGTAAGACGGTTCCCCTTTCTCCACAACCTCTCTAACATTTGCTGTTTCTTGCCTTGTCAATTTTTGCCATTCTAGCTGGTGTAAGGTGGTATTTCGGTGTGGTTTTGATTTGAATCTCCCTGATGGTAAAGATGATGAACATTTTTTCATGGGTCTGTTAGCCATCTGTAAGTCTTCTATTGAGAAGTGTCTGTTCATGTCTTCTGCCCACTTTTTGATTTGATTATTTGTTTTTTGGGGGTTGCGTTTGAGACGTTCTTTATAGATCTTGGACATCAGCCCTTTATCTGTAGTGTCACTAGCAAATATCTTCTCCTCTTCTGTGGTCCATATATACAAATGGAATATTACTCAGCCATCAGAAAGAATGAATACCCAGCTTTTACATCAACATGGATGGGACTGGAGGAGATAATGCTGAGTGAAGTAAGTCAAGCAGAGAAAGTCAATCACCATATGGTTTCACTTACTTGTGTAACATAAGGAACAGCATGGAGGACATCAGGAGAAGGAAGGGGAAAATGAATGGGGGGTAAATCAGAGGCAGAGATGAATCATGAGAGTCTATGGACTCCAGGAAACAAACGGAGGGTTTTAGAAGGGAGAATGTTGGGGGGATGGGTGAGCCTGGTGATGGGTATTAGGGAGGGCACAGACTGCATGGAACACTGGTGTTATACACAAACAATGAATTATGGAACACTACATCAAAAACTAATGATGTACTGTGTGGTGACTAACATAACATAAAAAGAGAGAGAAAGAGAGTGAGAGTATGTGTATCATCTCTGAAAGTGGTTCTGATAACACTAATGTCAGAAATGTAATTTTTTTAAAATTAATACCACTCTGAACAGACTTTTTAGACCCGTTTGGTCTATTTTCAATGAATAGCACTAACAAAATTGATCAGTATTTTTTGGGGGGGGGGTACCTGTTAACATTTAATACTGAGCACTCCTTATATTTTAAGGCTACCACTTTATCCATCCTCTATTCTTTAAGACTACTCATAGACTCTGCTGTGCTGGGAGCACCTCCAAGCCAGCCCACATTATTTACAAGGGTTTCACAGAGACGGGAACACAGGGCCTGACAGTGGTGGCCAAGGCATAACTCACCGCACTGTGTCAAGGTTAGACCTTGATGCCAATAAAGATTCATTAGGTTCAAAAAACTGAATCAGCAGTGTCTTTGCAGTGACCTGAACACACAGGTTGGCAGAGAGCTCTGGAAGTTCTTGGCAAAAAGTAAGATGAAAAGACAGTTTTTAATTCATATACCCCATGACAAAGATAGGGAAGAGCAGACCACACAAACATGGAAAACCAAAAAATAAGATTAAAATGATTAAGGAAACACCACCCCATTAGCTCAGCTCAGGTTCCTTAAATGAGTGCGCTCTCTCTCTCTCTCTCTCTCTGGAGAATGGCGACTAACCTACATTGACCCTCATCTTGTAAAGACTTTCCGGGGGGGGGGGGGCGGGGGTGGTCATCCCAGAACACATCAGGAGCGACCTCTGCTGTCTGTAAGGAAATCAGGCCAGGATGATCCAGCCAGCCCTGCGGATCTCCAAACGACCTACTGACAAAGAACGGAGCAATTCCACAGTCACTGGCCCCAGCTTCCAGAGCAGTCAGTGAGAGCAGAGCAGTAAACAGGGTGGCTATGCATGTACTTGTACAATGGACTTCCCCAGTCTAACCAGAGTGAGCAAAGTAAAAAGCGTCTGCAGTCCAACTGGGCTCCCTCCCCTGAGGGAGGGAGTCCCCAGAGTCTTCCTGGTGACATGACTATGTTACTATGACAGACCATCTCTATGACAATCCTCCCAAACCTTCCTCTCCAACTTGGACTCCAGCCTTGGGCTTAACGCTCATGGAGCCAACGGCATCTTATATATCTCCACTTGCACGTCTAACAGACTTCTCAAACTTGGGGTGCGGGGGGACAGAAGGGAACTAAAGGCTGTAAGGCAAAATCTAGGAGTTAATCATTCCTTTCTCTCCTTCCCTCAACCTTCCCACACACAATCACTCCCCCACGGCCAATCTATGTGCAACTCCAGAAGACTCTAATGTCAAATGTACCCTGACCATACCTCTCCCCATCTCTCCTGATAAACCCTGTTCCCTGATCTCTTCACTGATGAGTGTCGATGTTAGTTTTCAACTCCTTGGAAACTGACAAACATAAAAGCCCCCTTGCTGGCTTCATTCCCTCTTTCACTGGTTGCAGGCTAGTCTCCCTGCACCAGGGGGAGCAACCAGGGCATAAATCAGATTACATCTCTTCCTGCTTGAAATCCCTCGACGGCCTCCAGTTGCACTTTAAGGAAAGTCTCTACTCCCAGCCCTTGCCTGCCAAGCTGTGTATAACCTGACCCCACCCCTTTCCTCAACCTCATCCTTTGTACAGATCCCGGCATCACACCGTTGCTTTGGCAGAGACTGTCCCTGACTCCCCCTCTAAAGAGAACACCCTCCCATAGCCTGTCACTTCCATTCTCTGCCACGGACCTACCATTCTTCCGATACGCACCCGCACACACAATTGCAGGGTCTGTTGACAACAGTATCTCCACTGCCCAGGATGGAGAATGTCCCCAGCAAATATTCTGTGGAAGGAATGGAAACTGAAAAGCCGTCATTCAATAATTCCCATATAATCATTTTCCTCTCAGCTGTTGTAGATGATTTTTTGTTTTTGTTACTGCTGTTGAGGAAAAGATGAAGTAACTGGCTTAGATTTGCAGACCAGGTTGTACAAAAAAGATCCGCATCATTAAATGCTGGAATCCTACTCAAGCCTGAGGAGAGACACGTGGGAACCAAGGAGCCTGAGGGGTCCGGCAGACACAGGTCTTCGAGCTCACATTCCAGCCACTGGACAGAATGACAAGTGGAATTAAATTTAATATTGAAATAGTTTTGCCCTTCTTTTTGTGGGTGTTGTTCCTTTTGGCTGATTTTGCATGATTTAAATTGGTTCTGCTGAGAAGGAAAAGCATTGACAGAAAACTCTGAATGCACCATAAAGAGACTCAAAGACACTCAGGAGGGGCCCATGGATGGAAACCACTGGAACCCCATTAAACTTGCAGCTCACCACGGCACTGCTTGTCAGTTTTTATTATACGTGCTTTTTTTTCTTTTTTGGTTTTAGGCCTTTAAAAAGAAAAACCCTTCATACTGTATAAGCTTTAAAGTAATGGAAACACTAGTCATTGTTGACTTTTGCCCATGCCTCAAATTCAGTTTAAGGAGATACCATCGGGGGTGCTAAAGGGCCCTGTGCCGTACTTAAAACAACAGTAAACTGGATCGTGTCCCCTTAATTCCCCGTGTGAGGGTGTCTGCGGCGGACTTAGAAAGTGCACACCAAAGCCAATAATTCTAAGGAGAGAAATGCCTCCACTTCCGAGATCTAATCCAAAGCAAACACTGCACAGCACGTACGGGTAGGTGTTGAGGGGCTGGAAGGCTGAGATTTATGTGCAAAAATGAGAAAGCTCTGAATGTGTATAGTTTGGCGAAGGAGACATGATAACTGCCCTTAAATTTTTGACAGAGCACCAGCGCTAGACAGAGGAGGTAATTAGAGGTAACAGGAATCTCAGGCAAAGTGGATAAAAAGCGTCCTGGTGGGAAGACCTTCTAGATGGGAAAATAGTTCTGCTGAGTCCGGGACACAGCCTTGCCCCACAGGGGCCTCTCCTGGGGCTCCCTGGCCTCGCCCAGAGCAGGGCTGGTTGGCCTGACTTTCCAATCAGGCCAGGGTGGCAAGAAGCCTGTGTCTGCGGGGAGGTTGCCTTGGAAATGCCACTGGCCTCCCTAAAATCTGCTGGGGGAGAGGAGGGTATTTCCAAGGGGTCCCTTCAGGTCCCTGAGTGGAGGCTGGCATTTTGGTACATCACTCTAGTGTCCTCCATTGCTGAGGGAGAGGGGATGCTGACTGACCCATCAGATTACCCAGCCCCCCCATGCCACGTTTGTGGACAGCGGTGGTTCCCAGGCTCAGCTGAAGCGGGAGCAGGATGTTGGTTTGATAAAAATACCATTCCTGGACTTCTTTACACCCACACCTGCTGAACCAAGTCTACACGGCATACACTGGTATGGAGCAGAAGTGGGATTCAAACTTGCCACATTCAAACCTTGAGACCCTGCCCTTAGCTGCTGGTCGCGGACCATGAGGCGATGGCTCTGTGTCCCCCAATAATTTCAAATGTCAATCTCTGGGTTTGGTTTTGTTTCATTTTTTAAGAGCTACCGAGAAATTCTGCTGCCCTAATTGTCCTGCTGTTTCTGACTCTGAGGAAGCTGCTGTATCAGTTAAGTTGGTCACAGGACTTAAAGGAAGTGACTAGAAAACCACCAGATAAACTGGCCAGAATTTATCAGGATTTACAACCACAGCTGTATCCCCAAAGTCCTAGAAGTGACTATTTCTAACATTTGCAGATATGTCCCTGAAATAAAGTACCATTGCCTTCCGACCTACACATTACCTCAGATCGCTGGAGCTGTGTGTCACCCAGGATGAGCTGGCTCTCCTGTCGCCCCAGGAACCATCAGGTGTCTGATCTGGTTGGGAATAGCTTTTTTTTTTTTTTTAGATTGATTTATTTATTTATTTGACAGACAGATCACAAGTAGGCAGAGAGGCAGGCAGAGAGAGAGGGGGAAGCAGGCTCCCCGCTGAGCAGAGAGCCCGATGCGGGGCTCGATCCCAGGACCCTGGGATCATGACCTGAGCCGAAGGCAGAGGCTTAACCCGCTGAGCCACCCAGGTGCCCCGGGAATAGCTTTTAAAAACCTTAGCAGATGCTGCTTTTTTGTTTGCAACCTTTCCACACATGCATTATGTGCCAGTGAACCCATGAGTTATAATCGACTTTCCCCCAAGTTTATGCCTATGATTTGCACAGATCAATTTGTTCACGTTGAAGTACCTTTAACAAGTGTTTATCAAATATCTTGTATGAGTACCAGTGAAAGTACCCCTAGGAGGAGTAACAATAACACAACCACCAACACCACACCACTGTCTTTCAATTGTACTGAACCCTGGGACACTCCCTTGACAATAATCCTATGAGGTAGGTGTTAACTCTCACTTCTGTTTTTGCAAATGGCTCAGTAGTTCATGGAAATGTTAAGGAGCTTGGATGGTGGGGGCAAAGAGGCAGAGCCAAAACCAGAAATCAGGTACATCCTCTGTGCTCTGACTTCGGTGCTGTATGACCTTCCATTATGCCAAGTGCAAGGGGATTGCCAGAACAAAGAAGAATGCTTTGGCTCATCTAGGGCATGTCATCCGGACTGGGGAAGTTAGACCAGCATCTGCACCCTGTGTCAATGCAGTATAGGTCATCAACAGCAAAGCATCAAGAGCCATGAGAACCGGGAGGAAGGAGACATAGCTGCAGAATCTGACAGTGTAGCAAAGGCAGAATCAGACTGACTCTGAAAAGGAGGGATTCAGTACAAGTGAAGGTGAATCAGAAGAGTAGCTTGGGACCAGTCTGTGGGACGCCAAGAGGGAGCTGAGCAACGGGTGTAAAACTGGAATGTGCTTTGGAAAAGTCATCTGGTGGCAGGGCTGAGCCTTGAATATGGGGCAGTAGGCAGGGGGCCAGTGCTCACTTTCCAAGAACTGTCTCCACAAAATGTAATGTGTGTGGGGATGACAGCGAGTCTAAAAAGGAGGCTACCCATGGTCATGTTGAAAGAGCTTCTCCCCCTGTTACACAAGGTGGAACCACAGGAACCTGCAGAGATCAATCACTCTTTAAAGGCATCACATCCCAACTCCCCTTGGTTACCTAGAACGTTCAAACATGGAGAAACAGCTCAGAAATAAAGAGTTGTACAAAGCAGGGGACATAAATGTCTGAAGGCTTTTTGACTCGTAGCTTAAACACCACTGTAACAAAATAGAAAATGGCAGTGAGCCTCAGCAGTAAGCCACCAAGGGCCATCAGATGAGAAAAAGGAGACAGAAAATGGTTAAAAATCAAACTCTTAGAATGGCCAAAATTAGCAAGAGGAGAAACAACGTGTGTTGGAGAGGATGTGGAGAAAGGGGAACCCTCTTACACTGTTGGTGGGAATGCAAGTTGGTGCAGCCTCTTTGGAGAACAGTGTGGAGATTCCTCAAGAAATTAAAAATAGAGCTTCTCTATGACCCTGCAATTGCACTACTGGGTATTTATCCCAAAGATACAGATGTAGTGAAAAGAAGGGCCATCTTACCTCAATGTTTATAGCAGCAATGTCCACAGTCACCAAACTGTGGAAAGAACCAAGATGCCCTTCAACGGACGAATGGATAAGAAAGATGTGGTCCATATACACTATGGAGTATTATGCCTCCATCAGAAAAGATGAATACCCAACTTTTGCAGCAACATGGACGAGACTGGAAGAGATTATGCTGAGTGAAATAAGTCAAGTAGAGAGAGTCAATTATCATATGGTTTCACTTATTTGTGGAGAATAACAAATAGCATGGAGGACATGGGGAGTTAGAGAGGAGAAGGGAGTTGAGGTAAATTGGAAGGGGAGGTGAACCATGAGAGACTATGGACTCTGAAAAACAATCTGAGGGGTCTGAAGGGGCAGGGGGTGGGAGGTTGGGGGAACCAGGTGGTGGGTATTAGAGAGGGCACGGATTGCATGGGGCACTGGGTGTGGTGCAAAAACAATGAATACTGTTATGCTGAAAAGAAATTTTAAAAAAAAGATTAAAAATCTAAAAAAAAAAAAATCAAACTCAAAAACTCAAAATCCATAGCAGCCTAGAAACATTTGTTCTGGAAGCAAACAAGCTCTGAATGCTTTACTAAATAACTATGCCATGACTAATGGACGTTAAATGTCATTGAGGAGACCACAAAGGAAATATTAAATTATGATGCCATTCAGATAGGCAGTCAGGTAGAGAACACACTCAAAACACAGGTCCCGTGAAACTCACCCTACTTTACAAGGCTTGATGCTTCAGGTATCTGGAAAGTTCTCTCCCGCACAGTGATCACCTGGGATGTGAGCAGGAGGGCACCAGGTGGCTAGCTAAAAGCTGAAGTGTTCAACCGGTCATCCTGAAACTTCTAGATGCTTCTGACTGCACTTAAGTGAAGCACGCACAAAATATGAGAGTGAATTATTTTAGAAGAACCTAAAATAGTCCACAACTTTGGGGTAAAGTCTCTATCTAATCTATTAATATCTATTCCTAATCCTAATAAAGTCATGAACTCTCCCAACACACCCGACCTCAAACTCAGTGGGAGAAAGACCGCATCTGTCTTGCTCACTTCTCCATCTCGCGACCTGGCGCTGCACCTGAAGTGTAACAGATGCTTAATAAATGCTGCATTAATGAAAAAAATAAATAAATAGAAAAGTGATTAGCCTCAATCAGGAAAATACTACACTTCTCTGAAATGTCCATTTAAATAAAATGAGCACTAAAGTTAAACTATACAGCTAGTAACCCATTTGGAATATCTAGCAAGAGTGTAGTTATTTGAACATCTTTAATAAGGGGGGGGCACCTGGGCGGCTCAGTCAGCTAAGCATTTGCCTTCCCCTCAGGTCATGATCTTGGGGTCCTGGGATAGAGTCCCACCACGGGCTTCCTGCTCTGTGGGGAGTCTGCTTCTCCCTCTCCCTCTGCCCTTTCCCAACTCTTATGTGTGCTCGCTCTTTCTCAAAAAAGAAATTTTTTTAAAAATCTTAAAAAAATGGGCAGGAAGTCAGTCCATTTCCCCTTCAAAGGCTAGTCTCTCTATCCCCTCACTATACAAGCTGTGGAAGGACAGACACTGAGCAGCAAGCGGGAAAGAGGCACTGCCCAGCGGGCGGCCAAGTCGACTCTTAGGAAGGTATAACTGAATTCAGCTACTTTGGTTGCAAAGTGTCAAATACTGCACCAATAGACGAAATACAAGACAAAGGTCCAGGCGACATCTGAACCGAAGAGCTCCGTGTCCAAGGAATGTGTTAGAGAGAATTTACATCATGGCAACCAGCATTCACAGACACATCACAGAAGGCAAGCACCACTCTGGACACCGGGGTAAAGAACAGAGGTTCCTGATGCTCAGATGCAGAAAGGAGACTGGGAAATGAGATGAGAATTTAAAGAAGTCGGGATCAGACAGAGCAGGACATGTGTCCTAACAAAGGAGAGATGCTGAACGGGAGGACCGTCCCCTAACAAAGCCAAGCTGTGGGCTGTCCTTGGTGGACGGCTTGCCCAGGCGGTATGATTTTTCAGGAAGGTTTGAGGACAAAAGAGGCTTAAACCTAATTAAAAAGGGAGGAAAAAAAAAAAGGAGCTTATTGGTGATTTTAAAGATAAGGAAGCAAATAATGAAAAGTTAGACAGACAAAAATTAAAGGAGCAGAGTGAAATAAAGATAAACACAGCAATGCTCTGGAAAGATAAGGAGGAAACAGCTTGGCGCAGAGTCAGGGGAGCCATTAAGGGCTGTGGCGAGGAGGAGTGACAGATGGGGCTGGTAGTGTTGATGGGCTCCATGAAGTCTTTGCTTTGAAATTCCTAAAAGGAGCTGCCTCTTAGGAATGTCTCCTAATGAGAGATTCCAAATGAGAAAGTGCAATGTTCAGAACGAATGGCTGCAGAAAGCCAGGCCGGGACAGATTCAATGCATCGGCTCCGTGTGCTCAGGATGGGTGGGCGCCCCCCCAACTCTGCTTGCTGCCATCGTCCTGTCTCTCTCCTTGAGCCCCACAGTGTGACTGCAGAGTTGGGAGCTACAACTGAGAGAGCGACTCAGAAACTCAGCACCGCACTCTCTGAGATGCCTGTCTTTTTTGGCCACCCTACCCCCATCCCACCGCCCCACCTCCATCCCCAGACCCGTGTTGCTCCTCCCTCTCTGAGACAGATCCATGAGCTTCTCACTAGGCCTGCAGGATGCTAATCAAAAAAGCCACAGTCGCAATTAGGTGTTTCTGAAGTGAGCATCTCTCTTCTTAACAGAAAAGAAAGATGAGCCAGTAATTTTAGGGCCATTTGCAATAATCCACAGAAGGAGGCAAAGTTGAGTTATGGGTAAAGAAATAGCAGCGCTTCTTGGAGAACAAGAGGCTCCTGATAACGTGCCTTGAATTTCCATTTCAACGGAAATAGATGTCTCTGTTGAGTTCATTGTATCGAGCATTTTCTAACTGAAACATAATATTGTAGATATCAGAGCATTGGCAATAAAATTACCAGAAAATTATCCATTTTGACTTGACTATGGAGATCCTGTCAATTAAAATCTATTTTATCTTGCCGTTAAAATGTTTCAATGAGTGATGGGTCACGGTTCTTTTAGCAGCAATGCCAGCCAATAAGATAAAGAAGAAACCCTTCAAAATGCTTGCTCGGGCTGAGAAAGATGGCCACACTTCAGAAAGAACAATAATTGGTGATGTTGAACCCATTCACAAGGCAGCAAAGGGGTCTACGGTTCGAGAACTGGATTCCAGTCGAGATGCCGTTTCATCCCTGGCTGCTACATTGTTTTCGATCAAGCCATGGGTTGCTGTCAATTCATCAGTCCAACAAACCTGAAAGCAGAAGAGTCCAGGAATTTTCTATCAAGAAACATTAACTTCTTCACTTTCATACATGAGTCAAATAAATGCTATGATGTGATTTTCTGTACATGGGCTTGCTTTGAAAAGCATAGAGCCCCACACAATTGCATTTACTAAATAAGCATTTGCAAGCCCCTCTAGGGTACAAGTCCCCTTGCGATTTCCTGTCTTCCAGAGGCTTCCCATCTGTGATGGGAAGGTGGGCCCAGACCACTTGGCACATGCATGGGCCCTAAGGTTATTTGTGAATGCACAGTGGACCCCCAGGCAAGGAGGTGTCTCCCTGTTCTACCTGGGATAGGGCAGAGCAGAGTCCTGAGTCATCTTACCAGACCCATGGGATCACCTGGCAAAAACCCCAAAAGAGCTTTTATGAAGAAGGTGCAGAGACTAAAGGGAAAAAAAAAAAAAAATCAGCCCAAACAAGTTATTTCTGATCCTGACCCAGAATAATCTCATTCTTCATTTGGTGCCCTCCCAAACCTCTGATGTTAAATACAGAAATAAGCAGGTTCTGTGTTAAGGGTATTTATTACAAGGCATCTGTCAAATCTAATAGAAAAACAAGCAGAAGAAAGACAAGTATCATCTTAAATTATCATCTACCAGACTTATTAGTAAGGTAGAATGAAGATCTCCATTCCAGCTGGTCTCCAACAAAGGGAGGGAGTATCACAATCCTAAAAGAGCATCTAAATGGTCTCTTCCTCAAGTCCCCGTGCCAGCAGGAAAGTGCACTCATGAAGAGAAGGAGCCCTCGAGTTGGGCAGATGGAAATTTAATCCCAGTTTTGCCATTTACCGGCTCAGCTACTGGCCTCCCAGCCTCTTCCTCCTTATTGGTAAATGTGAGACAGAGTAATAACTATTAGGATTAGTGCCCTTATAAGAAGAGACCAGAGAGCTAGCTTGCTCTCTTTCTGCCACATGAGGATACAGCGAGAAGTCGGCAGTCCGCAACCCGGAAGAGGGTCCTCACAAGAACCTGACCTTGCTGGCACCCTGATCTGGGATCTCCATCCTCCAGCTCCATGGGGAATAGACTCCATTGTTTTTTTTATTATTATTATTAAAGATTTTATTTATTTATTTGAGAGAGAATGAGTGAGAGAGAGCATCAGAGAGGAGAAGGTCACAGGGAGAAGCAGGCTCCCCAAGGAGTTGGGAGCCCGATGCGGGACTCGAACCCGGAAGTCCAGGGTCATGACCTGAGCTGAAGGCAGTCGCTCAACCCACTGAGCCACCCAGGCGCCCCTAGACTCCATTGTTTATAAGCCTCTTAGTCTATGGCTCTTTGTTACAGCGGCCTGAACTAAGACACTGTGTAACACAGAGTGACCTCTAACAGAAACTATTGACTGTAGTTAATAACAATGTATCCATCTTCATCAATTTTAACAAATGTATTGCACTAACACAAGACGTTAATAAAAGAAAAAACTGCAAAATCGTGCGGGGTAACAGAGGAGAAAATAGGTATAGGGGAACACTCTGTACTTCCTGCTCCATTTTTCTGTAACCCTAAAACTTTTCTAAAACAGAGTGTTTATGAATTTAAGAAGATGCTTGAGAAGAACAGCAATTATGCTATCTCAACAAATTCAAGTGTAATTAACCTCTACATATTACAAACAGAATACAGAAAACTCTGGAGAAGCTCTTTGGTATTCGAAAGCAGAAAGAGATCCCATGCCATTCTCCCGGATGCAGTCTGTTCTGAAAGCCCAGAAGGATCTCTTCAGACAGCTGTCCTCCCTGGCATTGAGCTGGACCAGACAGTGGAGGTGCATGTCACTGAGGAGGAGACTTCTGGGTCGCACCATCTTTCCCCACTGCCATGCATTTTGTGGTCATCTCAGAAAGTGACACTTATGAAGGGGTTGCTATAAATCAAGCCTGAACTAATGGAGACAGAGTCATCCAACCTCTTAAGCCAGTATTTGGCTTCCCCCTCTTTAAGGATGGGAATCTCTTTCTTTGCTTTTTTCTTCTTCTTCCCCCCACCCCATTGCTTATTCCCAGCCCCCAGTAGGGGTCTAAGGCAGGAGGTTAGCTCAGCCTATAAATACGGGGCAGCGCCCTTTGAGTCCCGGCATGAGTGGACAGATTCATGATGCCAGTGGGATCTTCCCAGTCCCTTATATTTATTTAAAGTGAAAACAGTTGTAAGAGACACCTGGTTTCCCAGGAAGCTGTGATTCGAACACTGCACTTGCAGTTCTATGAAATAAATTTAAAAGGGCAGTAAGAGAGACCAAGTAACTAACTTGGAATCTTCCACGGCCAGAGGTAGAGGTCAGTGGGGACCCATATGATACAGAGGCTCCGGGTGAAGGACAGTGGGTAGCCACTAGCCACCCTATTAAGGACACTGAACTTCACAGGAAAGTTATTTCTTTTCCAGCTCTCCTGCAAGCCTTGGGATTGGGACAAGGGGAAGGAAGATGTCTGCTGGCCATTCTGGGACTCAGATGCCTCTCCAATCTGGACTCATGCCCCCTCACACCACGGGCCTTGGGCTCAAAGCCCCACAGGCCCCGGTGAAGAGCTAAGCAAGGCTGTTTGGGGTTCACGCTACTCCTCAACCACCTTCCTGTAGGGCCAGCTGGTTTTCTTTCAATGGTTGGGATCTAAACTCTACTTTTTTAAATAAAATTAAGGAAAAAGAAAGTCAATGTGAAGAAAAACACCTTATTAAACATTCCTGTAGGTTCTACTCAAATAAGGCAAAAATTCATAAAGGCAAAGTAGGAAAAGCCAGAGTGTGGGTGGCTCCAGCTCCCACTTTTCACTATTAGGGACACCGAGACTCCCCAAAGGAGGGAAAATTTATATAGAGGCCACAGAGATAATCAGCAAGCCAAGCTGGAACCCAAACCAGATCCTCTACATATCCAGCCAAAGAGATGTTATCTAAGGAACAGGCATCTTCTGGTCAGATGGCATATTAAGGCAGAAAGGAGTTGGATAGAGATAAATGATTCGTCATTGCCAAAATGCAGTTTGCTCTTGTTAATGGTTCCCAGCCTACCCGGTACAGTGAATAGAGACCTCGCCACCCCTCTCCCATCTTCCCTGCCTTTCCCCCTCCGCCCCTCACACCACCCCCCCACCCCCGCCACCCCAAACATTTGGGAAGCCAGGCACCATGGTGGGGGCAGAGACACAAAGTAGGAAAAAAAACACATTGGCTCTGCCCCGGAGAAATTCCTAATCTCATCAGGGGTCCCCGCTGTCAGATAATGAAGCCCTGGAGGCCTCACTACATGGAGAGGGCCTGGGGAGCTCCTGGAAACCTCAGTGAGAAAGAGGTCTCAGGAGCCTACTTAGTAGTGCACCTTAATAGAACACGGATTGTTCACTCACTATAAGTGAGATGTAATACTTCATTACTACTTCTTCTAATTATCCTGGACACAGTATGCCTGGTCTATTTCAGCAAGATAAATCCTAAGACCTTCCTTCCAATTATCTGCATTTGTTTTAAAAAAATGCATTTTCTTATTGGCGTAAAAGGTGATCCTATGCCTGCTAACAGATACATTTATATACATATTATATAAACATCACTACTGGGTACATCACCTTAATGGACTATTCTACTATGGAGTACTGCTTAGTACTATTACTTAATATAAGGCTCGACTATGCACATTATAAAAGATGCACAAAAATAGGTATTTTATAAGAGACAATCTAATAGTTTCGAGGAACATTTTATACACTCTCCTTTAGAAATTACTGCCTTGGCTCTGGGTCTCGTCAAAATGAGATCCTGTGACCTCCAGGCTGGAACGTGCCTGGGGGTTGGGTGTGGGATCAGCAGTGGGATCAGGAGCCTCCCAGTTGTCCTCCCGGCGCTCAGAGTCAATCCTGGGAGTGTAGTCCGTGAACCTGTATTCAGCAGGCTTCTCAGGTGACTTAGATTCACTTAAATACATTTTCCCAAGAAGAAAAAAAAAATGTTGAAAGAAGTTCTTTAATGCAATAAACCTACTTTCAAGCGCTCACTATCCAGGAACCACGATGCAAAGAGCAGAGACAATAAATTGTTTTGATGTGTGGCAGCATCTGTCAGCGGGCAGCCACACAGGAAGCTGCTCCAGCCCCCCACCCCCACCCCCAGGCTCCTCTGGCTGGAGAAGGCTGCCTGCCAAGCCCCAGACAGCAGAGAGGCTCCCCTTCGAGGTGGCCCCAGCCCAGATCAGGCTTCAGGGAGCACCTCTCCACCTTCGCCAGAAGCCAATTATCCACCTTGTCAACCTCAAGCCCGTCCTGGTCGGACACCAGACACTCTTTCCTGATGTCAGTTTTCTTTCCTGGGACCCAAGAGCATTTTCAAAGCTTAAAACGGTCGGTCATTTGTTCAATGCTGTTCTTATCACTGATTCGTCATCTAAGCTTCTGGTCCTGGAGGAAACACAAGCTCCAGGTTCCGAAGCATCAGAGCTTCACACAGGAAGACATCCTGCTCCCAGATCACTGACTACGCTTCTGCCTCCTCCTACCCGACTATTCCTACCTCCTGCAGTTCCCCCAACCAGCCCACCCACACCTCTTCTCAGATCCTCTCCTGCTGCATAGACCAGCACCTACCACCATCGCCTGTGTATTTCAACAGAATGTGATGTCTTTATCACAAGACTCAGTCCCATCACCTCCCAGGACAGCTTTGTGCAGAGCTGTCTATCACTTACTCAAGACTATATAAGCTTCCAAGATCCCCAAACTGCCTTACTCATCTTTCAATCTCTCTAATGCTGACCATTGACATAAAAGCATGGTTCAGTAGGTGGTCCGTGGTTATGCAGCCTGTGATACTCCACTACAAGCATTCTCATCCATGTGTAGGTAACACAGGAACATTGTAGACTACGAGATTATGATGATATATTTCTGCAGATTATAAAAATAAATATTCTCTGTATATGGATGAATATTATATGGATATTGGCTCAAGTCCAAGCTCAACCACTTGCCTGCTGTGTGATCTTTGGTAAGTCACATAACACCTCTGTGAGCCAGTTTCCTCATCGATAGGATAGGGAAATAGGACTAGCTACCTGCTTAATATTGCTGCAACATTAAATAAGGTTATATATGCAATATGATTAGAATGATGCCTGAGCATCATAAGCAATAAATGTTTATTATTCTATTTATTTGGCCATTATTGAGGATTATTGTTGACTAAGGCACTATGCTATGGACTAAGACTACAAAAAAAAAAAAAAAAAAAACAGAAGCAAAACAGAACAAAAAAGACCCCACTCTAGCTTGGAAGACAGAGGGAATCTGGTTAATGATGTCCACTATGCAGATGCCAGACACAGGCATTTTGAATCTATAGGACCAGCAGGTGGATGAATGAGAGAAGTTCTCAGTATCTAGTGGCTATTAATTGCTGGAGACAGTCCAGCCCCTTCAGCTTCTCAGCGCTTTGAGCTCCTAGAGAAGGGGATGCCAGTGGCAATGACACGAGGCTCCTTCCCCTGTTTCCCCTATGTACTGTTATCCCGTGTGTGTGTGTGTAGCAGATAAGAGGGTGAACCAACCTTCCTGGTCCACACCATCCTACTCTAGTTTGGCCACACCACACCTCTGGGTCTCATCTCTCTGCACAACCTCCCACCAGATCTCCACTGAGTGACCTTGCTGGGAGCAATCAGGCCCTATGGCTCTGATTCGGGCACAAGCTCAGGGATCTGCACGGGGCTCCTCGATGAGGTTGTGGGATCTGCCCCGGGTGGGCTCTGAGCCCCAGGAATCTCGGAGGATGGTGAGAACACATGCTGAAGGAGCCTGAGCAAAGGCAGCATTCTCACCCGGAACCTCTTCAGGAGGAAGCAACCAAAGCCTGACTCAAAGGTGCTTACACAACACAGGGGGCGTATTAGCTCAGTGATGAAAAGGATCGGCGATGCTCTTCCTGTGGATGAGCAGGAAAAGTGTCTCTGAGAAGTGACATTTGAACAGAGACCAGAATGAAGTGCGGGGTAAGCCAGCTGGCTCTGTGTGGGGGGGAACAGTCTGGGCCGGGGGCAGCAGGCACAGAGGCTCAGCGGCAGGAGACGGAGCTCAGGGAGGGAAGGAGAAAATGGCTGGCAGTGCGATCAGGGGGTCATGTGGCCAGAGCAACACGGGATTTGAGGGTCTTGGAGTCATTGCACTAACCGAAAGCTCTCTCTCTGTAACCCAAATCTGAATGAACCAGCTCCACTGCCCTAAATGGAAAACACACACACACACACACACAGTCTGACAAAAATAACTTGGTGAAAGACATTAATAAAACCACACAGTGATTCTTGCATGCCTGTAATGACATTGCAACCCCTTTATAGAGGACTGGAAACAACATATATTTATGTCTGTTTCAATTTGGGCACTGCTTAGGAGATGATCTGATCATGGAGAGGTTCTACACTAGAGATTCGAAATGAAACTCTGTGTGTGTGTGTGTGTGTGTGTGTGTGTGTGTGTGTGTGTGCGCGCGCGCATGCGCGTCTTTGTGTGTCTGTGTGTGAGAGAGAGAGAGAGAAAGAGAAAGAGAGATCTAAGCCAGAGGCATCAAACAGCTAAAGGTTGACCAAATGTCCCGTTAGCCTGGTGTTCACGATGAAACCAGGAGGTCGACACACCTTACACACACTCTAAGGCTGAGGCGGCAGCAGACCCTCATGCAGGTGAGGGTCAGGCAGAGGGACCGCTAACCTTTACTGAGCTTTACGTACTCACATCCCAGCGATGAATCCTCAAAGCAAGGAGGAGTAGAAAGGAGGCAAAGGATCATTCATGCATTTAAAGCAGTTTCAATTCCTGCCCTGTGGCGCTGACGGTTTTATCAGGTATTGAAGAGAAAAGGGCCAAGCCTGTTCTCCCGGGGATTCCAGTCCAAGTGGACACCCGAGTGGGAGGTAGCTGAGTCTCGACACAGGAACATCAGAGCAAGTCCCTAAGAGGTGCCCCAGTGTAAAATCATAGAATGGTCTCAGGTGGTGGTGGTGATTGTTTTCAGTGCGGGGTGCATAGGACATACTGAATCACCAGTAACAGATACAGCAAACTGGTCAGTGATGTCCACTAAGCTGGTGTCAGATCAGGAACTAAGACGACACAGGCAGCTGGTGTCAGATCAGGAACTAAGACGACACAGGCGTTTTGAATCTACAGGACCAGCAGGTGGATGAATGAGAGAAGTTCTCAGTATCTAGTGGCTATTAATTGCTGGAGACGGTCCAGCCCCTTCAGCCTGTCAGTGTTTTGAGCTCCTAGAGAAGGGGATACCGGCGCTAATGACACGAGGCTCCCTTCCCCTGTTTCCCCTATGTACCGTCATCCTGTGTGTGTGTAGCAGATAAGAGGGTGAACCAACCTTCCTGGTCCACACCACACCTCCAGGTCTCATCTCCTCTCTGCACAACCTCCCACCAGATCTCCACTGAATGACCTTGCTGGGAGCAATCAGGCCCTATGGCTCTGACTCAGGCACGAGCTCAGGGATCTGCACGAGGCTCCACGATGAGGATGAGATGACATGAGAGCACAATGTCCAGGCAAACATGAGTTGCAGGCATAGCTGGATTCAGAACGTCATGCCGTATCACCGTGCACCCTCACATGAGCACATGTGAGACTACACACACACGCACACACACACACGGTCTGGATTGGTGGTGCGATTTGTTATGGGGCAGTCCCCATCAGGGAACAGAACAGTGGCTCAGCCCCCCGGGTGAAAAGAATGCCTTTGTCCTCGTCTTTCCAAGACAAGTTCCTGCAGGGGGTTTCCTGGGACTGACCCAGGTCAAGCGCCCATCCTGAGACAAATGACCAAGTCAGAGAAAGTATACAGACTGCCCCGACCGGGTATGTGGGTCACACATCATCTCCATCCCTGCCCCCACCCACAGTCTAGAAGGAGGATAGAGAGTCAGGGTGTGGACAGCTGAGTAAGGGAGATACCCACTGGGAAGGCAGAATATAGCTGACGTCCATGCCAGAAGGGTCAAGTGTCCTTTGAGCTCCAATCCGTTCAAAACATGCATTAACCTGAGTGTGCGGCTCTAACACAGAATCCTGGGGAACTCTTGGGGATAGTGGTGGGGGACTGCAGTCCAAAGCCACATAAATGATTACACAGGGCTCCAAGCCCAGACACTCCCCCCGACACCCCCCAGGAAACACAACCTCATGTTGTCACTACATCATTTCCACTTCATTCCTTTGCATGTTGGAAGGATCCCCGCCCCTGGCCCCTTGAGGGACCACTTGAAAATACACAGACTTTGGAGAGGCAGCGTTACACGAGGTCTTCTTACACCAGTCACTCCTCCATCTGTCCAAACACATTTGCTTTCGGTCAGGGTGAATTTATTAAAGTTCAAAATGACAGAAGACAAGTGGGTGAATTTTAATTCCAAACATTTGTAAAAACAAAATACTATTATCTGGGTCTCCAAACTAGAAGATCGTACAGAATACGTTTAAAAAAAATACATAAATATATAAAGTACCGCACATAGATATTCTAGAGAGAGTTGTAGGTATACAAGTTCTATGTTTCTGATCAAAGATCCAGTAAACATGCTGGTGCAGATTGGTGGGTAATTTGCTTACCCCTGGATCGTGGAGGCCGGAGGTCCAGGAATGACATTTCCTTTAGGCGGGTCCGGATTACGTTCAGCCAGTGAGAGGCCCTCGGGGAGAGAAGGGAGAGCTGGAGAAGCAGAGCAGGCACATGGCTCCTGGTGAGGAGCAGAAACGTGCGCTTCAGCTGAGAAATGTGCGCTCAAGGAGTCTCTGCCAGCAGCTTCGGACGGACTCCAGCCAACTGCCCACTTCCGCCTCGCAGACAGCTCAAATCACAGCCAGAGAGTCCCCTGGGATTCCCCCACTTCCTGGTTTCCTAAAAGCTAGAGCAAGCTTTCCTTGGTGTTGGTTCCCTCAGTCCTTCCTCTGAGAGCCGTGAATTCTCCATGGAGAAGCCCTTCCTGTTTGAAATACCTGCGTGGATTTTTGCACCCTTCTTCATACTACAAAAACTTCAAAATCTGTCAACAGTGTCTTTGTCTAAAAGAGTATACAGAAAATTACAAGTCACACCCAACCTAAGGTTAGGGCCCGGGAAGACTCTCAGGGTTCTGCCTAAGTGGGCTGAATATTTTACTAAGTCCACTTCAAGCTTTTTGCATTAGCTGTATTCGACTTGGGTATCAGCCCAGCTTCTACAAATCATGTTTCTTTTTCAATGACAAATGGAGTACTGAAAATGCTGTCAACAAGTCTGCGGCGCGCCTCGGAATGCATCAAAAATCACACGTGTTGGTGGATGGCTAGAGGGATAGGGAGATGAGCAGAGACGGGATGAAGTGAATGTACTTAATGTCAGTGGTAGGAAATGAGTGGTGGGTATACGGATGCTCACGGTTAGACTATTCGAGTTCGTCCTACGTTTGAACATTTTCATAATGAAGTGCCAGGGGTAGGGAGGGGAACACTATCAACCCACACCCAAAGAAGAACATTGGTGGCAATAGGATTTTCTTAAGTGTTTTTTTTAAAAAATTAGTAGGATGAGCCTGCCTATTACCTAAGTTTTCTAAAATCGTTTCTCTCTTGATACTGCCCCTTCTCTGTGTCCTCCTCCGTCACTCTCAAGAGGGAGATCCCCATGTGACTCAACACCTCCGGGGAAATCTTTCCTCCAAAAAATAACCCTACAGCATCATCCAATAAACCCATGTAAAATTCATAATGAGCTACTCAATAAATATTTACAGGTTGTCGCAAATTATACTGTTTAAAGCCACGAGAAAATTAGGGTTTGACGATTAAATCTTAGATTCCTCTCCACCCTGTAATTACCATGAGCTGGAATCCACCCACTCGGGTACAACCTGCAACCCACTCCCAGAGAACGGTTTTGTTGCGTAATACGCTCAAAGGCTATTAATTAATGGCCATTTGTTTCACCTGCCTGGGTTTCCAATATTCTCAGAGGCAAAATATTAGGATCTGATCGCCTGTACATCAGGAAAACATCTGTTCACTTCCTCCTTCGAAGAAGACTTTTTGCCAAGGGAGGCGCTCTGCTGGGTGAACTCCTCCTCTTGGGGCTTCTGGGGGAACAAGTCGGTCAGATACACAAAAAGGTGACGGGCGCCTTCCATCAGAAAGGCATGCTGCAGCCTGGGACGGGGAGAAAGAGAATGAGGGTGGTTTGTGAGGGGAGGGTTCTGTCTTGGATGAGGCAGCCAAGGAAGGGCTGCCTTAAGAAAGGGAGTCTCTGGGGAGATAAGGGAGAACCTGGGAGATAAGCTGAACCCTGCAGGACAAGGAGGAGCCAGCTCTTGGCAAAGACGATTGCACACAAGGGCAATGAGAATAGAAGAGGCTAGGCATGGTTGAGGAGCAGAGGGAGGTCCGAGTGCGAGCTCTGGGCTCTGGGAATATGTATGGGAATTTTAAGGACCTATTTAGCAAGAGCTTTCATGAAAGTTAAACTGTCCCTGCTTCCCTTGCCCCAGGGGACTCACTTAAAAACAAGTCCCAGCTTCGGGTAACACAGCCCAGACACAAGGGTGGGTCAGGCCAGGTGGAGACATCTGATCAGTAGGGGGCTGCATACTGTCTCCCTAGCTACCAAGGAGTAGGGGCCCCCACCCTTTGGAAACACTTTTTGGCGTGTAATCAAGGTGTAATAGGCTGGGTCAAATGTCTACTAGGGTAAATTGTAACTCAATTGGTCACCTAGCATCAGTATGGAGTTTCCTGTGTGTGTTACAATCTCATTGGTCACTGTGCGTGGCCAGGCCCGACTGCATGGCCTTTGCCCTTAAAAGCTAGAGTGTGAAACAGAGGGACGGTTGCCGTCTCTTGTAAGAGGTGCGGCCCTGAATGTGTGATTAGATTCTTGATGCTTGGCGCGAAATAAAGCTTTGCTTGACCTTCGCTTTGTATCAGTCTTGCTCCTTTAATCAAGCACCCATTATTGGGGCATAACAAGAATATGGGAGGGAGCAATCATTGAGCACCTACTGTGTGTCCAGAATGGAGACGTGTGTTTCACAGGCCCCCGTGAGGGAGGGAAATCACCACTCTCGTTTTACAGTTGGCTATCCTGAGGCTCAGACAGAGAAATGATGGTCCCTGTGTCACACAGCTGTCAGGAGCCAGAATCGGGATTGGAACCTGCATTCGGGGAGCTCTAAAGCCCATCTCCTTCACCACGGAACCTAGTGGCCCAGAATACACACAGTCCCTGCAGGATGGCGAGATGGGGAGCTTCAGAAGAACAGAATCTATAAACTGGGGACCAGTGGGGCAGGCATTGGTCTCCCATTAGGTTTATCTTAGCCCATCTGAGCCTGAGTAGACAGACAGACATACAGACACACACACACACACACACACACACACACAGGGAGAAGATAAGGAAAGAAGTCCAACAAAGCTGGAAGTCATCTTCCAGTCCAATTGATCTTTTCCTGGGGAAACTGCCATGCGCTCACAACCTGCTTGGTTCACAAAAGAAAAAGAGAGCGTCCACCTTGCGGTGGGCTCCTGCTCCTATTTTTCCCTCCTGGCCTTACGGTAATCAAGTGATGGTGTTTTATTCCTGTGTACCCATCACCCAAGCCAAGGGAGGAACACATTGTTCCCAAATGTTTTCTTACTGCAGCGCCTTTGTGCAATGATGATTGCTGTAATTTAACCTCCATAATAAAACACAATCATCCCTGGACGACGATTTACAGCACAGTTTCAGAGCTGTTTACCTCTTCCATTGTGCTCCATGGTGATTACGATGTATGGGCGTTGTCTGCCCCTGGGAGCACTCAGAGCCCAGCCAACAGCCATCAGCCAGACGGGCTGCTCTCTGAAGGTACCCAAACGCTTTGGATGCACAAGCCAGAAGACATCCTCAGGACCAGGAAGGGCTCCACAGCTTGATCTACTTGTGTGGACAGTGAAATGAACCATAAAGCATTCCAGGTGATTCTGCTGTCTGCCGTAGAAGTCATGCATCTTCCTGGTAAATCATTCTGCAGGTACACAGGTGGAAACCCAATGTTACACACCTGCCTGCTAGCAGCAGTAAGCATGAAGATGCCATTTGGAACAAGGCCATTTGCCTGGCTGGCTCACGGCTGGGGAGGGAGGGGGGGCGACAGCATTATTGTTGCCAAAATGCAAATGACAAAAAAGAAAGGAAGAAATGAGGTGGTAAGACATTGGACTTCAGAGGCACAAAACTAAGTATCAGGAGTCATGAAAGGGCTGCATCAACAAATATTCCTCCACACAAGAAGGTCGAACCCAGGGATGCCCTAGGTGGCTTGGTCAGTTAAACATCTGCCTTAGGCTCAAGTCATGATCCCGGACCCTGGGATTGAGTCCAGCATCAGGCTTCCTGCTCACGGGGAGCCTGCTTCTCCTTTTCCCTCTGCTGCTCCCTGTGCTTGTGTGCTCTCTCTCTGTCTGTCTCTGTCTCTCTCTCTCTGACAAACAAATAAAAAAAAGAAAAAAGACTGAACCTAATATTGCTAACACGGCCCTCAACTACTATGGGATGACCATATTCAACTAATGTAGAACCAACAGAACTCAAGCAATTCACGAATTAAGGGGATGGTGCGGGAGGTAAAAGTGTGCCCATTTTAAAGGAATCTTTATGCTAATGTTGTTTGTGCACAACGTGAATGGTAGCCATGGGCTTTGGGGTCCGACAGACTGGGTCAGTGCCTGCTCTACCATGCTTTCCCTCCAGGACCTTGGGCTTGCCTCACAAGGTTGTTGAGAAAAAGGAGTGCAATCCTGTGTGTAAAGTACACATGGAAGAGGGGGCAGTGGGAAGAAAGGTTAAGAGAAACTCACTGTCATGGTTAGCATTCTACCTTTGCACCACGGCTCCCACTTCACACATCTGCATCCCACCATCGTGATCTGCCTGTTCAGCCAACCATCCTGTGTGCAGATGGACAAGGGTATGTCCCTCTGCGGTTCACACCGCGTGTGCATGGGCAGCTACCACTCAAACGGAAGGCTGAGCTGTTCACACTCAGCATATAACCATCCCTGGTCCATGAAAGGCCCCCTCTCCATTTACATTTTCCCCTGCAGTCCTGACCTACACTCTCACCCCCCACCCCCGCTGGCACCCAATCTACTCTATTTGATAGACAGCCTTAACTGTGCACATGGCCTTACATGCTTTTAATTTACATAGGTGTTACGATGCTATAAATCTGATTCTATTTCTTATACATTGTTTCATTCAAGCTCAACCTTGCTGCCTTGTATTCATCCAGTTCACTTCCCATGGCCACAACCACACATCTGACCTGTCCCCTTCTGTAATGGTGGGGCCCAGGGGATCTCCAACTGCCCCCCAAAAACATTCTGCAACTGGCTTCATCTCATCCTTCCTTATTTCATTGCTTTAAATCAACTGACATAGCTTATGTAATTTTGCTTTAAAAGGTAATTATATTTTACCTAATATGGATTAAAATATATGTACAACTATTAAAATTGTCTGCATGGCCCCTAGGCTCCCCTATTCGCATCAGCCCACTAGAGGCTGGCCTAATGTTGTCCACACTGGACAACCACCCTACCCTTAGCTGAAAGGCAGGGACTGATGAGCTCAGGTTATCAATCTAGTTCTCTTATTTAAACTGTTCTGTTTCATCTGCAGCTTTGCCTCCTCCCAGACACCGGGCTTATGCTGCACATGTGTTTCTCATTGGACCTTCACATCAGTTCTGAGATCGGCTACCTCGGTGTCTCCATTTCAAGGAGGGAGAAATCTGGGCCCAGAGTCTGATGGAACCCACAGTAAAGCCAGCCTTGCCCCTATCCTAAGAGTGCGATGTCAGACATGTCATCGTGTCCATTTCAAAGATGACAAAACTGAGGCTTAGAAGGGAAAGGCATCACACTCAGTAAATGATGGCCAGCCCCAGGACTCCAAGCCTCCAAAGCCCAGGCAGACATGCTAGAAGAAGAGAGGAACCAGTTTCCTGAGGGCCAACTGAATATCTAGTGCCTCTCAACTCTGTGGCAAAGCAAATGGTGGGGGCAAAGGCCCCGCGCTCCCACTTCTACAAGAGAGGATAATTCCCAAGGCCAGCCTTCTTCAGTCTCTGGGGTCACTGAGACAAGGGGGACATGCTTCCAGAAGCCACTGACGAAGGAAGGTAATTACACACTTGACTCCATAAAACTGCCTTCAGAGAGCTGAGCCTCCCTGGGAGACAAGATTGAAGAATTAATGGGTGAGCGCCCCTACAAGGTACCCCCACCCACTTACTGCCTGAGTGGTGGGTCAGACTCACCAAAACAGGACAATCCAGAACAGATCCATCTGCTAAATGTAGTTGAAATTTTTCAGAAGTGGGGCTCTTCGCCTCCACTGAACACAGACCGGATGGTTTCTCCCAGCACAACAGAGGCTGTAGGGACTTCTCGGCCCCCTCCTCCTGAGTGCTCTGGGGGCTTCCAGGCTCCTGCGGTGGTACAAAGGACCTGTTCTCTCTACCCCTCCAAGTGCACTCAGCCAGGGGAGAGGGGCAGCTGAGCCTCCCGCTGAGATCTGGAGGAGCTGCTTCCGATAACTGAGAGGACAAAAACATTTCTGAGGGGAGGGGTGGGTGGATATCAATCAGAGGCACCGAGAAAAGCGGGGAACATGGCAGCATTGCCCTGGGGACACGGGGAAAGAGAGACAATGAAAAAGAGAAATGCAAACGCTCCCTTGACTTCCCCCATCCTTGGTGTGACTCCCAGACCCTGCCGTGAACACCTCTGGCCACAGAGCCCAGGGCGAAAGGTGCTAGGGCCAAGCAACGCAGGGAGCACCCTGGTGTAGGGAGCACCCTGCTGCGTGGACCCCAGAAATGCACCAGGCCCTGAGGCCTTGACCTCTCACCTCACATAGGTCAGAGGCCCTTGTCTTGCTCTCCCCGCTCCAACCCCTCCCAGCTCTGTCCTCTTTTCAACCCTGTCAACTTGTCCCGCTCTCCCTGCCCCCCCCCTCCAGCTGCTCCTTCTGCCGGGCCCCATCTCTGGGCCATCTCTGGGCCCCAGACTCTGCTCCCCACCAGGGCTCAGTCCCCCCACCTCCGTGGGCCCCACCTGGGTGGCCGGGACTGCCAGCTTCTAGGCCTGTCCCACTCCCCTAACTTTGGATTCAGCATCTGACTCCCCCCAAGAAGCAGGAAAGGCCACAGGGGGAGGGTACTGGCTCCCTTCTCGTGGCTACAACGTGGTTCCCACAGCAGCCCACGCGGAGGCCCAGGCTGTCCGTTTTAGGAAACACAGCTCACAGTCCACAGCACGGACAGGATGGTCAAAGCCAGTGTGGTGAACGCCCACAGCCACTCAGCCTTACAGGAATGAAAGCAGCTTAGGACAGGAAGAGCCAACAAACAGACTGCACCACTACTCTCAACTTCTATTTTCTCCTTAAAATGGCAAGAATTATAAAAAAAAAAAAAAAATGAGCACTTTCCCTCACTTCTAACAGTTATTAGTTCAAAGCATTGCTCACCCTGTCGGATTCCCTGAGGAAGGAACCAGAGACATGAGAGAACCTGAACTTGAGTTATAGGGACTGGGACCCCACCTCCGGGTGTTTCAGAGCAGCAGGAAGCGAACGATGCATGCAAGTCCCACTGGCACCCTATGAGAGAACAGAGCTCCCTGTGTCGGAAGACGGAGAAGGGGCCCAGCAGCAGGGAGCGGGGGTCGGACCACCTTCTCCGAGGGCTGGCTCAGGCCAGGGGAAGTCACCCACTTCACTCCTCTACAAATGGACTGCAACAGGGGGGCCACCATGGAGCACAAGGAGAGAGCTCGGAGCTGCCCCTGCAATCAGGCCTGAACTGGACTGCCAGCTCTTCTGCCCCGTAGTTGTGTGACTGTAGGCCAATTAGCTAGCCCCAGAAAGCTAGACGCCTCACCTCCCTCCCAGAGCACACTGAAGTGCCTCCTGGTGGGGCTCCCTGCGGGGTGGGACAAGGTAACTCAGTGCTGCTCACTCTCAGCTGAACATTAGACAGCCTGAGGAGTTTTTGGAAACCCCCACACCAAGTCCACACCCCAGATGGAGACAACTAGAATCCCAGGAAGAGAGGCTGGGCATCCGTATTTTTTTTAAGCCTCTAGGTGATTCCAATGTACCTCCTCACCTCCCAAGCTTGAAAGCCAGCGAACGAATCTTTCTGCTTGGAATGTGATTTCCCTGAGCAGTGGTGTCTGCTTCTGTGAGTTCTTTGGAAATGCAGACTCTCAACCCACTAAAATGGACTCTTCATCCTAACAATACTCCTGAGCTATTCCGATGAACCGTACACTCTGAAAAGTGCGCAAATGTTTCACCTTGAGTGCTTAGCTGGGTCCTTGATCTCTGACAGCGACTGTCTACAGGATCTTAATAAAAACCCCAGGAAGGACAGTACAACATGTGGGTAGAGGGGGAAGACGGTCTGGGCTGGAGTCTCAGCTACCTACAGTGAGAAAGTGGGCCTCAGCTGCTTCTCCAGTTCCTAACCAGGAATAACGCTACCCAACTCAAAAGAGGCTTGTAAGCATTAAATCAGATAAGACACGAAGAATGCTTAATACCTGCTTGCCAGAGTCAGCGCAACAGTGCCATTCTGATCACAGCTAGAGTGATCAGCTCTTCCGATGATAACATTTGGTTAATTACATGTCAGAGCTGAAAGGAACTCACTCTGAGTGGCAAGGGTACTTTTCAGCAGATGGTCCTGAGACAAGTTATTTCCACATGCAAAGAATGAAATCAGACCCCCACCTCACACCATGTACAAAAACTAACTCAACCTGGGTCAAAGACCTACATGTAAAAGCTAAAACTGTAAGACTCTTAGAAAACAACATAGGCACAAATCTCTGTGACCCTGACTTAGGTAGTGACATCTTAGATATGCACCCAAAGTACAGGCATCAGAAAGGAAAAAATAGATTGGTTGGACGTTGTCAAAATTAAAACTTTGGGCTACAAAGGACACCACCAAGAGAGTGAAAAGACAACATATGGAACAGGAGAAAATATGTTCAAATCATGTATTTGATAAGGGACTAGTATCTAGAACATATAAAGAACATTTACAACTTAGTAACAGATAGACAAATGACAGTTTTTAACTTGGCAAAGGATTTGAACTGGCACTTCTCCAAGGAAGATATACAAACAGCCAATAAGTAGCTAGAAAGATGCTCAACATTATTAGTCATCAGGGAACTGCAAGTCAAGCTGCTACCACTTCTCAATCACTAATGTGTGTGACAGGTAACAAGTGTCGGTGAGAATATGGAGAACTCAGACCTCTCCAACACTGCTGATGGGAACACAAAATGGCATAGCCATGTGCGAAAGCAGCCTGGCAGTACCTCAAAAGGTTAATCATAGAGTTACCATATGACTAGCAACTCCATTCCTACATGTTCCCAAGAGAAATAAAAATATACTTCCATGCAAAAACATGGATACAAATATTCACAGCAGCATAGTCAATACAGGCAAAAAGTGGAAAGAGCGCAAGTGACCACCAGCTGGTGAACGGATACGCAGAGCGTGGTCACATACCGTAGAACGTTACTGGACCATAACAAAGAATGAACTATTGACACATGTTAAAATATGGATAAGCCCGGAAAATATTACGTTCAGTGAAGGCAGTCACAAAAGACCATAAACTGGATGCTTCCATTTAAGTGGAATCTCCAGAATACGTAAATCTATAGAAACAGAAAGTAGAAGAGCATTTCCCTGTTCTCAGTGGAGGAAAGAGGTTTGGGGGGGCAATGGAGGGTGACTGCCAGTGGGTTTGGGATTTTTCCCTTGGGTGCTGAAAAGCTTCTGTAGGTGACTGAGGGGATGGTTCTACAATCCTGTGGATACACTAAAAAACTGTACACTTTAAATGAGTGAATAGTATTGTATGGGAATTGTATCTTAGTAAAGCTGTCAAAAATTTGCAGAGGTAACTCAGTGTGATATGTTCAGGGTTGGGCCAAAGATGAGCTGCTTTTTAAATGCCAACAACTCAGTTATTAAGACGAGTTACACACATGACAAACATCAGAGAGGCGATGTGAGACTCTAATTTAAAATCATTGACTATGCAAATGTGAAATTTCAGAATATGCAAATGCACCACACCATGATAAAAAGGAAGGCTACATGGGGCTAATTTCTTACTGTTAATTCTGCTAAAATAACTCCTTTATTGTCCCGTTCCTACCACGGTGAGCTCTTGATGTTGTTGTTGATGAAGATGTAATGTTCTTTTCTTCTTGAAGGAAGTTTGATGAATTATTTTTCTATAAGGTGTCTGCACAGAGAGATAAGTGCCACACATTCAAATGTAACCACTTTCGGCATTTTTCATTCCCTTCTCCCCGTGAGAGATATTGTCTCAGTCATCATTCTAGTAGAAAAGTGTGTGCTGTGGGGAGGGACAGTGGGGGGGGGAGGGTGCCCTCTGATTTTTGTTTCCTAATTCTGTGAATGAGACCAGATGGGGAGTTATTTACATAGATCAGGTCTTCTTTGAGATGAGAGAAAATACACAAGAGAAATAAGACTTCTTGTTTATAAAAGCCTAACACAAGAGCTGAAATTTTGAAATGTTAAAGGTGAAGAAAATCTCAGAAAGAGCCTTCCAGTGTTTCATAGACTTAAAGAGACACGCACACACGCGCATGCGCACACACACACACACACAGCTTGAGGAGAACACCCAAGGACTTCTCCCCCATATTCCTTTTTGCCAAGTGAAGAAGGCTCAACACACTTCCTTGGAGTAAAATCATGTCTATCATGTCTGGCCTCAAAAGGCCACCTCTGATTTCCAAATGGGGACTTCACTGTCCCCAGATGATGACCATAGGGACTGCAATGACAGACATCTGGCACAGCAAGGGAGGAAGTCCCCCAAGCCTTTGGGGGACATCCTCCTGGAGACAAGCTGCCTGGCCCCACAAGGCTCCTCTACCAGAGGCTACCATCGAGCCATCCAAACAGTGGCCGGCCGGCCCTGCCCCCCCCCCCCCCCCGGGTCTGGCCTTGCTCCTGCCTTGGGCTCCTTCCACCGCCCCTCTGCAGCTGGTAACTGTCAGCACACGTCTCAGTAACAGTGTGGAGGGCCGGTACCACTGCCTGGCCTGAAGTTCTTCCAGAGAATCCTGCTGGAGGAGAGGAGACACCCCCTCGCTGGCTGGTGTTGGGGTGCGAATGAACGGCTCCCCAACAAGACCAAGATGACGGTCTGCTTTCTGACCACCACCACAGCCTTCCAGGGCCCCCAAGACGTTGCTCTCATTGAAGCGCATCAAACAACCCGATGAGATGCTCCAGAATCACTGGGTGCACAGTGAGAAAGGCTAAGTGCATCCCCAGGATATGATTCTCCTCCCCCACTGACACATAAAATCAATTAAAAAGCACACCAGAAAAAAAAAAAAAAAGTCCCATTTGCCCCCCGATCATACAAAAGCATTATCTGTTGTGTGTTCAAGCAGCCAGTACAGCTCGGGACATGCAGTCAATGATATCCCAGCTGATTCTCAACAAAGACTCTGATTACTCAAGAGGGCTGGCATCCCTCTGCTGAATGCAATGTAAATGAAACGCCAATGAATTCCCAGCCACCTTTTCATTTTCCCCTCATAACCTAATTTACAAAACGTAAATAGTCTCGCTGTGTCTGTGGGCCCAGCCGCTCCTTACCTCCACGTAGGAAACTGAGCAAAGACCAAAACCAGACAACCCATGCCACCGACACCTCCCTCCCATAACTACGCATTCAAAATATTGCTGAAAACCCCTAATTTGTTGCCATTTATACAATTATAGCCAGTGGTCTTTATTATTATTATTATTATTATTATTATTATTATTATTATGGCTTTATTCTGTCATTTTGATCTATTGATGGTGACACTTCAGTGATTCACCATCATTTTCTCCCACCCACAAACCTTTTAAGATTTCTTTTGCCTCGCCTGAGTATAAACTAAGTGGCATTATTTTTCTACCTGATCTGGTATGGAAACACCAGTCTTTGGAGAAATCAGCGGAGCAAGCAGTCGGTTGGTGTAACACTGCTGTGCTGCGTGGTCCCCACCCACCCACTCTGGCTCGGACAAGTGTCCTGCATGTCTTCCACCTGCAGAGGACACCTCGTTCTCGTTCCGTTCTAGTGGGTGATGCAGGCAGAGAAGGCAGCAAGGCGAGCTCAGAGCTTCCGAGTGGGTGCCCTGATGGGCGTAATTGCTATGGGTTAAAGGCAGGGATCAGCACTATAATTTCACACGAGTCTCCATGGCCACGGGCCTCTCTTCTCCGGGCTGTTTGGTCCACTTGGTCTTGACCAAAGCGACAGGAAATCTTTCAAAACGGGGCTTTATAGATGGAGAATAAAAATAGGCAGTGAAAATGGGAAAGACGATTTTAAATGATATTCCTCTTCAGATGGGAAAGAAATTTTTCTTTTTCTTTTTCTTTATCATCGCACAACAGAAATCAAATCTGAACTTCTGAGACAGAGGAGAAATGGATCATTTGGTGGGGAACAGGGGCCAGGGCAAGAATGAGCACACAGAAAACACCCAGGAAACCCTACCCAGCACCACGTCCTGGCGACCAGATGGTCTGCCCATGACAGCGTCATTACCAGGGTGGTGAGTCCATTCATTCAGCGATACTTGCCAAATGCCCAGGCTGGGTCCCAGGGCTGTAAGGGGAAGCAAGATCACCATGGTCCCTGCCCTCATGATACCAGGGTCCTAGTGGGGAGACAGCCACCATCAAGTCAACACTGAGCTAAACAGAAGTTAAGTACAACACCCAAAAGTTAATAAAGGAAGTAAGCAAGATGGTATTACAGACCATGGTGGCAGGGTAGGGTGGGGCTCTGGACAGGTGCCTTGACCCAGCCATGCTATAACTGGGACAATACCAAGCCCAGAAGTGGGGAGCTTCGCAACTACTCTCAGCACCACTCCAAAATTCTCCTTCATGGCATCTTGCTCAAATTTATGAAGAATCCCCTTGAAACTGCTCAGACATCAGTGTGTTCCATTTCTAGGGGGTAGGGAGATGCCTGTGTTCACCACGTGCCCCATGAAGAGAAACGTCTGCCAAACCTGGAGGCACACACCCCAGCTCTAGCCTCCAGCCTATACTACGACCAGAAGATCTCTCAGCCAGGCTCCGAGAACACCAGGGAAACCCATGGCCGTTCTGCTAAGTCACAGCCTCAGAACACAGACTTCCTCCTCCCTCCCCTATCCCCAGTCAAGTTTTCCTTCATCAGTTCCAACCAAATAGGAAAGAGGGAAGAAAAAAAGGAAAGAAGGAGTGGGGGGGGGGGGGGAGAGGGAGGGAAGACGTTCTTTGATTCCCTCTATAGAAATCACTAACTTTTATTTCCACCCCGAGCAGCTGGCCTGATTTCTGCCCATTTCAAGTACCTTGTTCTGGGAGGAGAGCCATGTAGGGAGGGAGTGGGCTGAGGCTGAAGCGTGGAGTCTAAGAAGGCAGTAGTCTGACTTGAGATGGCATGCAAAGGACCCATTTACTTGGAAGAGATGGTCAAGGGTTCTGAAAGGATCATGAGCTATGTGGCTTCTCTGCAGTTAAGATCAAAACCTTTTCTCTCCCCATCATCATTCAGGAGTTTTCTGAACGAAGAGGTGTAACCTATTATCAGTCTGACTTTAAGTTATCCTGACTTCAAGATAAAAACCTGTGAGTTGGGCGCCTGGGTGGCTCAGTGGGTTAAGCCGCTGCCTTCGGCTCAGGTCATGATCTCAGGGTCCTGGGACCGAGTCCCGCATCGGGCTCTCTGCTCAGCAGGGAGCCTGCTTCCTCCTCTCTCTCTCTCTGCCTGCCTCTCTGCCTACTTGTGATGTCTCTCTGTCAAATAAATAAATAAAATCTTTAAAAAAAAAAAAACAAAACCTGTGAGTCAATCACCAAATGTCTAATGAGCACTTAACTAAAGACTCAGACACGGTGATAGGTACTGGGGCTGGAGTGGGGACCAGCTGGGACAAAGAAACACTATAGTATGGACAATGGGAAAGGGCATTAATAGGCGACTTATAAGAAAAAAGGAAGAAGAAATGATCGATGAACAGACAGAAAAACCGCACCATAAGAGGAAGAGACCCAAAGTGACCCTGGTCCTTAGTCTAGGTGTCTAACAATGAGCGGGCTGGAAATGGAGTCCTTTTTCAGTGAGAAGGGATATACTGCACTCAACTTCTCTTGGGACCAGTGACTTTCTCCTGTAGTAGGAGGGTCTAAAACACCCAGACACCATATTCTTCAGGTGCTGAGTCACTGGTATTCCCAGAAAACTCTTCCAAACCAGCACCCCAAAGCCAGGCAGCTTGGTGTCTGTCAGTGTCCCACATCCCTCCCCCCACAACTAGGCTGTTCTTATGATACCGTCCAGGAAGGAAGACAGAAGGGGTAGGGAGGGCCCTCCGAGTGTGTCCAAGTGAGCTCCTGAGCCCACACCTGTCTTTGAGGTGTGCTGGGGGCCCCGCACCTAGACCTTCTCTGGGTTGTGACAATAATGCTCTAAGACATGGTATAATTTGCCACAAACCTCGTTACAGTGTAGGTGGGAAGCCAAAAAAGATCCACCATGCTAAACAGTAAGCAATTGAAGAAAACAAATAAAATGAGATACTACTCTGTGCCTGTAAGACTGACAGAAATCAAAAGTAATGGCCAAATGTCAGAGAGGACAGTGAAGAAAGAGAGCCTCTCCAGCCTCACAGGGGGATGCTGTCTGGAGGACAAGCTGGCAAGGATGCCAAAAGCCTTCTTTTAATTCCTAGGAATACGTCCTAATACATGCATCACATAAAAGGCCAAATTTCTCTACAAGAGTTTTGCACATCATTGCTTTTCATAGCGAAACACTGTTAAATAATATCAGTGGTCACCAAAAGAGAATTTCTTGATTGGAACAACCAGAATGCAGACTATACTATAGTCATGAAAAATAACAGAACTATATATATTCACTGATGTGGAATGATGTCCACAACATATAAAATTAGTTTTGTAAAAATCAGTTGGCTAGTTACAAGAATAATCCAATGTTTTAGAAGTTTATATGTGTGTATGTGTGTGTGTATACATATATGTACAATAGAAAAGATATCTGGAAAAATAGAAACTTTGATGTTTAAAAAGAAACAGCACTTAAAAATGTCAAGTGCTGGGGCGTCTGGATGGCTCAGTGGGTTAAAGCCTCTGCTTTCGGCTCAGGTCATGATCTCAGGGTCCTGGGATCCAGCCCTGCATTGAGCTCTCTGCTCAGCAGGGAGCCTGCCTCCCCCTCTCTGCCTGCCTCTCTGCCTGCTTGTGATCTCTGTCAAATAAATAAATAAAATCTTAAAAAAAAATTTTAAAAAAATGTCAAGTGCCTTTTAATACCTCTCGATGCTGTGATCTTTACTCTCTCCTTTATCATTTTCTGCAAGTTCTTCTTTCTTTTGCAATGAATATGGATCAGGGTCTGCCTTTATAACAAATAATTGTTATAGGACTTAAGGTTTAAAAAAAAAAAAACAATGAATATGTATAATCCGGGAAAACAAAAACTAAAACAAAGCAAATACGGGTGAAGTGAGTTACACAGAAAATCCAAAACTAAGTCTTCTACAAAGCTTTAAAAACGGAGAGATTTTAGCCAGTTAAAAATGGGACAAAAAACCACGAAGCAGGCACGCCTTTGGTACAGTGGCTCGACCCACAAAGAAGAACTCCCTCTACAGGCCAACAGGCGCAGAGTAAGCAGGAAAACCCGACTATGGTTCTCAAAGCCAACCCAACTTCAGCACAAGGCTGACGGGACAGGCTTGAGGAGACAGGAGATAAAACGTCCCCTAAGAAATGTCCAGAAGTTCTCCCCTCTCTCAGCAGCTCATTCCCCCAGGAGGCAGGCGAGTAGCTCACTCTGAGTGTAGGTGGGAGAACAACCCTGTGGGCCTCTCTGAGATGAGGCTCCGGGGGATACCATCTAACCTTCGTTAGAGGAAACCCACCTGCTTCTGGAGGGAAACCCAAGAAGACCACCCACAGGGTTCCTGGAGGTTGTGATCTCACCCATTAACCAAGAATGGTTCCCGGACCTCATAAAACTGGTGAATCCAGATCGGTGCTATTTCTTAAGTTTCTTCTGGTTTGAGGTTTCTGCTGTAAATTTTCTTACACATATGTATGGGGTTTTGCAACCTAGTTTGCAGAAAGAAGGAAGCGGGGTGGGAAGAGGTGGGGGAGGAGAGGGGAGGGAAGGGGAGGGGAGGGGAGGGGAGGGTGGGGGGAAAGGGAGGGGAGGAAGAAACAAAGGGGAGGAACAGAGGACAGAGGGAAGGGCGAAAAAGCAAACAGGCCAGAAGATACAGCAACATAATAAAATAAAAGTCTTTTCATTTGTGACTTAAAACACTGTGTTTACTGTCTCAAACAAACTGACTTCTCTTTCAGGGACCATGTTAGGAAACTCTGAGTGAGATGAGAAATGAACAAAGGCAGAAACGTCTTCTGGATGCGTCAGTCGCCTCAACCAGCTGCGCGCAGAAGGTCCTCCTAGGAACGCTAGGAACACTGGCTTCCGAGACCTCCGCAGCTCCTTCTGGACGGAGTATCCGAAGAGTCCTCAGGCTCCAAGAGTCCGTGTATACAGGAAGAACCAGCTGTCTTAAGAACCTTCCCTTACTTTAGAAATTTACCAACAAAATGGTTGACTTCATTTCTAATTTCATGGGTATCCTTTTGAAAATATTCCTCACCAACAATTTCCACCACGCCTGCGGGTACAGATGAGTTTTGAAGCCGGAAGTCTTCATAGAATCTCCGTCACCCTTAATCCCTTCTATCACATATATGTTTGGTACCAATCATGCTTTCCTGGAGTGCCTCCTGCTCTCCATGCTTCATTGGGTATATTTACATAAAGACGTAGACGTGTTTTATAGTCATACATATGTAGACACACACCAGTCAAAAAACAGCCAGAGAAAGTTACTTTAATAGTACCCTCTAGCTTTCTGGAAGATTGGCGTAAATCTCTTCGGCAGGGGGAAGACATCCATTTTTCTGAGAAGGTAAATGTTTATTAAATGCAAATACTGATATTCGTTACCTAGGAAAAACGTCTTGCGGCATGTGGAATTTCTCGATAAAAAGCTTTCAAGTCCCGGGTTTGTCCAGATAAACCCCTATCGGTGAACCGATGCGTGAATGCACCGAAATTGAATTACTGTACAACAGCAATTACTTCCCACAGTACAGCTATAATGGGAATCGGCTCGGCAGCCAACAGCAGGTAGCTATAGGAGAGGAGAGAAACTTAATATATAATCTGGTCTCTCTCAGCTTTTCCCAAGAAGCAAGGATGTTTATTTTTGAGCAAAACACTCTTTTTTCAAGTACCTGATTTATCATTTTATCAATGTAAATTGGAAAGTAAGTAAAACCAGATTATTTACAGGACTGAGCGTGAGAGCATGATCAAAATGCACCCCATACTCTTATCCAAGGTTGGAAAACAACAGACTCTTGGCTTACAAAGTTTAGGGCCAAGTTGTGTTTGGTGTCTTCATAGTCCCCAAGAAAATCTGTTCTTTTGGACATTTCTCATTAACTGTTGGGGAGAGAAGAGGAACTTGAATGGCAAATGAAATACTTCATGTTTTACCTGATCGACTACCCAAATAGATAGCATCCTATAATCCTCTCTCTGTGCCTGAGAAGTGTTTAAGTTTGTGGAGGCCTGAACTCTGTCCAGCACAGCAGTGAAAGCCCTGCGGATGGGCTCCTGGCCCCGAAAGTGGGAACAAACTTTGAAGCTGGAAGGAGGCTACAATTCTGGCCAAGGTCAGTGCAAGGAAGGCAGGGCCTGCCCCCAACCTGTTCCACAAGATCGAAGGCAATCACCATTCTGGAGAACTCATTCTTAGAAAGCCACTCCAGAGAGTACTAGGATACATTTATAAACTCTCCAAAGTCCTTCTGTTTGTTATTTCCAGGTTTATCTACTTCTTTCCCGTCGGGCTGCTCATCTCGATTTTACGGACGATTCCACAATCACAGGATCACAACATCCCCCTGCTGTGTTGGAATCCGTCCTAAAAGTATAGGCCTGGAATCAGAGATGCCCGCAGTTATGCAGAATGCCTTCCTACAGATTCTTCTCCACCTGCAGGTTTGTCTGTGCTCATTCAGAGCTCCCGGGGCTGATGATCCTGTCAGCTGTGTAATGGTGTGTGCTCCTCCCAGTGGAGGACTGGATTTTAAAGACAAAGGAAATGCTAGGGCAGCCTGTCCATATAACGGCACCACGGAAGGCACGTCTTTTGGCTTCTCACTCCCCTCAAATCATCAGCAACTCAGGAGGAAGGGGAGCTGGGTCAAATGTGCCTCCCCTCAATATTTCAGATGAGCTCTGACTGGTCACCAAGTTGAGCATTTCCAGGTGTCACTTAGGAATGAGGGTGTCGCGCCCCCCCCACCGCCGCAGGGGTCCACTGCTGGAAGAGAACAATGGGCATCACGTCCTCCTAGTCCAGCATGTGGACTGTCTTCCTTGAAATGTTAATGAACTAAAAAGCAAACTGAATCCATTTCTTGTCCACTTGTGGGGACTTCAAACTTGATAAACTGCTCGGCAACATCAATGGAGGGCTGGGTAAGCATGAATATTTTCCAACAAAGAAGGTGGGAGAGAATGCTTTGGGCACAAATATTCTGCACACAAGCAAATGACAGCATGGCTGTGTCACCACCCCCCCCCAGATCTGGCTTTTAAGTTAAAATAACCTGCACATCAACCCTCTGAGTGGGTGTGAAAAAATTATTTAAACCACCAATGGCGTTAAAAAGTGCTAAAAAATATTAGTTAAGACATGCTACCATAATGATGGCACCATTATGTTAATGGCAATTATGGAAGCTAAGGTTATTTGTAATTTGCTAGGCTAGAAAAAAAAAAAAAGTTACATATAGTCCATTACCAACCAGATGACAGAGGTTATGTAATGGGCAGGCCACTTTGGGTTTCACATTTACTCCAGACATCTGACAGGGAGAAAATAGGACTTTCTGTGATAGGATAATTGCATAGTGAAGAGTAATTCAAACAGGGGACGAGTATGATAAAAATCACTCTGATTCAACTAATCACTGGGAAAAGTGATGGGGGAAAATGATGAAATCAAGCCAGAAGAGACAGAGAAAAGATCAACATTGTTTCACAGCCAAGAGATGACAGGCTTGGATGGCCGGATCACTAGTCCTGCTCCCTTTCCCAGCAGTGATGGGCTAACTGTACCGACCTTCACAGACCGGAGCAGTTAGAGTCGCTTTCTAAATTGCAACTGCCAGTCTCATAAATATTTTATAGACATCCATGGAAATTTTAACCATCTATGTTGTTTGTCAGCCAGTTCTTTCTCATGTGTGTTCCTGAGTCCTCCCACGCACCCACCGCCGGTGAGCCCTTGGCACTGGATCAGGGATGGCCAGGACTTGGGCTGCTGGGATGGAGGCTGCAGTACAAGATTTCTGGGGCATCAGAATGATGGTGCAAATTCTAAATTCCATTCTTTTCTTGGGCCATTTGAGAAAGGGGCACCTACTCAGTGGGTGGCATGGGGTGGGACAGGAAAGGCCCCGGTGCACTGTGGTCCACTCTAGTGCCATGCAGCAAATCAGGACTCCACTGAAAACCCAAATGGCAAATGTTCACTTGAAGTGTTTGCTCTTCAAAAGCTCACCAATCCCAGAGGCAAAGACCAACCTTTCCTAGTTGAGGTCTCATTATCATATGAAAAACAGTCACACCTACTGTTCCTTGGCCTCCACATAAAGCAACATCCAGGGGGTCTCTCCGTGGCCACCTCCTCTCAGTCCCAGTGCCACAAGGCACATGACTGTTGCCAGTAGCATTCCTGGCCCACAATGGGACCAGGTCCATCTCAACAGCAAAACTGCCTCCAAACCAAACCCAACTTGACATACAAGCCCTCTTTCCCACTTAAAGACTGGGAGCAGGGAGTGCCACAAACCCCTGGACCAGTTAACCCAGATTTTATGGCATCAACTGTGTTTCCAAAAGCCCTCATACATCTACTTTAAAATACACAGTTCAGAGAACCTGGATGCCTTCAGTCTAAGTACATTTCAATCCAAATACAGCACCTTTTTTTTCCTTCTCAAGGAACTGCACCAACCATATCTTTTTTTTTTTTTTAAACATCATGCACTTAAAACAAAAGGATTCAAAATTAAGTTCCTTCCTGTCATCATCCTTGAAGCTTTTTAAAGCTTTAAGACTCTCTCATTATGAAATACTTAACAAACTCTAAGTTCCCTTCACCAGCAATGTAAGAGCAAACACTTATGAAAGCTTACCATTCGCCAGTCCCTGTGCAAAACACTTGGCACAGATACACCCAGAGGCACCGTAATCCTACCTGTGGGGAGCAAAAGGAACTCCCCTGAGCCTGCCCATGTGACTTGGGCCAGTGACTCCCCCCTGCCAAGCCTGCATGCTCATCTCTAAGCCCATGATATAGGAACAGCATCTCCCTGCCAGGGAGGATGCCAGAGTGCTTACTTAGCACAGGACCTGGTGCATCGAGACGCACTAAGCACAGGGTAGTTAATCTCCTGCTCCTCCTAGCATGTCCACGGAGGTAAGTGAGGAAAAGAGGTCCACTGGTCCCTTAGCTCTTCTCAACAACCTTTCAGCTGCCACGTGGGCCCCTGGCCTCTGAGCGCCAAGTCCACGTTCTGGAGCTGGCTGGACCTCTGTGTCATCCTGCTGTGTTGTATAAGTCCCACCCCCACCCCACCCTGGAATGCCAGGTCTGGAGGCTTCCTCATCTGTCAATTGCAGAGGCAGAAACTAAGGAAATTTGTGTCCTTTTCTGCTCTAAAGTTCTTTGATTCACAAGGAAACCTGAGTTGAAACAAAAATAGCATTTCCTTCCCTCAATTTGACAACATTGTTATGAGTATTGAAAACAAAATAAAACATTTCAATTTTGGGGGGAGGATTCAGGCAAATTGAGCCCTCACGTGCCCCTGCTGCTGGAGGAACTGGGAAGCGGCAGGACCTGATCTAGGGAGAAATGTCCTCGCATGCAGAAAGAGCTGGGAAGATGAGATTAGCAAGTCTCTGAACTGGCTTCTGCACTCAGGGATTACCCTGCAGGATGCTGAGGGCAGGTAGGTGATGAAATGTGGACTTGGGTCCCTGTGCCTGGAGCTTGTCCCTCATTCCCCATGTGACCCTGGAGAAGCGACTTAACTTATGCCTCTCTCACCTTTTTTTGTAAAAGTGGAATAATATAATCCCTCCCTCTGGGGGCTGTTCTAAGGACAAGAGAGTGCATGGAAAATCCTTAGAGGAACACCAAAGGTAGTGGTGCTGAGTCATTTGATCTATTATTAATACACAAGAAGATTCACCACAGCATTATATATATATTAAGACTTGCAAACAACTTAAACATCCATATTTGGAGGAACAGTAAAATCCTTCATGACACACCCATAGACTGGAATAGGATGCAGCCATTTAAGAAAATCATTCACTAGAGTGATGCCAAGAGCAGCTCCCACTGCAATGGTGTAGAGAAGTGGAAAGAAGCTGGACACAAAAGCAAACAGGCAATGCACCTGCAAATTTGAAAAAGAAAAACACCCAAGGACACACATAGACTTGCAAATTTAAAAAACTAGAAGGAAAGAAACACAAGAACACAAGCCTGCCTTTCAGGTGCTATTTTTCTGTTTGACATTTTTCAGTATATTCCTAAAGTTCCACCAAAGGGGCGTTCATTGTATAAACAGAAAATAGTAATTATGGTGGGTTTCGGTGGGGGGGGCAGCTGTTGCATTTTAATTTCAGGTTCTGAGGGGTAGATATGAATGGCGACCGTGTCTGTAAAGAATATCACTCGCTTTGGGGCCCCTGAGTGGCAGAGTGAGTTAAGCACCTGACTCTTGGTTTTGACTCATGTCCTGATCTCGGGCCCCTGATCTTGGGATCATGGGTTCGAGCCCTGCTTGGGGCTCTATGGTCAAAGGGGAGTCTGCTTGAGATTCTCTCTCCCTCTCCCTCTGTCCTTTCCACTCTCTCTCTCTCTAAAAAATAAAATAAATGATTCCTTACCAAAAAAAAAAAAGTTTTATCACTTGCTTTAAGGTAGAGACATAGGGACACCACACAGGAATCACCATGAAGTGACCAGGGCTGGCTGTCAGAGCAGTATTTCTGTAGCAAAAAAGTTTTTTTTTCTTCTAAGATACTTCAGAGTTCCCCCTAAAATGTCTCAACTTATTTGGTTAATAGTCATAGCGGCAGTACGAAGCTGTCATTTACTGAGCACTGTGTAGGTGCCAGGATCTATACTAAGTAGCTCGAAATCCTGACTATTTGATCGTCACACAGCCTGTGTGTTCTTCCATTTACACATGAGGAAACTGAAGCACGCAGGGCAGTTTTACTGAAGGTCAAAGCTCAGTAAGTGACCAAGGCAGGTACGGAACCCAAGCCAGTTTCACACTCTTAACTACTAAACTACAGCCCTCCTCCCCTGAATCAAAGTAGCACAAAAATATTTTGGAGACAAGCAGATATGTGGCACTGTCAGGCCCAAAGCAGAAATAACATGTGAAAATTTTGATGGGCCAATGAATTGTGAGAGAAGCTCATGTAGGAAGTGGCCATTTACGGCAAAGTGTCAACTACTGAAACCAAAAGGTAAGCAGACCAAAGGTTAGAAATCAAGAACTCTTCAGATTCCAATTCTTTCCCATACTCCTGTGCCAGTGTGGCATGTTCTAAAGCAAGAACCTAAGACGCACCATTTAGCGGACAAGAAGGAACAGAGTTGGATGCCATCTTGTAAATCCAAAAAGATACATTTGGATTCATCCTGCTGACAATATGAAATTTCAGGGAGCTCCTGGTGGAGAAGACATTCATCACAATTATAATAATATTCCAACAGAGGTGAGGAGAACCTCCAGCTTCATCTGGACTCATTCATTCCATTGAATTCTCATCTCCACATTTTGGCAATCATGGCTTACATTTTTTATAGTTGCTTAGTCAAACCACAATGTACCTTTGAATGACTTTTGGCAATGAGTGAACATATCACACAGTCACAAGCCATCCTCTGAGGCTGTATACTTGGTGGCACTTCCACTGAAGGCATAAGATTATAAGATGAAAACTGGCACCTGAACCCAATCCAGAAAGGGCATTTGTGCCCCTAGTAATGCTCTTGCTGGCTAACTAAAGAAATAAAGTGTTACCAGAAGAGCTGAGGCAACTCTGATCTTTGAGAGCTGGAATCATCAGTGCCAGTTGTCTGGGGGGTACCTCCTTGTCTTTGGGCAACACAGAGTAGAAACCAGAGACACTTACCCGCACGGCTTCTGACTTTTTGTGAAACATCTCTTCCATGTTCTTTGCCAGCTTTTTCACCAGTTGGAGGCCATCAATTTCTTCTATGGCAACGTCTTTCTCATACTCTTTGTATTTCTGTACAGAGGGAGGGCAACAGGAAAGGCATGAGACACCATACCCATGATTTCAAAGCACTTCTAGTTACTGCCTCTGTTGGATTTGGAGATATGGGACTGTACTTCAAAATTATTAAACCAGCTAGGGAGAAATGTGAAAATTGGCTCTGGATCTCTTAGAAACTTAATAAGCACCCAGGAAAGGAAAAAAAGAAAGAAAAACCCTATAGCAATCAAACTGTTCATCATCTGTCCTCTTCAGCTCTTGAAATCAACACTCTACACTTCCAACCTGACCACCCTCAGCCTTTCTTTTGGAGGACAGCCCCAGATTCATTAGTTATCCCACAGCCAGTGCCACTAGAAACTGACTATTCCAAATGTGTCATAAAATAAAAATGAAGAAATTTAACTTGTGTGTGTGTGGGGGGGGGGGGTTCTCCTTGAACATCACTAACTTAATTTTTTCATGGCCAATCACTGGGGACTTAGGGAAAATTAGTTTAAATGCTATGACTACAATGTAAAATTATAGCAGGAGTAGGCAATCTATAATCGTTGGGCCAAATCCAATCCATCACCTATTTTTATAAATAAAGTTTTATTGGGACAAAACCACACCCATTTGTTTATATATTCAATAAGTTTAGTAGTCACAACAGAGACTGGATAACCCACAAAGACTAAAATATTTACTTTCTTTTATAGAAAAAGTTTGCCAACTCATACGGTGGAATGGATACTAAAGAAAGTCATATGGCAGAGCATCTCATAAACATTTTATAATGAGAGAGTCCTTGCTATGGATTTTAATGTTTCACTTCAAACCACTAAATGCTCTTTGAGGACCTCCTATGTACCCTCAATGAGCTCACAGAAAAGAGAATGTACAGTAAGTACAAAAACCGTAAAAACAAATACTTTGTATATACCATAACAGGTTCATCTGTTCATAAGAGACTGATCTGACCCATAATTTACTCAAATTCTCCAAGCCAATCTTTCATTTAAAACCCACCACACCCTAGTGACTTATCTAGCTAGTGACGTATCTCGTTTCACCAGCAGTTCGCAAAGTGCCCCATGATCCGCTGAGAGTTCCCTGAGACCCTTTCAGGGGCCCACCAAGTCCTCCTTTTCCCCAACAGCATATCTACATGAAACCAGATTTTCTTCCTAGATTTCAAAAAATCACAACAGACAGCACAGAAGCAGATACGAGGATCCACCTGTCTTCTCTTTAACCATGAAAAAGACTGCTCCCCCCACCCAAAAAAAGTGTCACTCCACTTTTTCTGTTTGTTTGTCAGGAAAATACAGTTATTTTTCACAAAGCACCTATTTATGATAACCGTGTTTTTATGCCTGAAATAATTTTTAAACATTTGCATTTTAATTTCTAACACGGCAAATGTCAATAGATGCAACCCCCATGAGCAGAAGCCCTTGCGGGGTCCTCAGTATTTTGTAAGAGTGTGAAGGAATCCTGAGACCCAAAAGTGTGGGTTAACTAAGGATTTAGTTGTGTTCCCATGGGAAAGAAATATTGTTTATTAGTAAATACCTTCCAAGTGGAGTTTGAATACTTTCAAACAGAAATCCCTTACATTTGTGTGGCTAATGAAAGGCTGAGGAACTGAAACTACTGGGGTCTTGATATTAACCCTTATTTGTTGGGAGAACCCGAACCTCTTACTAACCCCTCACCGCCACCTCCTACTCAGAAAAAAATGAGGGGCTCTACATCTTATCTTGGCTCTAAAGACCTTGAGAGTCAGTTTTGAAGTGGAAAATGTAATGGCTTTTTAATGGAAAGATCATTGTCACAGTAAAAATTTGTGTTTTCTCCCCATTTCCCCTTCTTTACTTTAAAAAATGTAAACTCAGAGGAGACTGTTTTTCCTTGCCCAGAGGAAGGGTGTGTGTGTGTGTGTGTGTGTGTGTGTGTGTGTGTGTGTGTCACACAAAGCACTTCCCTTCCGAGCTCAGATGTCCAAGGCCACTGAGGCAGTAATACTGGGTGTCTTAGAGAGAGAAGAGGAGGGTTTGAGGACAGAGAGAAGGACCTTCCGGGAATGAACAGAAGAGAGAATCCTTCCGAACCCTGAGACTCCAGTGAAATCCCTGGTATCTGAGGGCATTCTGCCTAGAGCTCTCAGAGCCCGGCACTGACAGAGCAGATGTGAGAAGGGCAGGAAGGGACTCCCAGACTGGGCATCGGGGCCTCCGGCTGAAACGTCGGGCCTGAGGATTTGGTATTTCTAAGAATTAAGGTGAGCCTAAAAAAATATACAAAATATTATTCTAGGCTGCCTGCGTCTGGACCAAGACAGACATCTGCTACATTATTTGTAGGACAGTCCGAGCTGCTCCACATTGTCAATGGACTATGGGTTGTAAATGACACCCCAGGACACCCTGTGCTCCTCTCTCCTGGCCCTGTAGCTTGTGTGGCCTGGAGACAAGGACATGTCCTTGTGCTCACCCAGCAGCCCACAGCACAGTCACAGGACTTCTCTGAATGAGGCTCACTGCAAAACCATTTCAATGCTACAGTATTAGGAGGGTGCAAGTAGGGACACAGCTACATTATTTTGGGACCCATAATGGTGACCTATCTACCCCTTGAGAGGTTGACTGGGTGGGCTTGAGTTGTGGAGCTCTAGCCAGACCAACCATGGCTCAAGCTAACAGCGTCCTCTGGCGTGTGAATAAAACTTCAAGGACAATCACTGGAAATGTTCCCTAAGTTCGAATGCAAGCCAATGTCTTTGGAGCCAAAAATCCTGGGGGTTCTCTGCTGCCTGCCAGATGTGTTCCAAAAGCCAGCAGCTGAGGCCAGCCTATACCCAAGGCAGATTCACTACCCAAACTACCAAGTTCAAGAAGTGAGTAAAACAAAACAAATTGCCAGTCTAATATTTACAGAGTCGATATAATAAGTCTCTGTCTTAAGTAATTCTGTAATGAAAGGTGATCTAGAGGCATAAGATAAAGAAAAATAAAATGCATTTCACAATTAGCCTTTACCTGAATCTTCTGGTTTCTAGATAGGGCCCCATTATTCTGGTCATATCCGTTCTTGCCTGTATTTTTCCTCTAGAAAGGAATCCATTTATTTCACTATAACCATCCCCCAAGGTTTCAGTGAAATCTCCCTGCAGCCTGTCTTCCTATGAGTCTCCTCTGTGAAAATGAGCCAGTGACTTGACAGAGGGCTCGTCTCCCAGGCCTCCTTGTGCCTGGTGACCTAGCTAATCAGAATCTCAATATAAACCTCCTTGCCAAGCTAGGAGTCCCAGATCTGGGACAAATGTAACCATTCACCAGTTCTAGTCCTCTGCCAGCCGAAATCCTCTCCCCCCAGGACGTGCGGCAATGGGTCCTCCTTTGCCAATGAGCCAAGCCTGTACTACTTTCTCCCCACCCAGGGGAAGTTATCCCATAAGCAAAAATCATCCTGCTTTTCAAAATGTGTTAATGCCTCTAGGAATGGGGTCGAACAGCTTAATGCCTTACTCTTCCCAGGAAATGTTAAACTTTGCTGGAATCAAGAAATTGAGGAACAGAGAGAGTAACACAGTGATAGCCATTGGTCAAATGCAAGCCCTTCATTGCTTGGGATGGTCATAGCCACCCAGAACCTTTAAAAATGTGCCTAGTGTACAAAACCAAGCAATTTGGGGCGCCTGGGTGGCTCAGTGGGTTAAGCCTCTGCCTTCGGCTCAGGTCATGATCTCAGGGTGCTGGGATTGAGCCCTGCATTGGGCTCCCTGCTCAGCGGGGAGCCTGCTTCCCTTCCTCTCTCTCTCTCTGCCTGCCTCTCTGCCTACTTGTGATCTCTGTCTGTCAAATAAATTCAAAAAAATAAAATAAAAAATCTAAAAGAAAAAAAAAAAACCCAAGCATTTTTTTTTTTTAACCTCCAGCAACCAGATAAAGGAAGCTACAACGGTACAACAGAATTCCACAAAGCCATCCCAAATTGTGTAAAAGAACCTAAGAAGTGTGCACACACAGTATGTTACAATATGTTACAGATAGTAGTCCGTAACTTTTTGTTTTAAATTACTCATCTGCCGTATACACCCATACCCAGGAACACCAAGCTAGAAGGAACATATGCCAAATGTTCACAGCTGGCCATATGATCGCCAAGGATTTTTCTCTTTCTTTCTGTGTTTACCTGTATTTCCTAATTTTTACAATGAACATACTATTTTGGAAATTAGAAAATATAAAAGTTGTATGTGCGAATAGCATATGGGCACCTAATAAACAGATTTCTTTAGGGAAATGCGGTCCCAATTAGAATCTGTGTAATTAAGCAGCATGTCTTCATTAGCAGAGCCTGAGGAAGTCAGTAAAACGAGTCCTCCGTGTACCACGGGCTCAGCACGGTGCCGGAAGCTTTTCACATATTAATTTGTCTAATCCTTACAGCCACAGCCACCTCGAGAGTTAGGTATTATCCCCAAATTGCAGACGGGAAACTGAGGCATAGAGAGGTTTTAGACAGTAGTTGGAAGTCAAATGGTTAGAGTGAGCTTTAAAACCATTAAGGTCTGACTTCTAATCGCTACGTTTTTTGAACTCAGGGGCAGGGGGTAAGGGACCAACAGTCCAAACATTTGCAAATTTGTTTCAGAGGACCCATTTCACTGCCTTCATGACCCGTCTTCTTGTTCTTGTCACCAACGGTGGCTTGGACTCACCAAGAGAGTCAATTACCAAAAGCCAGAGACAGCACCTGTTCAAGGAGTGCGGCAGCTGCACCCACAGCTGGGGCACATCGGACATCGCAGCAGGGGACTCTGTCCCTCCGAGGGCCACTGAGGGGCTGGGCTTGGAGCCTGGCCTCAGAGGAGCAAACATAGCTCCTGAGAATAAAAACATCCAGAGAGAAAAGAGCAAGCCCGCTCTGAAAGGAGATGTGGAGCCTTAATTATAAATCACTCCCTGGCTGTGTTTGAGCTACGAAATGTCTTTTGTTCTCCAAGGTACCAAGAAAGACCTGGAGGCAAATCACCCCACACACTTCTTCCCTCAGGATTTGCCTCCCCCCACTGCTGGGTAGGCAGTGGCGCTTTCTTTCCTAAGGCTTCCAGGACTGTACTAGCAATTTTCTCTGCTTCATAAAACAGCAGCAGCCCTTCAACCAGGAAAAGAAGTCAGGAAGGAATCAGCAGGCCCCCGTAAACACAGAAAGGAAGGCAGAAGAAAGGACATGCAGGCGATACCGCAGCACCTCATGAAAGAGTCAGGCCAGGCGGGATTTGAATCCTGTCCCCAGCACGTGCCACTTCTACACTGTGTCTCCTCTCTACCAGGCAAGTACTAGGCACAAGCAAAGTTAAAGAAAGCTGGTGGTCTGTTGGTCAGGAGTGTTCTTATAAGTGAACGAGCTGAGAAGATACAGCATCATGGTAAGTGCCCTGATGGGGTGGTCAAGACAGTGCCTCCCTGCTTCCTGGACCCTTAAATGGATGACAGGGTTGGGAAGGGGAGAAACAAAACAGGGAACATGCCAGGCAGAGGGAAAGCAGGGACAGAGGTTCAGGGATAAGAGGCTGTCTGGGGCTCAAGGAACTACCCCCTTGTCGGGGACTGTCTCCGGCCGGGGAAGTCCCCGCCATTACAAGAAGGTGCTTGGCTCACTGCTAGCAAAGTACGCTGCAAGTATACAATGAACTTTCTGGTGAAGCCCGCCTAAAGGAGGACACAGTTATTGGCTGTATCAAATTTACCAGCATAGTAACAGGACTCTCATTGGCTCTCCCCATTGCTTGACCCCTTATTGGTCACCCTGCTGTATATAAGCTAAGGAAGTTGATTAAATAAACGGAAATGAAGCATTAACACCATACCAGGCTCATTGTCGTCCTTGCGGACCAAGGGCGACAAATGGTGCTGAGACCCGGGAAATATTAAGAAAAATAGAAAAACCTTGCAAGGGACAAACTGCGGGCCGAGGGCGACACCCCCTGTTCCACTTCACTGGTGTGCAGATGCCCAAGGTAGGGACCCTGCTGAGAGCCGAGGCCAAAGAAGTTAGCGGGCCAGGCCATCAGGGAGTGGGTTAGGAGTAAGATTTTGGGACCTTCTCCTGATTTGGGTAGGTGGGTGGGGTATGGAGCTAGGCAACAGTGAGAGCCATGGAAGGGTTCAGGGGTGGGAGGGACTCGGTAATCCCACGTGTGCTTTTAGAGAAACCTCAGTGTGCAGAAAGGGTAGGAGGGAAGAATACTGGAAAAAGAAATGTTGCTGAGGGGCCTGAGTGGTCAGGATTCGGGAGATGACACAGTGGGGAGGCCACAAGGGTCAGAGCCCTTCTGGGGCTCCCTGGAAGACATCGAGAGGGCTGACAGGAGGACACCACAGCAGTCTGGGCTGGCCAGCTGGCTGGCCATGTCACTGAACCTCCGGGGCCTCAGTTTTGTGAGTCAGAGCACCAGGGATCACGAGGCCCTCTTCCAGGGCCTGGGGAGTGGGGGTGGGAGAAGGACCATCTGTGAAAGCCCCAGCACAGAGCCTGCACGGAATGCCCGCTCCAAATCCTCAAGCTCTGGTGTTTCCCTCTTGGCCCTTCTGCCACGGAGGATTCTAGAGAGTGCTGTATGTTCGTGCTAACCCTTCCCGAACTGAAGCTCTTAATGTAAGAGACTAATTCCAACAGGTTGGCTGAGGACACCGGTACACTTCAGTTGGCTGTGCCCAGCCTCTGGGCTGCCCCTGGGCTCAAAGGAGTGGCCAGAGAGAGACCGGAGCCCCACAGCCCAGACCAGGGTGGAGGCAGAGCACGGCCCTTCCCAAGAACACCTCCCTGCGTTCATAACACAGAAGGAGGGCAAGCTGGGGACTTTTTCTTCCCTCTGTCACAAGAGAACATCTGAAGCTTCCATCCCTTCTGTTAGCAGAATCAGCATTTGGCAAGAAATCTTATGATGAGCCAAGAACATTCATCATTTGAGAAGGGAGACACAGAAATGCATTATTTCTGCAGCGTCTCTTTTGCCAGATCATTTCACACAAACACCAGGAAGAGAAGAGCACTACTTCACTGTCAGAACACTTAATGCTGTTCATACATTTGGGTCATTTTTTTTTCCTACGTGATGACTATGTATCTAGAAGTGAGTCACCTGGAGCAGATCCTAAAGAGGGGACTCCGGTCCGGAGACTTCTGGCCAATCGCAGTTAATTGGGATAAAAGCCAAACATGGGAGAGAGGCTCCGAGGACCTCTGCCTCCCGCTGAAGATGGATGCAGGCATTACCCTTAGCCAAAGAGCTGCTGCATCTGAACATGGTCTCGTAGCCAAATTTTCTCAGCAAAACCTGAAATTACATCTCTAGATTCAGCATCATTAAATCACTAGATGAAGACCGACAGAAGGTCCAGGGGAGGAGATGGCAAAGCAAAGACCTGCCCATCCCCAAGTAGAATCTGGGGAGCCTGCCTCAATGCCCATGACGTGAGAGAAATGGTGAGAAATCAGCCTGCTTCCCCATCCCTCTCCTAAGCCTCCAGCACTTCCCTAGAAACCCCCTGACCCCGATCCCTGCAATAAACCCTGTCCCTGGGAAACTCTGGAGACAGGTGCAGCTCAGAACCTGAAAGGTGGTTCGTTCACATAAGAGCTTAAGATACTTCATGTTCCTACTTTAAGGTTCAATTTTCAATCTTATTCTCATTCCTTCTAGCTCTGAAGGAGCCACAATACAGAAGCTGAACTCATTAAACCCATCATTTAAATAAGGATCTCACACACACACACACACACACACACACACACACACACACGGAAACTAAATTGAACTCACTGCTATTTTCATTCATCCAACAAATATTTGGAAATAGCCTATATGTGCCAGGCGGGTGGAGGGAACAGAGAACTATTGGCAAACACGTGTATTCCCTGGGGGTAGAAAGAAGCCAATTTGTGGTCCATTTTGTTAAAAATAGGTAATAAGCAAGTTGGAACAGAGATGCCTGGATCATCTCTATCTAAACTTGAGCCCTGATATCCCACCTGGCCATTCTGCATAGTTCTCCTTCCAAGGTCACACCTGTGTGCCGTGCAGGTTGATGACATCTGCCATCCGTGGGAAGGCATTGTGTGTCTTCTACTGAGTGCGTAACAGTCTATAAAGCACAGACATATATTTCTCCTTGAGTAGGGAGGGTTGAGGACTAGGAGTTATGGGCAAATCAACAGTCCTATAAACAGTGAAAACTTGGCCAGGAACAGGAAGGACATCACAGTCACCAGGGAGGTAAAAGGTTCCAGGGAAGGATATAAAACAATGAATTTGCCAAGGGGCGAAGAAAAGGGGATGACTGTACACCACGTATAATTCCCTACCTCCTGGGAGATGAAGTCTATGAAATATGCTATTAATCTCCCAAGACAGTCATGAACCATCACAAGGTGGCTGATAAACAGAGGCAGGGCATCTGTGATCAAGGCTTGGTGGACAGTGGGAACAAGGGTAGGATGGGGAGAAGGGATAGAAGAGGAGGGGAAAGTCTCTTTAGACATGTGTAAACTCATGAGATACCCCTCCAACGGGGAGAAGGTAATGCAGTTCCTGCCCCGTCTCATTCCTAGCAGAGGTGGTTGACCACGATGGGATGGGTGGGAAAGAATCCCCATGGATTTTGCTGGAATACTACTGATTTGGAACCTGGTAGCAGCATCCTGCTTGGGTTAGAATCACTGGCTGGGGTTCAAGATACAGGAAGATCAAAAACAGGCATCCCATTTGCTAGGCAGCTTGGGAATGTGCTAAGAGCAGGGACTTCTCAGCTAGGCACACTAAGTTCAAGCGTCACCACTCACAAGCTATGTGACAAGCTGCTCAGCTTCCTTCAGCCTCCTTTCCTTCATCAGTAAACGGGATGACATCAGACCTCACAGTGTGCTTAGGATGATCCAAGGGGGTCAAGTGTGTAAAGTACCCAGCAGAATGCTGGATATGGCGTAGTGCCCTCCCAAATGGTGATGGTGTTGGCGGAGGTGGTCATAAATTCTGACATTTGTTCTATAACATCTGAGAATGGTCATTCTCTTGCCTCAACCAGAAGATACTCTGAACCAACGTTCACAGTCTAACTGATGAACTAGCCCTGAACGGTGCTCTGGGCAATGGTATTTTTCAAATACATTCCCAAGGCGCTGAGGGGTCTTCAACAGTAACTCTTTGGGGAATGGCTCTCTGCTGGCAGGGACCGGATGCTAGAAGTCTCTATTTACACAGTAGAAATGACAGTTTTTAGATATGGCACTAAAGGTGTTGCAGTAAAAACTAATCATCTACAATTTTTGGATTCTCTTCTTATAGGCAGTGTCATTTTCTTATTATGACATAAATGCACTTAGTATTCCTCTCGACTCAATTATTGCATACAGAAGTGTCACTTCAAAATACAACACTCCAAAGCAATTATGTTTCTAAGTAAATATACTTCCAAATCCTTTAAGCTGATGTTAGGAACGCTTCTTCTTAACCATAACAATGAACCTAACTGAATGCACAGCACTGTAGGTCACAGAGGAATACTTTTCTATTTGAAAATGAAAAGTGCCATTTTGTACAAATAATTCTGCTTCACATAGGTAATTCCAATCAAGGGTCTCCAAGGTCCAAAAACCACCCACAATTCATCCGGTGCTCTTCCAGATCTAGGTAGGTGGGGAAAAACTTTATGGAATGCAGTTCTTCTCTGTCAAAGCCATCAGAATAAGAGACAATTTGCAGGAGAAGTAGAGACCCTAGGGAGGAAGGAACAAAGGAGAAAAGATGGGGTACCACGTTACAACCCAAAGAACAAACAGACGGTGGGGAGGAAGCAGCTGGGCTCCAACCTCTGCAGGGCTGCGGCACGTGGACACCACCTGTGGGACCTGGACAACCACCTGTAAGCAGTTCTTGCTCCATGGGGAGAAAAGCATGGATACGGGCCACCACTGAAGGGAGCAGAGTTTGCTCAAAATGTTACTAAGATCCTCCAGCTGGGAGATGGAGGTCGTGGTCTGGTCTAAATGACTTTTCCAGGTGCCTTGTGGTCCTCACCTCGAAGGAGCACTACAATGGGAGTTACCGGGGCCCCCTGGCCCTTATGGCCCTAGCATCCTTATTCCCCACTTGCTTTCTGGAGTGCCCTCCTAAATCACAGGGTTCCAGGGACCTACCCTTCAGGGCAGCTGGCTTGGCGGTGGGTGGTCTCTCACAGATTTCCAGTACTCTTGTATTGTCAGGTCCTGAATTGAAAGATAGATATCTCTCCTCTCCCTGTTTTACTGTCTATCTGCCTTTTTTTTTTTTTCTAACCTTGATAAGTCTCATAAGCTTTTACTGTTCAACACAGTGAACTGGACAAATGTTACTGATACATTTTAGCTCTGAGTGTGGGTTGCATTCGATTTCCTGTTTTACACGAGGGGAGTTCAGACAGAGGCAAGCTACAAAACCAGCTGTTGATACAACCATCCTTGCCCAAACGTGGTGACATTCTATACTGCTTTAAAACAGGGAGTCATCTTCCTACTGAACAAAACCAAATGATTTTGAGGCTTCTTATAAAAAAAAAAAAATCCAACTCTTGGGTATTTTCTGGATTACTGCATGGGATCTGAGGCTCTGAAATGCACATTTTTATGCTGTACCTACATCCTCACAACACTAAAAGCCAAAATAATGACTACAGGTCCACATGTGTTGGAGAGGAATAATTTCATTGTATGCATTTACGAGTGCATTTTATATACACCAGCAAATTTAAACACAGCCAAACTGCAAATAATAAAACATTACTTTACAAAGCCCGGATGACTTGAAATAGATTATTTTCTCCAGCCTACTCTTTCCAAACACATTTTTCTGGTGTTCCAATGTAAAATAATTCACCCGTCTTGCTCCCCAAGGATCCAAGGGAATAGCAACAATGACAATAATAATAATTTTATTATTATTATTATTATTTATTTTTAATAATAACCAGACTTAACTTTGGGTCAGAGAGATACTGTTCCCTCCCATTCTACAGGTTAGGGACTGAGGCACAGAGAGATTAGCCAAGTTACCCAGGGTTACACTACCAGTACTTGGTACTGATTATTTTATTAATTACGGGAGCAGTAGCCACTATAACAAAAATATCCCCACGTCTCAGTGGTCTCACACAATAGACCTTTATTCCTCATTCCTACAGCAACCCCATCCTTGCCTGCAGCCTTCCACATGGTGATTCAGGGACCCAGGATCGTCCCATCACGTCACTCTGCTCTCCCTCGGGCCTTGGAGGCTTCTGCATTCAGCAAGCTGGTGGGGAGTGAGGACGAGGAGAAGACACACCTGCTTCCTCAGCCTGGAAGCAACATGCTGCCACTCTGCCCACATTCCAGGAACCCGCGTGAGCTGCTGGGCCCAACCCAACACACCAGGGCACAGGAAAGGGAACAGGAGGCTGAGAAGCCATGTCCAGGCTCTAAGGCCACACCATGCCAATGGAGACCGAAATCATCCAGGACCTGCGAGCTGTCTGTGCTGCTGTCCCAGAGCTGGGACTCGAACCCAGACAGCATGGACTTGGAGTCTATACTCTTAACCGCCACACTTCAGTTGAAAAGCTTGATAAGCTGTAGGTAGAGGAAAACCTTGGATTAAAATTTTGGCCGGGAAGCATCTGCAAGATGGATAATTTAGAGCTAGGACAATCAAGTCACCAGCTACAGAAAGGATAATACGATCCAATCACTTGTGTGTGTAATTACGGTCAGGCTCGGATGTTAAAGGCCAAGATATGCAACCCAGAAAGGAACACATGATAAACAATTCTTAGACCTTCTGTCCGATTTCCTTAATCCCCACTCAAATAAAACTGCTATTTGAGTAACATCAGTGACCTTCTCCAGCATGCGTATGAGTTGCCCAGGCGCCACAAAAGTTAATTGGCTTAACTAAAGTCTCTTTAATTCCATATCCAAGATGTCCTGGAAATCGAAGGCAATCGATGAATGAGTCTGCGAGATCCGTAACAAGCTTAGAGCTAATACTATTTGCAGCTACTCAAGTGGTTTCTGTACCTACAGAGCCAGAAGCTGGAATGAAGGTTAGGTAACCCTGCAGCTGAATAGAACTTTAACTCCATCCATCCCAAGCTGAACAGAGAGGTCCTGGTTTACGGCGCAGCTGGACCCTAGCTTTTCCTGGGGGAATCGTGGAGAACTGCGGTGGGACCATGGCCAATAGTATGAACCTGCTTTCCGTCCTACTCAAAGGAAGAGCTGAAAACTCAGTCTCCCCTGTACAAAGGGAGGGGGGGAGATTCTGTTACCGGATGCCGACCTCAGAAGCTACGAGAAAACAGTCCACAGCACCAGCACCCTCCCTGCAAACATCCCCTTGCCTCATGTGTGCCCAGAGGAGCTGCAGGAGGTTGCAGGAGGGGACACCCCATTTTATCCACCATAAACAGTGTCCAAAAATGAAGGTGTTAGAGCAGAGCCGCCCCGATGCTGAGATGCAAAGCAGAATCGGAGCCTTCAGGGGTTCAGCGGCCCCTCACTGCAGAATCCAGAGATTTCCTGACATAATTCCCCAAGCCCAGCATAGAGCACTCCTCCCCAGAATCTTTCAGCTCATGCTGTTAGAATCCGATGGGAACTTAGAAATGTTCTAACTCAAACGCTTCCCAAGGCTAGGTGGGTTGTCCCCAGTAAGGGAATGAAGCTGGGCTGGAGCCTTTGGCAAAGAGCAGAGCTTCTGTCCCATCCTTCAATGGTGGCTACTTTTCCACTGCTGCTGATCTTTGTGGGGTGAGGGGCAGCCAGTGAGCCCCCAACCTTCCATGTGTTAAGAGGTGCCAGCAATCTATGTTTCATATGAAATCTGTCGCTGAGCCTGCCTCTTTGAACACTCTGGGACCCAGATACCAACCATGTCTCAACATCTTCCTCATACACCTTCACATGAGAAGCCCAAGACAGAAGAACAGGGCTGCCCTCTCCCGCAGGCAGAGATGTGCTGGAGGGTGTGGACGGTTTCCTGGCATCTGCCACTAACTCCTTAAGCAGGCGCTGCTACGATCTTTACTATAATATGAGTGGGAGGCACCAAGAGGACGGCCGCTAGCCTGGGCCAATAAGGGACAGATGTTCACCTCCTATCTTCCCAGCATCCCAGCCAGTGCGGACAGAGCCAGGGTCCTCCTCACCGTTTGGGTCCCCTGATGCCGGCTTCCCCGACAGACAGCCCCCCCCCCCCACTGATGTACAGGCAGAAGCACTGGATTCCTTGGGCATTCGGGGTTGCTAGGCATGGAGATAAAGCCCTAAAACTGAGGAATCTAGACAGGCGGAGAGAAGCCCACACATTATTCCCGAAATAGGGTTTTTTCTGTGGTGGTTTGAAGAATTCTAGTGTCCTAGGGAATGTTAACTAAGGTTTCCGTTTCTCTCTCTCTCTCTCTCTCTCTCTCCTCTCACACACACACACAAACACACACACACCCTCCTTCTTTCTCTTTCTTTCCCTCTTGCTCTCTCTCATACACACAAAATCACTATGCTACCAGTATTTTTCCTCCTAATATGTACATAGGAAAATATAAGGAAATTAACCAATACATCCATTTTATTCTTATCAACATGCTATGAAGCGCCTTTAAGATGGGGATTTGGGGTGGTTGGGGGCACTACTCTGGCATCTGGTGAATCCCACTGACCCCTTCTCAGAATGATACTTTTTTTAAAAAATATTTTTATTTATTTATTTACTTGAGACAGAGAGAGAGAGAAAAGGGGAAGGGAAGGAAGGAGCAGAGGGAGAGGGAAAGGGAGTTCCCCACTGAGCAGGGAGCCCAACATGGGACTCAATCCCAGGACCCCGGCATCATGACCTGAGCCAAAGACAGACACTTAACCAACTGAGCCACCCAGGTGCCCTGGAAGGAGACCTTTCAAAGAGAAAAGAAAACACACAGGAAAAGAAACCAGTTATACTGAAATTCAGTTTTGAAAATGTCTACAACATAAATTTGTGATGCGGTAACGTCGGTCTTTCTTCACGGGCTCACGGAAGGGCAAGATCTCGTAGTGAGTCTGTAGCCGCCACATGCCCAGTGCCAAGGCCTGAGTGCCCGCGGCCAGGAGCTGCCTGTATCAGCTCTGGTACGATATGAAGATATCTGTGCTTTCTGGCAGTGACAAAGTCACAGCCGCCATTGTGGCTTGTTACCTACATTTCTAAGATAAAGTCATACGTTACGGTTAGAGGTTAGTAAGAATAAAAGATGTCTCTTCTGCCCACCTCGGTTCAGAGCCCCCTGTGCTCTTCCCAAGGCATGGACACAGGTTCAGCGTTCCTACACACTCCCCAAGAATAGCAAGAGGTCCCAGAAAAATGTTAGCCGATGTATGGAGGGTGAAGGGCATCTGCCTTTGACTGCTAGTCTCTGTCCCATGGACCGTCCGGTCACTAACACACATTCACAATCCAATGTAAGATTTCTCTATATTAAACATATACATCACATTGCGGACATTTCCTGCAATAATTAATTCTCCCAGATGGCCCTGCTGTCTGTGTAAGTGAAGCTCGTAGTTGATGAGTTTCTCTGGGTGCTCTGTCAATAAACGATGATTTCTCAAATGTTTCAGGGAATGGTAAACACTAAACTGGAAAAAATATTTATCTCAGGCCATGGTGTTAGAGCAGAATTGCTCTAACATGGAATTTTCTCCACTTTATACCACTGGGTTATTAGAATTCTTCACAAAGACCATACATTCATGTATTATTTGTGTGATTAAAAATATATAAAGTGTCGAGTTCAAAGAAATTTAGTAATCACTGACATAAAAGTATAATAAATGCCTCATAACATGCAAAGAGAAATAGGACTAACTCAGAAGGCTACACTTGAGACATAAATTAAACAACCCACTGAACAAGTCCAGACTTTCCTCACAGCTACTAGATGTCCATATCAAAAAATGGTTCACCCATGATCTGCCATCAGAGAAATCTGCTCATCAAATAATGCTAAGTGGGGGCGCCTGGGTGGCTCAGTGGGTTAAAGCTTCTGCCTTCGGCTCGGGTCATGGTCTCAGGGTCCTGGGATCGCGCCTCTCATCAGGCTCTCTGCTCAGCAGGGAGCCTGCTTCCCCCTCTCTCTCTTTCTCTGCCTGCCTCTCTGCCTACTTGTGATCTCTCTCTGTCAAATAAATAAATAAAATCTTAAAAAAAATAATGCTAAGTGAAGTGCGTTAAGTTTATAACTAAAGCTATGTCAAAACCCAAAGCAAAAGACAGTGGGTGGGGTCACCACCAAAAAATTCTTAAGACCATAGCTGGGGTATGGTAGCAGAATTTGGGTTCAATTTTTCCAGTTTTCTAAATTTGTTATGCGATGCTGCTTTTAAAACAGGAGGAAGCAAGGTCTGAGATGGTGAAAAAGAGTGAAAAAGAGAAAGTAGGTAAGGATGGATTCAAGTCTAGGAAGGCTGGCTCCAGAACCCAAGTTCTGGTAAAATGAGAATTTTTCTTATTATGAAAGCAAAATGTTCTCACTGTCGGAAGAACTATCAGAACATAGATAGAAGCAAACAGAAAATAACAACAAAAAGAAAACCCTTAATCCCACTTCCCCCAAATACCATGATTTACCTTGTGGATTATATCCGCACAGCTTTTTTTTTAAATGTAAAATTATAACTGTTTCTTTCTAATCACAGTGAGATCATTCTATAGATGACAACGGGATATATCTTCTCATTATTCCTTCAGGAGGCTTAAGCACAAAACAGTTCATCCTTTGGACCACCAAAATAAAGAAGGGGAGTGTTCAAGGGTCTGATAACCCCAGGGCCCTCACCAGGTTACCCTGCAGCCCTTGGGGTGGATGTGGTCAAAATAACACAATACAGGCCTGCCACAAAAGAGGAGAGGTACACATTTAGAGCAGTGGTTCTCAATGTCTCCCCAGGAACATCTAGTAGTGTCTGGAGACATTTTGGGTTTTCACAAAATAAAAGCAGGTTGGAGGAGGAGGCTGCTCCTAGTATCCAGTGGTACAACTAGGATGCTGCTAAACATCCTACAAAGTACAGAATCATCCCTACGACAAAGGATTATCCAGACAAATACGTCCATGTGCAGATGTTGCTAAGGCCTGGGTTAGAGAATTGTTTTCAATACTGAATGCATACAACACAAATCCTAATGACCATCAAGCCCAATCTCCCTTCAAAAGGGGAACTTCTGCCCATCTGGACAAGGGGTCCCTAGACCCTTCCAGGGGGGCTCCTGCAGCCTCATGGCTGGGTAGGGCCAAGCAACAGAAAACACACTCAACTTGAACTCTCTCGGCCCCTCTGTACACGGCTGCCCTTGGAACCCAGTTGTGCCGTACAAACCAAGTCTCATCCTGGCTTGACGTATGATAAGAGAGATGGGGAAGCCATATAGCATAGGGGTAAGACCACGGACTGCCTGGATGGGAATCCCAAGTCCACCACTTCCTCTCCACCTCCTCTCCAGGGGGCCTTGGAGAAGATGTCACAGCTATCCCCTGCTTCAGTCTCTTCATCTGAGAAATGCGGGGTTGATAATACCAATGACCTCATGAGGTTGCTATGACCATGGTAGGGGCTTCTTTCTGTATAGTCTTTAAAGCAGGGCTTGGCATCACCTGCTGCCTGGGTCACACCTGTTTTTTCAGGGTAAATATACTCCCTGTGATCTCTCAGGGAACAATGACTCCTCTTAACCCCCTGTTTGTCCCTGTTCCTCCTCAAAGTTGCAGTCTGCACCTTCTGACTGTACCCCTCGGGTCTGGTCTGACTGCTGCAGGGCCCAGTACAACACTGTCTTCTCTGCTCTACCCCATCAGTGCCCTCACGGCCCCTGGGACAGCACTAGCTCTAGGGAAGCCACTGGCCTCACCACGTTATGGCCCCGTGTGGGCACAGGACTGACCCACCAGAAAACAGGTGAGCTGCATGCAACCTCCAGAGACAGGTAAGCTATTAGGCCAAGGCTTCTTGAAGGGAACTGCCCTTAGATAGGCTCTTATGGTGAGGACCATGAATGGTGGAAACAGGACCAGGAGTGCCTGGATTCCTGGGGTGGAGAACCTGAAGTCACCGCTGAGGTTGACAGCAGAAGAGCTGACTTTTCAGCCCAGGCCAACCGCCTACTTAATCATGTTAGCAGCTAACAACAGCTGAGCATGTCCTCTGTGCTAGGCTTCCTGAGGGTCCAGAAGCCAAGACGCTGGGTGTGAACATCCCAATGTGAAACTTCAGAAGGGCCACCAAACTGCACAGACTCAGCAACACATTCCATAGCACAGTTGCATATACGTGAACACACTCTGCCACGAAAACCAGGGTTTTGAAGATGGTGCCCAATGAGAGATTTCACACAAGTAAGTCTTCAGTAGAATAAGGAATTTGGAATCCATTTCTTTTCAGGAAACAAGCCAACGAAGCAGCATCCATTAGGAAATCCAGTATCACTAGAAGAAAAACAATGCTTTCAACCAGATTGTGACATTGCCAGGAAAAGACTATGAAGCCACTGAACAATAACTACAGATTGTCTCAAATATTTAGGAAATACTATGTGCCAGGTACTGTGCTAAATGGTGGGAGCATTCTAAAGAGCAGAAGCGACATCCTCTCCCTCCCCCACAGAGCTAAGAGTCTATCGGGGAGATACTCATCAGATAGAAGTATAGAGCACATGTGTCATTATACACCTCAACAACTAGCATCCAACAAGGGAGACCAAAATGAGCCTGAGAGAAAATACTTCTCTGAGGAACCGCTGTGAGAATGGGGGGGGGGGGGCGGGTAAGGAATGATCATGTTAAGAGGGGAGGGGGAACTGAAGAGGAGAAACCAGCAGGCAAAGAGAATGGCATGTCCCCACACCCTAAGCTAGGGGAACCATGAAAAAAGACAGCGCGGGAATGAATGCGTTCACTCACAGGAACGACAGGCAGGACAAAGGAGAGGAGAGAAACCCAAACCCAGGACCAAGCCCAAGCAAATGCCTCTATGTACAACTGGATGAAGAGGAAGACAAGGGAAATGGGTGAAGGGAGGGAGGACAGGCAAGATAGGATGAGGTCATGGAGATGAGCCACGGGAGGCCATCCACCCGGATAGCCACTGGTATGTGGACATAGTTTCCTCATAGCTCATTAGACTTTGTGAACACCAGTCTCGTTTTAAGCATTTGCAATTATTAGACGGTCCTGGTGAGTGGGAGAATACGTATGTGGGTGAAGAGTGCATGCTCAGCCTGAGCAATGCTCTTGGCAAACAGCCCGGAAAAACGAAACTCAACATGGAGAATTAGAAGATCCACCAAGTGCTGTCTCCTTTCCGTACTCAACGCTCTTCAGAACTTTCTCCATAGAAGAGTTTAGTGACGTTCCAGGAAGCATGTTCTGCTGAAAACGCCACCTTCCTGACATCAGAGAGATGTGGTGGAGAATCCTCTCCACAAGCAAAAGTTGTTCTTAAAACAGACTCCTAGAACCGTGCCAACCATGTCCGTATCTCCATTCCCTGGCTCTCGTATAGAGATTTCACTTTCTGGGGGCCGTTCATCAATTTTACTGCACCTGGGAGCTGCTGGAACTGTTCTCAGCAGAGAAATTATAAGGCTAGAAGCCTTGACTGAAAGAGTTTACCGGTTCTGCTGTTCAAGTAAAGAGGTTTGGTATAAAACTGACTGGAACACTAAGGGCTTTCGGGAAATCTGAGCTTGTGCAGTCAGATGTCAATGCTAACCTTACATGATAGACCAGGTATCAAAACAGTGACAAAGTACAACACGAACTACTCTAGTTGTGTGTAGATTTGTTCCACAGGCTTCTCAAGTTCAACTTTAGGAAAGTATTTTCTTCTCTTAAATTACGTACTCTGTAATGTATGTCAGATCTACAAAAGGAATCTTAAACAACGGTCAGGTGGGAGACATATGTCTGCTTGAGTCCTATGACTCATCTTTTCCAAACAAGGTTTGATCCAACAGATATGGTTCCATGGGAATCACTCTTCTCTGCTCTTCTCCCCAAGACCTGGAATGTCTGTGTCTGTGTGTGTCTGTCTGTGTCCATATGCACACTGTGTTTCATGGTACGGTAAAGAGGGATCCATTTTGGGAGCAAAGAAAACTAGAACAAGTAAAGGAAATTAGGATTGTTTCAATTGGTCCAATGACCAAGTTTTGTTTGAAAATCCCAAGCTAACATATGAAGTATCTTTGCAACTTCAATACAACGGTCACCCCTTATCCACAGGGGGTGTCTGAAACCAAACCACAGATAGCGTCAAATCCTACGAATACTATATACTATGTTTTTTTCTTCCTACACATACCTACCTATGATAAACCTTAGAAGTTAAGCACAGTAAGAAATTAACAAAATAATAACAAAATAGAACAATCGTAATAACATACTGTAACAAGTTATGTGGGTGTGGTCTCTCTCAAAATATCCCTCTTGGGCTGCACTTGGCTTTCATGATATGAGATAAAATGCCTACATGATGAGATGAAGTGAGGTGAGTGATACAGGCATAGTGACGGAGCGTTAGGTTACTGACCTTCCAACAAAATGTCAGGCAGAGGAGTGTCTACTCCCAAACTATGGTTGAGCACAGATAACTGAAACCACAGAAGGCAAAGCTGTGTATGGAGGGGAGCGGGGGAGGGAGGGCACTGCTGTCATATGCAGCAATTTCCTATAAAAATTACTATATCTGTATAATATCTGCATTGATTATTAGGTCTACAATTATAATCCATCTTTTTAAAATATGTCTTATTTTCCCTTTTCCTGTCTCTGACCACCAATAACTGCAACTTACTTTAAAGAGACCAATTCACCCAATGGGCCATCAAAAATAAGAACTGGTGGGTGCTTGGATGTCTCAGTGGGTTAAGCCTCTGCCTTCAGCTCAGGTCATGGTCTCAGGGTCCTGGGATGGAGCCCTGCATCGGGTTCTCTGCTCAACGGGGAGCCTGCTTCCCCCCTTCTCTCTGCCTGCCTCTCTGCCTAATTGTGATCTCTCTCTCTGTCAAATAAATAAAATCTTTTTAAAAAATTAAAAAATTTAAAAAATAAGAACTGGTAACAATAACAGGATTGGTAGTACGGGTACCCTGTAAGCAGCATAGTCGAAAGCCAAATATGCAATCAGAGATCCATTCCTTCCATTAGCAGAACGAGGGGGGAAAGGAGCATGAATCAAGGATAATGGTAGGGGACTGGAATGAAGTCAGGGGCTGGTGCACACAGTCACTTTTGTCTTCTAACAACCTCCAAACAACCTCCGCCCCCTCTCTGTACCCTGAAGGCGAAGAAGCGATAGATCATCAGAAAATCAATAATCCTTTGTGAATTAATGAGTCAAGCAATCCAACCCAACATTCTGTGCAAGGGTCAGAGATGGGGAGGCACGCAAGGGCCGTTTCAGAGAACGGGCCACGTGGCAGAGATTGCCGGTGGCATCTCCTATATCAAGTCCATCACCGGGCGACAGGGCATCACATTCTATAAAACCTCCATCAGGTAAACTGCCATGTTCTGCTGTCAACAGGCAAGATGGGTCTCGGGACGCTTCTCTGCAACCCACAGAAACGCTTTCATGGAATTCAGGGGAAGTGCACGGAGAAATGAACAAAAATCTAATACAAAGCCCTTCGTCAAAGAACGACCTCTGTTAAAAATATGATTTAAGTTTCTGGTTCTGGATTATTCTCAGTAAGTTTTAAACTAACTCCTTTGATTAGAAGAGAAATCCTCTGAATCACTAAAGGAGGGGGAAAAAGTGTATCTGAAACGTAGAGACAAATAATGAGAGCAAGAGAGTCCAGGATCCTTTTTACAGTCTCTACCCCACTCTGTGCTCATCGGCCATGAGATTTTCACCGCAGGGAAAGCTTCCCTGGGTAAAAACCAGCAACAAAATAACTTGCCGGCTTCAATTACCAAATATTTATCTTCCAAATAAATCTTGTGTCTTCTAACCCTTAACAAAAAAATCGATTTGTTAATTCACTTCTATTTCATTGTATAATGTCTCCTTTGTTAATCCTCTTTCCCTGGGGGAATCTTTTTAAATCTTGTCACTTATCCTTTACTGAAAAAGTTCTCTTTTCTGAATTCAAGGTGAATTGTACTTAATAAACGAGCCCTGAATTTATCTGCCTTTCCCTGCATTCGTTTTGCATTCTGCGGCCTCACTCCTTAACTGAATGCTTGTTGAGCTCTTCCATTGTCTGGTCATCACCGAGCCTCCTTTAACCTATTCATCTTTTATTAAATATGGTGGTGGGCTACCTAAAATTAACCACAAAAACGAAAGCAAAAGGAAAAAAACTGGACTATCAACCAAAAACAAGAAGTGAAAATGAGCTCTGAAAACAGGATATACCCATGTAGAGTGTACCCATCGTAAAGTACTTACTTGGGCAAAAACTCTCCTTGCAAATGAATGAATGAAGAGTAGCTCTCCATGGCCCCAGACCAGGAAAGCCAGTGCATGTCCCCCTCCCCACCTTTATTAAGTTTCAGATATAAAGCACTAACTTAAAAAATAAATAAATAAATAAAAGGAAACCACATACCTGAAGGTCAAGAATCATGAGTTTCATGATTCTTATTACAAACCAAGTTTTCCCAACAAACCAGGCAGTATCCAAAGCTACATGTCACAAATGAAGACTCAAAGACTTGCAGAGGCTATTATTTGGCCCAAGTTTCTTCCCACAAGAGGCAGAGTCTGGATCCGGACCTAGATGCAGGACTCCAAAGCCCACCCATACTCTTTCTTTCTCATTCCCAGGGAATCAAAGCACTTCTGCATTCTTCAAAAATTATTTCCCATGACCCAGACATATGCCCTGTGTGAGCACTGAAAAAGGATCCGGGGAATGATAAATACCAAATTGAGAAAAGGGTTGTCAGGTGCTATGATCTCGCCATCACCGGCTTTGTACACCCCATTTTTTTCTTTTAGAGGCCCCTCCCTCCTTTATTTGCCCTCCTCCCACCCTCTCCCACGCAACTCCTATTCCTCAGTCAACACCCTCATCAGGGTCACTACAGATAGCAAGTGCCCTTGTCCCCCAGGACCAGACTTTAGTCTTCCTCACTGGTACTTATATTTTGATTTACTGGTCCATCTTCCCAATGAAAGCAAAATATCACAGCACTTGACGCATTTTAATATGCACATGAACCTCCCAGGGGGTTTGGTTAACATGGGGGTTCTGATTCAGATCAAGGGTGGGGCTAGAGACTCTGCATTTCTAACAAGTCCCCAGGCAAGGCAGACGCTATCAGTCCACGGACCCCAATCTGAGTTCTAAAGGAAAGAGACCGCGGATTGCATCTCCCTATTCCCCAGGCATGGAACCGCGGGAAAGGGGGCGAGAGGGGAGCCTCGCTGAGGGAATAAAGAGGAACTCCTGCCTACATTGATCAGGAACACTGTTTAATGGTGCTAACTTCAACGTTACATCCTAGCATATTCAACGGATTCAAACTATGACAGCATTTTCGGCATCTCCAGGAGCTCGGAACAACAGGTGAGAAAACACAACACTCGGGGGAGGGGGAATAAATGAGGCTGTCCGTGTTCTCTGTAATTTGCGGCTCCGACGTGTGGACTCCTTTCCCCGCACTGCCCATGGGGTGATGAAATAGCAATCTGCATCTGTCCTCAAGCCTTGGCTAGGACTCTTGCAGAGGCTAATAATAATAGCAATAATAACGAAGCAGGAGCACCAGCCCTTAGCTTAACTGCCCCAGGCACCTTCTAAGCGCTTTCCTTAAGAAGCCTGTAGTTTCGGGCGCCTGGTTGGCCCAGTGGGTTAAAGCTTCTGCCTTTGGCTCAGTTCATGATCACAGGGTCCTGGGATCGAGCTCTCTGCTCAGCAGGGAGCCCATTTCCTCCTCTCTCTCTGCCTGCCTCTCTGCCTACTTGTGATCTTTGTCTGTCAAATAAATAAAATCTTAAAAAAAAAAAAAAAGCCAGCAATTTCATCCCAGAACAACCCTATGAAGTGGTGACTATCATTACCACATTTTACCTGGGGCTATGAGGAATACCCCGGTCACAGAGCTGGGTCACAGTAGGGCATCATTTGAACGCAGGCTGTTCAATTCCTAAAGCGATCATCTGTGAGATATTCTCTCAAGGTCATTTCAAGGCAGAATGAAGGAAAAAAGGTGACGCTCGGGAAAAATTCTCAGACTTGGATCCCAAACTCTAGATAGGAAGCAGGGGAGGTATTCCCCGGCATGGGCACAAAGGTCCACCAACCTCAAAAAAATGCTGAATCAAACCCAGATAGGAGCCCCGGTCTGCCAGGGACAGCCTGACCGCCGGAGTGTCCACTGAGCTCCCGGTTTACTCCTTTGCCCCTCGCTGTGCGTGAAACGCACTCCTGTCCCTTTCCCCCACAATGCAATTTGTCTCTCCCTCACTTGGCTTTTTAGTTAAAAACAAGAGAGATGAAGCTTGAAACCTAATTAAGGAAATGGCCCATGTACAAAGAAAACAGCCAGGGATCATTATTCAAACGGCAGCCTCTCTTTTTATTTTTGAGGGAAAGCTAATGACTGCTCTGCAGCCCAGTGGCCTCTACATCATATCATGTACACATCCTGCTATTAGAGAATAATGCCAGCAATTGGAAAACACGGTGAATAAAAGCATGCACAGATCCCTGTTCTCCCTTAAATGCTGTTTTGATGATTTAAAATAAAGACAAATGTTATCCTGGGAAATGCAGAACGCCCTGTGGCCAAACCCATCCATCTTCTGTTAGTAAGACTCCCTCTCCAACAGACCTGAGTCGGTGTGTTGGTGGGGGGGGGGGGGTGCTGAGGGGAAGAAAAGAGAAAGCAACCAGACGGACTGTACCTTCCTGAAAAACTGCCAAGAAAGAAGGGGAGGGGAAGGGAGAAAGCCAAAGCAATCTTCTGGAAAAGGTCTGGTTGACCTTCCTCTTGGATTTTGCTGAGATGTGTTCCCTTTAAACCATTCCAAGCAAGCCAAGTCCCATTCACACCCATGTCACTGCCTTGGTGCCTTAGGGACCTCCCCAGGGTCCTTCCAGCTTTGCTGTGTCCAGGCCTTCTGCCTTTGGGCCCCTGGAATGTGCACCTGAGAACACATGCCCCTCCAAGGTTGCACAGAGACAGCCCAGGAGACGTCCTCCACCTGAACCCCACCAATGTCCCCCTCATCCATCATCACACCATCTTGTACAGGGCTCCGGCCACACTCAACCCTTTCCTCTTGTTCCAAAGCCTAGGAATTCCTTGAACCTCAGGGCGGGGCAGGGAAGGGGGGTGATGGCACGGAGCCCTATCCAGCTGACTACAGCTGGAATGTTCATGCACCACACTCCCCCATCACCTAGCTGTCTCCTACAAGTCTGGTCTACCCTGGAGCACCACTCCCTCCACACAAGGCTCCTTGCACCCAAACTCGATGAAGCCCGCTGCGTGACCACGCGCCCCTGGGGACCCTGACTCTTCTGGCTCATCACAGTCCTTGCCACCTTGTGGAGTCTGGGGCTATTATGAGTAGTAAATAATAATAAAGCTGCTATGACCACTCAGGTACAGATATTTATGTGAATGTAAGTTTCTGTTTCTCTTGAGTACCTGCCTAGGCGTAGAATGGCTAGGTCATAAGGCAGGCGTATGTATGCCTAACTTAGAAGAAACTGCTCCACTGTCTTCCAATGTGATCACACCATTTCACAGTCCCACCAGCCAAGTATGTTAGTCCCATTCGGTCTTCATCATCTCCAACATTTGTGTTATCAGGATTTGCTATTTTTTTAAAAGATTTTATTTATTTATTTGAGAGAGAGAAAATGAGCAATGGGGAGGGGCAGAGGCAGGAAGGGGTGGGGGGAACAGGCTCCCCACTGAGAGCCCGATGTGGGGCTCGATCCCCAAACCCTGAGATCACGACCTCAGCTGAAGGCAGACTCTTAACTGACTGAGCCACCCAGCTGCCCCAAGGGTTGCTGTTTTGGCTTTGGAGGGGAGGGAGAGGATATCAGCCCTTCTCACAGGTGTAGAGTAATATCTCTCTGGGTTATTAACTTGCATTTCTCCCAGGACTTTGATGTTAAGCTCCTTTTTATATGCTTATCTGCCTTCTATATAGCTTCTCTGGTGAAATGTCTGTTCAAATCTTGCCTAATTTTACTGGTTCTTTTTTTTTCTCATTCTTGAGTTTTGAGAGTTCTTTATATATTCTAGATACAAGTCTTCTGTCATACACATGAATTGCAAATATTTTTCCCAATCTGTGGTTTGTCTTTTCACTCTCTTAATGGTGACTTTCAACGAGAAAAAACTTTGAATTTTAATGAATTTCAATTTCTTTTTTTTCTTATGGCTGTTTTGATGTCACGTGTAACACCTTTGTTCCAAATCCACAGTTACAAAGATTTCCTCCTCTGTTTTCTTCTGAAAGTATTATCATTTTACACTTTACACTTAGATGTACCAACCATTTTTACTTAATTTTTACAAAAGATGTGAAGGTTGAGGTTCATTCATTTTATATATGGATATCTGATTATTCAAGCCTCATTTTTACAAACTAATGCATTGAGTGCATTACAAAATTTAATGTTAGCACATTAATAACAACAGTTCACTTTTGTTAGAAAAATAAAATTAACAACAAAAATTCTTATAATTACTAACAAATTAACTGTGTTAAGTAAAGTGAGAGAATTTGGGACAAAAATTTGTCTTGGAAAACTCAAAATTCCTCTCATACCTTAAGATGAGATTTTACAAGTTATTCTTTGTGTGTGTGTAGTGAAATAAACATAATATAAAATTTAACACTGTAGCCACTTTTTCTTTTTTAGAGAGGGAGCAGGGTGGGGGTGTGGCTGGGCAGAGAGAGAGAGAGCACATCTCAGGCAGGCTCCACACTCAGTGTGGTGCCCAACTCAGGGCCCAATCTCACATCCCTGAGATCATGACCTGAGCCAAAACCAAGAGGCTGATGCCCAACCAACTGAGCCACCCAGGAGCCCCTCGTTTTAGCCATTTTTAAGGGTACCATTCAGGGGCAGTGAGTACATTCATAATGTTGTGCGACCATCATCCAGAAGTATCCATCTCCAGCATATTTTATAATCCCAAACTGAAACTCTACACCCATTAAACAATAAAGCCCCATTCCCACCTCCCCCATTCCCCGAGAAACTCTACTCCACTTTCAATCTCTATGAATTTGCTTTTACCAGGTACTTCACATAAGTGAAATCATGCAGGGCGCCTGGGTGGCTCAGTGGGTTAAGCCGCTGCCTTCGGCTCATGTCATGATCTCAGGGTCCTGGGATCGAGTCCCGCATCGGGCTCTCTGCTCAGCAGGGGGCCTGCTTCCTCCTCTCTCCCTCTCTCTCTCTGCCTGCCTCTCTGCCTACTTGTGATCTCTCTCTGTCAAATAAATTAAAAAAAAAAAATCTTAAAAAAAAAAAATAAGTGAAATCATGCAGTATTTGTCCTTCTATACCTGGCTTATTTGACCCAGCAGAATGTTTTCAAGCTTCACCCACATTGTAGCAGGTGTCAAAACGTCATTCCTTTTTAAGGTGAAATACTATTCCATTGTATGTATTTGCCACATTTTATCCACTCATCTGTTGATGAATATTTGGGTTGTTTCTACATTTTGGCAATTGTGAGTAATCCTTTTATGAACATTGGTGTACAAATATCTATTTGAGTCCCTTCTTTCATTTCTTTTGGGTATTTACGAAGGAGTGGAATCAATGGGTCATATGGTTAATGCTATGCTTAACTTTTGGAGGATACACCACACCGTTTCCCACAGCAGCGGCACCATTTTACATTCCCACCAGCAATGTAGGAACATTCTTACATCTTATACCCTAACCAACACTTATTATCTGACATTTTGGTTCTAGCCATCCTCAAAGGTGTGAAGTTGTATCTCCCTGTGCTTTTGATTTATGCTTTCCTAATGACTCAAGATTTTGAGCATCATTTCGTGTAACATTTTCATGTATGTATTTTCCATTTTGTGTATCTTCTTTGAGAAACATCTATTCAGATCCTTTGTCCATTTTAATTGGGTTATTTGTCTTCATATTATTGAGCTTTAAGGCTTCTTTATATATTCTAGATATAAGCTCTTTATAAGATACATGATTTGCAAATATATACCCCCATTCTATGGGTTGTCTTTTCACTTTCTTGATGATGTTCTTTGATGTACAAAAGGTTTTAATTACAATGAAGTCCAATTTATCTATTTTTTATTTTGTTGTTCTTTTGGGTATCATACCTAAGAAGCCATTGAAGAATCCGAGGTTATGAATATTTAGCCCTACATTTTCTTTTAAGAGTATTATAGTTTTAGCACTTCCATTTAGGTCTTTGATCCATTTTGAGTCAGGTTTTTATATTTGGTGTGAGGCAAGGTTCTAACTCCATTCTTCCAAATATGAGTATCCAGTGGTCCCGGCACTGTTTGTTGAAAAGACTGTTTTTCCTCCATTGAAAAAAATCATGGCAGCCTTGTTGAAAGTCAATTGCCCACCTATATGAGGGTTGTTTCTCTGGCCTCTGTATTAAACTAATTTTTTAATAATTTTTGGTCAATAATCACTCTCCTTTACAAATTATCCGCATGCTATCTCCCTTCCTGGATTGTGTTTTATTCTATAATTTCTAGTCCAGCATCCTGCACATACCATGGATTCATTCAGTAGTTGAGCAAACAAATTAATTAATAATCAATGCTCTTTTCCTAGGCATTATGATGAATCTGTCCAACAAACTGCTTGGAGTTAACCATTTCCACCAAACATCCTCTGCTCCAGGGACATATCATAATTTAGGTTCTGGTCAATGTCAGAAACCTACCAACAAGTCAGAAACCTACCAACAAGCCTAATCACATAGATAGGATACATTGTGAATAAAAGTAACAGAAAGCCACCTGCTCCATCATGATTTCATTGTGTGCTATGTTTACTCTTTAAAAAAAAAAAATTACGGATTCATTGAAGCATTCTTGACATACAATGTTGTATTAGTTTCAGGTGTACAACTGAGTGATTTGACAAGTCTATACATTAAAAAAGATTACAGATTCAGCTCATTTAGTGACATAAAACGTCACTGGCTAAAAGGACAGGAGGTTTTGATGAACTGTGGTTTGAGTTTTCAGGGATAAGAAAAGGAGCCAAAAGAAAAAAGATGTGTTTCAAGCAAAAGGCACCTTAACGGTTATATTTAAGGGACAAAATTCTGACAGTGTTTACATATGGGCATGTCACTTTCACCATTTGAGGTAGAGGATATTAATCATACCTACAGCTGCTTTTTAAAAATGTGTGTACTGATGGTAGGGGCGATTAATTTTTTTGTCTTTATTAAATAACTAATAAGTGTTCACAGCAGGTAAAGCAGGAAATTAACATAAGCAAAAATATTAATAAGAATCATTCATATCCCACATGCTAGTTATAAACAACATTTGTATTTGTACATAGCGTGTCAGAACATTTTCTATTCTCATTTGTATGTAGTTACATATTTTATTCACATACTCCTTTATGACCTACCTTTTCCCCATATCAAGAACATTATTAATGTCAACCATATTCCACACCATCATCGTTTTTGCTGCATAGGATTCCAGGATATTGAAAAGCCATTGTTTATTTAACGAATCCTTTATCTGGAAAGGGTGTGGTATTTCCTCCAAAAGTTAAACATAGAATTAACCATATGACCCATTGATTCCACTCCTTACCCAAAAGAAATGAAAGAAGGGACTCAAATATCTGGAAACATGTTTTACTCTAGTAAACAGTACCGCAATGAGCATCCTCTTCTGATTTTGATTTTGGAAAAATTACTGAGGCAATTGGATGACTGTTTTCATTAAGATGCTCTAGTGCTGAAGGAGCTTTCTTCCGACCAAATTTTTTTAAAAATATTTTATTTATTTATTTATTTGACAGACAGAGATCACAAGTAGGTAGAGAGGCAGGCAGAGAGAGAGAGATGGAAGCAGGCTCCCTGCTGAGCAGAGAGTCTGACTCGAGGCTTGATCCCAGGACCCTGAGATCATGATCTGAGCTGAAGACACAGGCTTTAACCCACTGAGCCACCCAGGTGCCCCCGGACCAAATTTAATTTTTATGCTTTAGGTTCACACTGAAGTTGTTCATCAAGACAGGGATGTTTACTGCTCAGAGTATGTTAGATATCATTCTTACAACTAAAAGACATTTTAATAAAATGCATTCCTTAAAACAGACTAATTCTGAAAAAATTTCTAGATTTACAGAGAAGTTATCTAGGAAGCAGAGTCCCCTCTACCCTTTAACCAACTTCCTCTAATGTAACATTCTATCAACCTGTGTCACATTGGTTAAAATTAAAAAATTAACATTGATATAAAACTTAATCAAACTTTTTATGATTTAAAAGAAAAAACAAGAAAAGTTTTCATACAGCCGATATCTATGGGCATTCCCATTTCAAAGCAGGAGTGAAGAAATCAGTAGTGTATCCGTCTGGAGATATATCTCCACACAGAAACCCATCTGGTGTTGGAAGATCAGGAATGACACCGTCATGATCCACAATGCACAAAGGAAGTTTGTTCACCAGTGAGTCAGCCAGTTCGTGGAACTGGGCACATACACAACACTTGTAACACTGATTAAATCCTGTCTTCAAAACATCGCTCTGGACAGTGAAAGCCAGGGACATACAGTAAGCCACTAGAGCAATTTCTTTCCCTTGCCATGAACGCTTCCTCAAAACACTTTGCCTTCCCCTGTAGTTAATAAGTATCTAAACCCAAGACACCCATGAAGAATCTTGTTCTCATGTTTAATATTTTAGATACACTTACTTTAAAACCCAACCTTCACATGATATTCTGTGACCATAAACACCTCACATTGTGAGTTACCTGAAAGTCTACCTTGAACTCATCAGAGGAAGGATTCCAGCCCAGGGCAAGCGAAGGATTTACTCCAAAGCAGCCGACAGCTGGGATGCCTGCCCGGATGAACACCCAGAACCTGGGACAGCTGGGCTGGCATCTTTGCCACTACCTGACTCCGCCTTTCCTATTAATTCCCTTTGGACAAGATTTCTTCTCACAGAAATGTTGCAGCCTGTATCCTGTAATTATAATCACATTTCTAAGTCCTGCTTGCTCACAGGGCAAATCAATCCCTTTCTTTTCTTAAGGCAGAAATGACTCGAGGGTCCTGTAAAACTACATCCTTCAGCACACAACTGTTTCATTGCAAGGTAAAACTGCCTTCAGAAATAAGGACCTATTTCTCGCATACATGGCTCCCAGTCTGATAACAGACTTTAATCTACAGGCACCAACAAGGCTAAGGCATCCTGATATGGCTTGTGATTCAGCTAATAATGACTGCATTCAATTGCAAAGAAGCCAAAACTGAAAAGTCTGCGCTCATCTTAGTGGGCTAATTCCCAGGGAAAGAGATAGCTCTCATCCCCTCAGCTTGCAACCTTGCGGTTTGTGCTAGGTTCACATATTTATTTGTTTAGTGTATCGTGTATTTTCATTCGTTACACTGTTGTTCAGAAAGGTATCAATGACCCCTGCCTCCCCAGAGCCCAGCACACAGATCGGTGGCTTCAGAATTGGGAGGAGAGTATGTCCCTCAGCACAGTCACTTCCTTCCCCAGATCCCATGTGAGGTCTAGAAATGCACATGATATTGACAGGAAGACCCATAAACTCCCATTCCTCAGCTCCACACGCGCATATGACCACTCTCCGTGAGGGTGCGCGTGCCCCAGCAGCATGCACGCAGCACCCCTTTGCCTCCACACTGACACATCTGTTCTTCATACCTAATGGTCTCTTACTTCACTAATGACTACTATCCACAAGGGCTATAAGCATGTCAACCTTGTCTTACAAGGCAGGATGAAGACCTTATATTTACTCAGTTCCACGGTCCCATTCTCCATATCTGATATTACTTGTTTATTAAAAACTTAATAAACAACCACTGAAAAAAAGTTACAGATAATCAAAATAGGAAATCCAGTGATAATTCCACCAACCCTTCCCCCCACCCCGTCCCACCACCAACAAAATAATATTTGGATGGGTCCTTCATTTTTTCCCTCTGTGTTGAATATATAATCAGTTGGAAATACACCACTTTATGAAGTATTTTTACATATTATGTGATGAAACGTTTTGTATGTCAAAAAATACATGTCTTGTTACTACAGCTTTTATTAGTCTTACTCCAGTTTACTGAGACCACCTACGGTATAAGCCCTTTCTGTTTAATATTGTAAATGCTGAGAGAGAGACACCGAGAGCAATGAATGGTTCCTTTTCTTTTCTTTTCTTTTCTTTTTTTTAAGATTTATTTGTTTGGGGGGGAGGGGCAGAGGGAAAGGGAGAGAGAGTCTTAAACAGACTCTGATCTGAGCACGGAGCCTGATGTAGGACTTGCTCACAACCCTGAGATCATGGCCTGAGCCGAAACCAAGAGTTGGACACTCACCTAACTGTACCACCCAGGCGCCCCATGGATGGATTTCTTTAACACATGGAAGCAGGCTTCCACCCTGTGAAATTTGGTGAGCAATGCTGGGTCCAGACAACATGGCAGAAACCGCCTGTCAGATGTTCACATAAGATGCACCGGGACTGCACATCCTTCAGAGGCAAATATCTATTCCTAACTGCCAGGAAATTCTACTGATTCAGACCCGCCTCACCTCCTGATCTGTTGCACTAACACAGGGCTTAAGCTCCTCATCTAAGGCTTTAATTCCATACAATAAATTCATCAATTCCCAGCAAGAATCTGCAGAGGAAGGAAGACACCAGTAACACATAACCACACCAAGTGGACGTTCCGTGGGTTCTCTGAGGTGTGCGAGTTTCCCCGTGACTGCCAGGAGCACACTGCATGCCCGGTAGTTTAAGGAGTGAAGAATTACCTCGTTACAGAATTGCCATGTGTGAGTAAGCTCTGGGGTCTGGAGTCTGGGGTCCACCTCCTCTCCTTTGGAGCCTGGCCATTCTCTCCCCTTATGGTCCATCACGACACAGGGAGGGACAGGAGTAGGTCTACAAGAACTCCCTACACACCAGCCACCCAGTTTATCTAACACAGTAAGTAGCCATGTGCTTTTTGGCGACTTGGATGGACAATGGAAGAAATTAAGAGTCACAAAATATGGGGCACCTGGGTGGCTCAGTGGGTTAAAGCTTCTGCCTTTGGCTCAGGTCATGATCTCAGGGTCCTGGATCGAGCCCCGCATCGGGCTCTCTGCTCAGCAGGGAGTCTGCTTCCCCTCCTCTCTCTCTGCCTGCCTCTCTGCCAACTTGTGATCTCTGTTTGTCAAATAAATAAACTCTTAAAAAAAAAAAAAGAGTCACAGAATATATGAAGAAAGTACACACAGACAAAGATGCCTTCCTGTTTCAGAGATCATGAAACACTCCCACTGGCTCAAAGCCAGAGACAGAGGCATGGACATTGACGCTGCTTTATTCTACCTTGCTCTTCCCATGCCTGACTGAGATTGGTGAGTTATTGGCATGTGCGTCCTGCTTCCCACCATCCCCCGTGTGCTCCTTTCTCCTCTCAACTTCAAGACCTCCAGGAGCCATAGCCTCGTCTAGCACCCATTCCCATGCGTGTCTGTGTGCTGGCCACCAGGGAGGGGGCCGGAGACGGAGGACCACACCAGACAGCCATGGTCTGTGCCTTCTGGGAGTTCACAGCCTCATAAGGGAGGAAATCAAGACTTTGGTGTGTTCAACGGCATGATAAGGGAAGCTCGGGATGTGCAGACAATGTCCGGGAGTGGTACCCATTCTGGGCTTGAGAGTCATGAAAGGCTGTCCAGGGGAAGGATGCCTATGCCGACACTCGAAGGATGACGAGCACTTGGGGAAGAGGATCGGATGAGGGGATCATGCGCAAGGTTCGGCAATGCAAAGGCAAACCAAACAGGCAAGAGACTGAGGGGCACATGAGAGAAAGCAGGCTGCGAGGGCTATTCTCTCTGAGCTTGGGGGGACCCTGTCAGCAAGAGGCTTTGAGGCAGGCAAGGCCCAGCCTCTCAGAAGCCTGCCATGACTCCTTCCCTCTTCGCTCTCTTAGTACGGTTGCTTACGGGTTGCAAAGCACTGCATGCATCGTATTTCCCCATTCACTCGTGTCCCCTCCACTAGCTCAGAACTTTCACAAGCAAGCAAGAGTTATTTGTGTGTTTCTCCCCACTGCACACCAGCACCACGCCGGAGTTCCAAGAGGCACCGGGGTGCAACGGATATGTATTAGATGAACAAACAAGTCATCTTTGCTAGTTTCTCATATTCCTACTTGTTATATTAAAGAAATCACTGTTGAAACGCTCTACAGGTGAGGCTAGCCTCACATGGCTTCTACTACTGAAAACTCGGTATGAAATGTAATTTCGGGTACCTCTGCTTCAGGCTGCACCAAAACGGATCACTAAACAGAGGGACCCTAATCCTGTCTCCTACTGCATTGAGTAGTTGAGACAGCTGCATACAACACCAGGCCCCGAGCCGGGGTCCTCAGACCTCTGTTTGAAGGCAGAGACAGCTGCCTACTCAAGATTCTATGGCTCAAAAGAGTTTCAATTATTAGGACTAACCCAGAGCTCTGCTCACTCCTGTGGCTGTAGCGTTGCTCACGCTACCTGGTGCTCTCCAGTACCAAAGACAGCAAGAAGGAGAAGAAAAGTTCTAGAAAATCAAATCTCCTCTTGCTACATGCAGACAAGGCTTCTCTGTGAAAGCTGCACTTGCAAGGTGCAAGTTTTGCATAGTCTCAACACAGTCAAGGTCATCTCTGGGCAGGGCACATCACCAGAGAGATGGAGAGCAACAGAGCTTGTCAGGATTCCAATATTTAATAAATCCACTGTCCCTGGGGAAATTACTTAGCTCTACTTGGGGATGCATAATCGCAGGGCCCTCCTGTTTGCCCCTTCCCTCCCCCCGCCCCGTGCACATTCAGAGAAAGTGAGGTCTGCCTGCCCGCAGCCAGGTCTGAGAGGTGCCCGGGAAGTTACTTGTGATGTTTCAATTCCTTCGTCAGAATCCACACCTCACCCTGGCCTTGGACTTGAGCATTCCACTCATGTAGCTAGAAATTAAATGAGTCATCAAAGTGACACAGCCAATCTCTTCATCGCCAGAGCCTCACAGGGGAGGGGCAAAGCTTTGGGGAAGGAGGAAACAAGTCCATTTATAGCACTGAATTAGATATCTTCACAGAATCCGTGTACATTAACGAATGCTAATTTGATTCTGTCGGCTCCGTGGCTGGGCTGTCAATACCAGCGTGTTTCAAAGAGGTAAGAAAAGTGCCCAGGCTTTTGTAAATGGCAGTGGCACAGTCCTGCAAAGTGGCCCTGTGCTGGGGCATGATCAGAAGGGGAGGGCAGTGCAGGAAGTTTCCCAGGGGGTCTCCGTCTTCAAGCCACACTTCCAAGCCACGGAGCAGCCCCCAAGTGATATACCCTCCGGGAAAGAACCATGCCCCAAATTTGAGAACTGGAGCTGGCCAGAAACGGGCGGCTGGCCAGATTTGGTACGTCAACCCTGGTCCCCATAAATAATCAAGGTACAGGGTCGCCAGTGAGCAAATCCAGTCCAAGCATGCCCCGGGATGGTCGTACTGTAGCGTCGAGATGAGTTTGCAGACACAACAGTTGGGTAGCCAGAAAACACACAATTTGAATCTTTACCTCAATGTGACAGAAATAACTTAGTCAATGCCTTCCACATCGCCTCAAACGCTGTCTCTCACACACAAGCCCTGCCACTCTGGTTCCAGCCCACCCCAGGCTCTGCTTTCCTGGCTGCAGAACACCAGACTCCCCGCTCCATGATCAGGAAGGACTCCCTTACTCACTGTGTCCCCTTTCATCTTCTCGTCAAACCTCAGGTCAGCCTCATGTTGCCAGTGGGAACCCCACTGGGCATTCCACTTTGCAGCAAGGGGTCAAGCAAGGACCCCTTAATCTGGGACGGTAGGCGGGGTGCACATGGGAGGAAAAGAGACTGAGGGGTACACAGGGGCAGCTGACCCATTTTTTCAGGTGGGAGTTCTTATTCAGGGGTTCAGGATGTTCAAAAAAGAATCGTAACTTGATTTTTAATTATGTGTCGCTGAAATTTACCATTGCCTTGAATTTTGAACATAAAAAAAAAGTCATATTGAAGAACCTGAGACTTCATCACCAATAGAAATCAGATGCTTTCCTACCACATTTCAGTTGTCGCTGCTTTATCCAAACTGCATTCACTCTCGTCACCATGTTGAAATTAAGCCTGCCGCTGGATCTTGCTATCTAGGATGTTCTTTAAAAAGCACATAAATTACTATATCATATATCCAGGAGATTATATTTTGATAACTGCATTTCATTATGATTGGGCTTTCTTATAATTCTATTCGTTTTATTTTATGAACTTGAAAATGTACTCTTCTAAGAAAGAATAAGTGTCAGACTGTCCAAGTACTCAATGGCATGAAAGAAGTCAGAACCTCCCACCTGGGAGAGGGGTACATGAGCTGAGACCCGAGAGCCTGAGAAGCATTTCCCAGCGAGGTACAGAGGTAGGATGGGGCAGAGACTGCAAAGAAGAAGGCCTATGTTCTGAGTCCAAAGGGTCAGGATTCCAAGTGCCTGTATCACGTGTAAGACGCAATATCTGACTACCCTGGGGAGGGCAGAGGTTTGAACATGATCAGGCAGGGCTCTGCCCAAGATGCCACAGAGTCCAGTGTGGGAGAGACAGCAGCTCATAAATTAGCTTGTCTGCAGTGGGCCGCTTGGGGGGTGGGGGGCGCCCAATCCTGCTTCCTGGTATTAATGCCTTTGTGGAGTTCCTCTCCCAGGAATGTGGCTAGATTGGGTGAGTTCTTTCTAATGAACAAGGTATGACAAAAATAATGAAATGCCGCTTCCAGAATTAGATTATAAAAGGGCTCCAGATCCTCTCTTGCTTGCCTGTCTTGCTCTCTCCCATGCTCTCTCTGATGGAAGCCAGCCACCACGTTGTAAGGTGCTCTACAGAGAGGCTTACAGGACAAACACCTGAGGGAAGCCTCCAGCTGACATCCAGCAAGGAACTGAGGCTTTTGGTCCAAGAACCACGCAAGTAAACTCAGGGGCAGACCCTCCCCCAGTCGAGCCCTCAGAGCAGACTACAGCCAACTGATAATTTGATTGTAGCCTGTAAGAGATCCAGAAGACCCAGGCTCTGCTCTGACTCCTGACTTACAGATACTGCAGGATAATGATTTTTTTGTTGTCTTAAGCTACTATATCTTAGGGTCATCTGCTTACAGTGAGCCAGAGTACATGGTGATGAGCAGGGACACACGCCAACCTTCTAGTGATGCTGAGGAAGACATCATCACTCTTAGCTGGGAGTGACTATACACAAAGGAATCTGGAAAGACCTGCACCTGAGGTAGACTTCAAAATCAAGGATATCCCTCAGGAAGTTTTAAAAACGGAGGAAGGAAGGAAAGAAGGAAGGCAGGCAGGCAGGCAGGGAGGAAGGAAAAGAAAAGAAAAATCAAAATGCTTATAACTAGATGATAAAGTTAATGGGGTTTTGCTTTCAACCTGATACGTCTCTGTATTTCTTAAATGTTTCTATATAGATAGAAATAATTCTATAAATACAGAAATATATATTTATATAATTTTTCAGATGTTCTACACTTCATACATATTGCTTCATACAAAATGTTTTTTAAAAATGGGGAAAGACTTACACTTTAGAGGTCATAAGACCTTCTCATAAGAGGTCATTTCCAATAGACTGAGTAACACAAAGAGGAACGAAGCAAGCACAGAAAGTGATTTAATCTATCCGGATGATTGCTAAGTTAAAGAAAGCAGTGGGAAATAAATTAGGGAAGCTAGAAGGGATCAGGGTGGGGTGGAGGGCTTGTGTGTGAGAGAAAGACAGACAGAGACAGAGAGACAAAGAAATGGAGATAAACAGAGACAGAGAGAGAAAAATGAAGACAAAATCTCTTTCAACTTATGAACAGTTGAGAAAGGAAGAACCCAGCAGCCAAGAGTAATGAGACAAATCCAAACCCTCTTCCCAGCCAAGAAGCCCAGCTGGATGAGAGGAAAGAACAAAGCTGAGACCTTCACAAATTCCACAGCAAGTCTCCTCACCAAAAGAGATCCTTGTGTTGGGCATGTGGAACCACAAAAATCTGCTTTCTCTTCTCAAGTGACATGTTTACAGCAAGCAAGACACAGTAAGAATATGATGACTCAGAGTAATATTTTAATGGATTAACCAGGAGGAGAAACTGGTTCTCCTCCTAGTCCACACCAGGACCCAGAACAATGGACTATAAGGTTTGGTTTTGAACTTTCTCTAACGTAGAGCTTGGGATAAACTAAGTGTGGGAAGAATGGGGTCAGAGACAGCTGGAAGCGCTTCTGCCCACTCACTCTGCTCACCCACACTCACCGGTGCGCAGGGCGAGAGCCTGTCTTCGCAGGTTGAAAATGTTGGCGAGTTCTCAGGAGAAACCAAGGAGTGTCCCTAGGAAGGCTCTGTGGGGAGGAGCCTTGAGGGCTCATCACCCCACATGGGCAGAGATAGAGGACAGGAAGAGAAGAAGCCCCGGAACCTGAAAACATCCACACTTTCTGTTCTCACTGCACTGCAGAAAGCCAGCAGGGTCCCACAGCGACCCCATACCAGCATTTTTTTTTTTAATAGAATAAGATGTTTACCATTCTGGCTCAGTAGTTTCTAGGGGCTTTGATGTTAACTCATACATAATTCTTCAAGAAATAGCAGACATCTTCTTAATCTCAGTGACCATCTTTGACACGGCCTCTGCAGAGGTCTCAGTCCCCGGTATGGCAGGTAAACCCCTCAGGAAGCCCTCGAAACAAAGGCCGGAATAACTACAAATCTCTAGTATGAAGAAGGCTGCTTCTGAGGTGGGTCTCTATCAAAATGCAGTGGTATCAAAATCACTAGCATCTCCCTGATTTTCCCAGCCTGCTCCGGGGAAGGTGATGGGCCTCAAAATCAGCTCGACATAAAGTACTAAGCATCCTTATTGTCAAGAAAGAGGGCAAAAGACATACCTATAGGTATGGTGCAGGTGGGCGGAAGAGCAGAACAACCCCAGCACTTCCCCAAGCCCAGAGGCACAGGAGGGATAGAAAAGTTCCCTCACTGGCCAAAAGCAGCTTGAGCATAGCACAGAGAGCTAGCATCCTGCTCAAGACTGGCAGGCAGGATGAGAACATGCAGAAACAACCCAAAATGAATGGACAACGGTGGTACACTACAGCAATGCTTGCTTGATATCTACGTACCGCCCCCATGCACACATTTTCCAGCCCCCTGGGGATGGGTAAGGCCATCTATCCAGCCCTAGACAATGGATATGGGAAGGCATGTGTCACATTGAGACCAACACAGTTAAGAGCCACCCAGCAACCTCCCAGCTCTGTCTTGTCTGCCTGACGGACAGAGGCTTCATGCTAAAATAAGACAGACAAATAATTCGTTGATCACCATGGAGATGAAAGATGTCCTGTATAATTGCCTAAGACATGAAGGACTTGGTCTGAATAAGAAAATAACTTATGTTTCACTGAGTTTGGGGGGTTAATCTGTTGGCCTGTTCTCTCCCAAACAAGATCAAAGACAACTGGGAGCAAGGGTGTCCCCAGAAGCAGGTGACAGCAACGTACCAGCAGCCCCTCCACCTCCATGCCTGGGACCTATGTGGGTCCATGGAACTTAGAACAAAAGAAGTATGGCGAGTTGACTGGGATTCATTGCAACAACTTGGCAGGACAAGGGGCTCACTCTAGAAATGAAGTTCAATTAGAAAGAGAAAAAGTGACTTTTTCTGCACACCTCAATTTGTGGCTTGAAAACTGAACCCACTCCCCAGATGTCTGTATGACAAGCCAAGCCAAGGCCAACTGGCTCTTCTCTGGCTGTCTGCAATTTGGCCAAGGGAGTTGATAATTTCTCTTTTCAGACAATCATCGCATTTCAGATGAAACGGGACCTCCAAGTGCGAGGATGACACACAGGTTTCATCTGCAGTGCCAACTCCAGTAGATTGCTGGTGACTCCCTGGAGGGCCACGTCAAAAGGATTCTAGGACAGCGTCCAAGCTCAGCAGGGAAAAGTAAGATGGCTGATTAATGAGGTCTGCCAGGGGAAGGCAGAAGGAGAACAGAGGGGAAAAAAGGAAAAAGAAGAAAAAACAATCTGACCCTAAGAACCCAGCTCTCTCATTTTACAGATGGTGAAACCAAGTCCCAGATAACATGCCCAAAGCTCTCCAGATTCACGGTCCCAGAACCAAGACTTGAACTCCCATGTCTCTATTCCTATGTATTATAGTTCTATAATCACAAGCTGCAGCTTAGAAATAATTACTTCTAAAAAATGCAAATGCTTTTCTCCAGTGTCTCTTGGTAGCCCACTGTTCCTGATTTTATAGTAAAATCATACATAAAACTGAATAATCTCTTAAAAGAAGACAACTTCCTCTGACTGGTGGCAAAGCTAGAGAGACTCAAACTTGGCAAGTCCTTTGGACACGACTGCTATCTCTGATGATGGAGGGACCACAGAAGAAGTATTGAGGGTGGCCTTAGGGAGCTGAGACACATCCTCAACTGATAGCCAGCCAAGAAGTAGAGACCTCAGCATTATGGCGTAAGGCACTGTGTCCAGCCAGCAACCTGACTGGACATGGAAAAGCGTTCTTCCCCAGAACCTCCAGATCGTGACCTAACCTAGGAGGCACCTTGATTTCAGCCCATGGTGAGATGAACGTGGACCTCCCAGAACTCACCTGGACTGCTGGCCTGCAGAACTATGAGATCATAAATGGGAGCTGTTTTAAGCCTCTTGGTTTCTGGTAAATGGCTAAGCAAGAAGAGAAAGCCAACAGAGTTGGCAGCTGAAATGGGCCTCTTGTGGATGGCTGGCGAAGCCACGATTGAGAAATGAGGACTGTCAAACGTCTTGTTGAGTAGTGGCAATGGTGAAAAGCAACTCGTGTGGTAAGCTCAAGAGAAGTGTTGAGGTCATGGCTGGACCAGGCCAGTTAATTCCTGGGACACCCAACACACAGTATTTCTAGACTCTCTATGGAAAGAAACCAAGGTCTGTATGACCACAGCAATCATCAATCCTAAAGAATCTCCAAAGGGGAGGCTAAACAGGACCCCCCCCCCCAAAAAAAAAAAGAAAAAAGAAGAAGAAAACTCTTTTTCTCATTCATATTTGCAAATTCAGCACATAAGTTTGCTAAAGGCTGCTTTAACAATTAAATCTGCAGTCCATGGGAGGAGGCTGCTAAATGTAAGGAGAATAAGGCAATTTCGAGAACACTTTCAAGCTTAGGATCACGAGGTCTGAATTAAATGGTATCCACATAGGGCCTTCCTCAACCTCAAACTCAGACTAGCTGTGTCCACTTCTGGTATATCAAGCCAAGAAAAGCTTTTATGTGTCTGTTCTCGAGGACTGATATTTGATCAATACTAATATTATTAGCTGTAAACAATGACAACACAATAGATACCATATATTGAGGTCTTTCCACTTGTGCCAGGCACTTTACAAAATATCTGACATTGTTTTAAGCGTCCTTCTTCAATCAAATTCACACAAAAAACAAATGGTTCCAGAACCACTCCTTCCAAGGTTACCATCCCCAAATACTCTGCTTCCTTTATCTTATTCCATAGTTGTCAGAATACAAAGACAGGCCTGGCTTCCAGTTCCAGCTTTGCCAAGCTCAGAGACCATGGACAAGTTCTTTTTCCCTTCTCCAAACCTCGGTTTTTTCATCTCCTGATGGCCACTCCATGAGGGCTGTCCCACCCAGAACAGATGAGCAGTACTTCTTATACATGAGCAACAACATCCTTCCTATTAAAAATTTGTCATATGAGCTTTTTCTTCAAACCTCTTTTCCAAGTTCCCATGCCACAGTTCAGAATATTAATATTTCCCAAATGCCAAAGCCAGTGCACTGTTCTGATTCTGAATATAAACACATACCAGTCCTATGTTTCAGACCATTAACTTCTTTCCTTTTCCTCTTCATTTTATCATTTCTAACTTGGAGCAACCGAGGAGATTTATATTTTAAACATAAAAAACACCCTTAAAACATCCCTTGCTCCCAGGCTGAAACCTTTTTTGTGCCATTACCTTAAGCCCCCAAATCAGTATAGGAATGAATTTGCAAACCCCTAGTGTTTATGATGGAAAAAATAACTCGAGAGCAGTGGGCTCTGGAATAATCACTTAAAATACTCTCTCCGATAGACACCAAAATATTATAGGTACTCATCTCTTATATTTCATCGAGGATAGACTTTCTAAAGCTTAGGAAAAAGCTTAGAACAGTCGGATTAGGAGTTCTTTGCCCTCAACATCAGCCTTCAGTATAAAAAGCACCAAATGAGCTCAGACTCACATCCGGCTTTTGACTCTTGAGAAACAGTGACTAAATACTTTCTGATTCAGAAAGGAGAATTTTAATTCAGTTTTTTAAAAACCAAGCATTGAGTACTATACCCTAACCACATTTCCGGAACTTGACGGACCCCCTCCCTGTGACTGTGGGAGGGGGTCCTCCCTGCACCTCCAGTGGACCCCTATGGGAAGTCCCTAAAACCATCTACTCATGGATGAGCAACCCAGGACAGGAGGTTCCAGTTTGCCAGAGCGTCCTCTGCAACCCCAACAACAACCCCAACCCCATTGCAATTAGAGTATGCACGGAGGGCCGTTTGAGGAGGCTGAATACATATTCCCCATTGAAAATATCACTTCAGAAGACTCTAGCTATACGAGATAGAAACACACCATCGAGTATGAGTCCGTATGCAAAGATACTGTTTCCAAACTATCAGAGTTGTACCATGACCATGATTGTGTCCAAACACCACCTGCAATATTTCTTAATAAACTCATGGTTTCTTCTTACTGCCTATATTACCCTCATCCTCCAGCCCAAATGACACTGATGTCATGGTTGTGCTGTTGATGTGCCCTCACTTCATGCTGATAAACCACCGAAACACAAGCTATCCGTGGTTCATGCTCAAGGCAACGTGAAGAGGAAGTGTGTCAAGGATCACGCAGTGTTGCTAAAAAAAGAAGCCCGTGGATGCTCTCCGTGCTCTCTGTGCAAGGGCCTGCCCTGCCTGCTCTCCTAAACCATCTAAATGTGTCTGAGTTTCTGCTGATGGGATCCCTTGGTGCCAAGGGCCACTGAAATGGCAGTGGGGTAAGCCGGTCACAGACCGCCAGGACCAGGGGGTGAGCAAGAGGCCGGGTCAGGCTGGGTGTCATCACCCTGCCCTGTTGTCCACGGTGCCCTTCCCAAACTGGAACCCAAAGAGCACAGACTGAGCCTACCAATGTCACTCCCCACAGCCTCTCATCCTGTTCCTTCAGCATGGACCAGGCCGCTGTCACAACCCTCCGACAGCCGGGCACTCACTCAATACAGCAGGGATCATTGCCCCATGAAAAGCCCCCACGCCCTGCAATGTGGGAGAGGAAGCTGTTCCACGCCCCCACCCCCACCCCCATCCCCGGGCTTCCATTCCCGAAGAGACAGCCCGCTTTGAGCTGATCATGCAACAGCAGAGGCCTCTGTTCTCTGCAGCCATAATCCACCTCCTTTAGCCAGAAGGCAGAGAAACTTCAGGCAACATTAAACTCCCAAATCCAAAACATGGGAATTCAGGAAACAGGCACTCTGAGGAAAGTTGAGAGGACTCCTGGATGCCCCTTCTCACCTCTCTCGACCTTATTTTGCCTTTCAGTTATCTGGCATAATAGCCAAAAAAGACATCGTACATCTATAACTGACAGCGGCTAGCCGGCGATCCAATTCTAGCTCCAAGAAGTATTAACCGCAACCCCATGTTCCAACATCTCTTGGGTTCATTTCATACATCACAGAGACAGCTAACGGACTTTTCAATTCTACGAGGCTCAGGCCAAACCGGACCATTTTCTGGGTTTGGCAACAACCAAAATTTTCCAAGAGTCACTGATTTAAGCCCCAGTTCTCAAAGACCTAAGAACTTTTTCCACTGCTTTTAAATATGATTATATGTCAAGAAAAAAATAGCCCACATTTTTTTTTCTAATTCCTACAACCTCCATCCATCAGATGCTTCCTCTGAGAGCTATTTGATACCTAAGAAGGCATTGGAGTATCTTGTAAGTCTTTGAAATTCCCTCCTCTTTGAGCTAGGAAGCGCCTTTTTTGCTAAGAGCAAACTAAATTTGACCCTCAAAACATTTTAGGTCGGTCTGAAATTTGAACCTCCTTAAAGTACAAGTGGGTTCTAACCCAAGATAAAAACTGTGCTTTCTTCTCCTATATATGTTTTTTTCTCATTCTTCCCTTCAGACGCATACCAAAATAAGAAGTCTGTCACTTAAGAAGATGATGTCTCTCTAAAAAAAACTGTTGTCTTTAAGTGATGAAAGAAAACTTGATAGTTTTTCGTTCAACAGACTAAAAAGTAGACGACTATAATTTTATGTAGCCAAGTAGACCCAAATAAATAAGTAAATCAACAAGTATGACCAGATACATAAGAGTCAGTGGGTATAAACCCACCAGCACAACGAGTCCATCATAAACTAAAATGCTAGATAAAAAGTCTGGCCAACATCACCTTTAGGCTCCCCTTCCACTTCATTTTTAGGGAAAAAAAAAAAAAAGTCAAGAAAAGGAAAAGAGTGAGGACTTGAAACCTTTTCTACTCCTAAACTGAAAGATTATCATAGATCGAAATGAAGAGAAAAAGAGAAGCATGCCTCCTTCATCTGAGCCTCCGGGACAATTAATGCATCTCCGAGTTCAAAGTCAAGTGGCTTACACTTCCTTCTATCCATAATTGTTCTGATTTTCAAAGAAAAAAAAATCCTAGGCACTGTGATTATCTTTCATCATTATACAAGACACATTAAATATAAGAGAACCTTTCCCTTACTGCATTTCTCAACACAAGAGCAGAAAAATCAACCCCCAGAAGTGATACGAGGACAGGAAGGAAGAGCGGTTTCCTGAAATGCCTGGGCTACAATCTTTGTAATCAGCTGAGGACACCGCCCACCGCATCTGGGTGGGCACCAGAGCCCATTATGCTAACTATGATTGAGCTGGATGAATAGCAAATCTGTCATATTGTGGCTGGGCAGCAAGTGGGGATAAAACACCAGCATCCAGGATGTACTGCGGCATAACACAGAAGGCAACAATGTCACTACAGAAAGGCGAGTCTCCTGCCCAATCCATCAACGGACCCACCGTCATATTGCAGTTTAACAAATGCCATCTAATGTGCAAGAAAATGAAACAGAACACAGCACAGCGCCCAGATCCTATAAGCCCAGAGGTTGACAAGAGTCCCACTCTACCAGGGACAGACCATGCTTGCCCTTACACAGCTGGTCTCAACATCATCCTGGATCTCTGGGAGCTTCGTGAGACAGGACTGTGTGCTGTCCTTGCACTGACTCTCTTACACGGGACACATAAAGAACCTGGCAAGCCAAAGGTGCACAACAGGTGTTTGCTGAATCAATGAACAGACAAATGTGCAAACCAGTCACTGCCCCTGCCCCCTGCCGTGAGTCCTCAGTGAGCACCTTCCCATCCTGCCACATACTGTTTCAACAGTTGCAGCTGGCAGCAAAATTCCCGGAAACCAGGAGTCCTCAAGAGAACGGCTCCCTGTGTTGTGCTGCCTGGCTGCTAATCTCAGCATCCCTTTTTAGCTGTATGCAAATTACCTGCTCTCTCCTTACTTCAAACACCCTCTCCTGCGAAAGCACAGTGCAGGGTGGTGCTCTGGTGATTAAATGAGATAATGCACGTAAGGGACTTAGAACAGTCTGGCAAACATTAAGCACTCAATAAATGCCAACTATTTCAATTACTTGCACCCTTGTAGGTCAGCAGTCACCAACATATAAGCTTCCAAGGAGGAATGTAAATAAACACAATTCTCAGTAATTAAAATTAATGAGTTGTTTTTCCAGGAATGAATGTGAACTAATGTAAAAATGTACTACAGAATAGAAGAAGCAAACATCATATCCATATGCACATCATGTGTTGGCATTTGTGTTCGAACAATGGGAGTAGCTTTCAAGCGGGTAAACACGCACACACACACACGTGTGGAAATAGAACATAAATATATATATAAATAAATATACATAAATAAATAAATGTAACAAAAATTCTCTGCAGAGCTCCATCTATCATAGTGCTTACCCGGGGTTGGGGAAAGTTGAACGGAGCTTAACGTTTTATTTGCAATGTTCCAATGCTAAAGCAAGTGGATTCCTGAATTATTTTCTTAAGCTATCATGAAACATTGGAAAACAAACATGTAAAATGTACACCAAAAATAAACACAAAAATGAAACAAAAAAAAGAAGAAGAAAAAGAAGAAGAAGTAGTAGACTTGTCTCCCTTGGCCGCACTAGGAGGGAGCTCCCCATGTGGTTGCTGGAGGAGGGAACTGTAATTACTTAAGTAATACCTTCTTCTTGGCTGGATGGCAGGCTGTCTGGCAAGAAACCCATTTGCCTTGTCATTACACGTGTGTCCCCAGCACTGATCAAAGCACTTGGCACACAGTGGGTGCTCAGCGTGTATCCACAGACGGAAAGGATGCATTTAAGAGAAAAAGTCCAAAATCCTTTAAGCAACTGGAGAAGGTCTTTTCATTTTTCAGGATCTGTTTTGAAAGTCTAAGTCCGCTTATTTACCTTGCAAAGAACGAGAAAACACTTCTGGTCCGTCAGAGGTTTAACGAGCATGTTTAAATCACAGATATGTGGGGAACTCTCCCTGTCAAAATGGTGCTCTTTTTATTATGCTCTCCTGGTCTCCCCTCACCCTCTCCCCAACCCAATCACACGTCATAACCTCAGAGGCACAACAAAGAGCTTTCGTTGTGGATCCCACAAGGCCGGAGGTTGTGATACGCTCTGCCGACATGGTCTACCAAATCTTGCAGCCCGAAGCAAATGCGTCAGCAAAATCTACCCATCGTTGCTACAGATTTATGTCGGTCCAGCAATTACATAGGCTGTCACAGGTTTGGGGAACAGGCTACAGTGAAATATAGAACTCCTCAGAGAGTAGCAGCAAAAAATAGAAACTCCTGCCCCCTCCACTCCAACCCCCTCTCTTCCTAGACTGAGGTCATCCCTCCCACCCCCTAAAAAAAAAAAAAAACCCTGTGGATCTGCAGAGAACCTCCCTCCCCATATCTGTCTGATGGGGGGGGGGTCATTATTAAAGCAGCATGGAGGGCGCTGTATAATTCTTAGGGGAGGGCAGGGCCTTTCAAACACTTGCCCCTGTGAACCTACAAGGCGGGTAGGGGGGCGTGGCTGGTGGCAGGCAGGGCAGGTAGACTCTGAGATCTGGTATCACTAAACCCACAAGACCAGGGACCTTTCTGAACTTGGCCTGCCTGGGCCCGTGAGAAACATTTTATATTTCCTTCAACATCTGCAAAGAATGGGTGAACAAGGAATTATTTTTTTTAATGTCCTTCTAACCATGAGGGATCACAAATTTGTTTAGAAGAAGTTCCGTGGTCGCGAAATGCTGTGTCCCCAGACCCGGCAGAGTAAGGAGTTCAGCCAGGAATTTCCTTCCACCCTCGTCATTAGCCCCAAGGCCCGGAACGCCCACTTCGGTGCCAAGCCCTTAGCAAGGATCAGAGGGTTCAAGAGTGGACATAGCAGTCTTAAGGACAACACTTAAGGGTTCAGCAGGTAAAGAAGACAAAACACATAATCACAAATTCAGTTAATACACACAGTAGCAAGTGCCAGGATAGAACTCCAGGGGCCAAAAAGTGAAACAAGACCCCGGATACAGAGGGAAGACGGGCTTCAGTACTGCAGGTTCCTAAGGCTCTCACAGGGATTAAATGAGATCATTACAGAATCCAGCTTACTGTGGGAATCTCAAACCCCATTCCACCTCCCTCTCTAGATCAGAGAAGCTGGAGAGAGATGCGAAACTAAAGCGCTTGACTTCCCTGAATGAGCTCACTGCTCAGAGGAATGAGTAGACTACTCAGCCATTTATTCTTTCTGGAAATATAACTGAGCATCTACTACGTGCCAGGACATAGGTGCCAAAAAATACAACAGGGAAAGGGACGGGCTATGCCCTCGCTCTCATGATGCTTATATTCTAGTGGACAGAAAGACAGAACAAGCAAGCACTGAGTTCGGGTCTCCGAGAAAGCTATTAAGGAGAAAAGGAAACAGGGTTCGACATCACAGAGTTAGTAACTAACAGAGTTAGTTACTGGGCAAAGGTAACGGTTAGGTCCCCCGCTCCAGTGCCAGCTCCTCCATAGACATATGAGCTGAGACCTGAGTGATAAGCCAGGTATGCCTAGAAAAGTGAGGGAACAGTGTTCAAGACAGAGGGAACAGGAGAGTCAAAGTCCGAGCGGAAAAGAGGTTGGCCTGGCTAAGAGAGGACAAAGAAGGTGGGTGTGGCGAAGCCTTGTTGGACACTGGGAGGATGGGTGTGGGGGAAACACATCCTGGAGACTTTGTAAGCCAAGGTGGGAATGTGAGGCACTCGATTCTACGGGTCTGCTCCCCAGAGGGGGAGGGGAAAAAAAAAACAAAACAGCAATATGAGCAGTTCCAGGGAGTGACAGCTCAGCGTGGATGCAATAAATACAGTTTCCACTAGAAAGCAGACAAATGGGTCATGTGCGGGCTCCATACAAGGAATGGCTCAGATAACTAAGGGAATAGGTGACTCATTCACAAACATCAAACATTACCAGGTTCATGTCTTAGAAGGAGTGAGGGCTAAAGACCCTGGATTCCCAAGGAGGAGAAGGAGGAAACACATTAACTCGAGAACTTTCTGCCCATCCGTTACTGAATCTCAGGCAGAACAGCTGGTCCATAGACACCACGGAAAAATCCCTGAGCACCGCAAAAGCCGAGCAGTTAGACCCCCGCGCTTGGCGTAAGCAGCTGCAAATTTTGTCTCTTCTCAGAAGCCCCTATTTTGCAGCTACATAAATGTATGGGCAGACTTCAGTTTTAATGAAATGGACTTTTTAAATTGTAGATATGTCCTTCAAAGAAAGCCTTTACAATATGTATTTATGATACAGTCATCATAAAAGTTACTTAGGAGGGTTAAGTGCTTCCAGGGGTGATGACCAGCGAGTCCTGGGAACCGGAGGCCAGGGGTTGACTCAGCCCTTCCCTCCTGGAGAAGGTCTTTCGGTCCTGTTGTACAGGAAAAACACTTCTGCCAGGCTCTCCATACAACAGAAATGAAATCTCACCTGTGTGGCTCAATGAAGTGAAAGCATATTTCCATTTTTTTGTTTTTGGAGGATTTTTTTTTCCTATTAAAAATGCATATCGGGGGGCGCCTGGGTGGCTCGGTGGGTTAAAGCCTCTGCCTTCGGCTCAGGTCTTGATCCCGGGGTCCTGGGATCGAGCCCCATATTGGGCTCTCTGCCCAGCAGGGAGTCTGCTTTTCCCCCCTCTCTGCCTCTGCCTGCCTCTCTGCCTATTTGTGATCTCAGTCTGTCAAATAAATAAATAAAATTAAAAAAAAAAAAAGAAAATGCATATTGGTCTAAGCAAGGCAGTCTAAAGAATCAAGAACTCACGAGTGTGGATGAAATCCACATCTGCTCTGTTTCTCCCTCCACTCTAGGCTGCTCTCAGCCCGGCCTCACTTGCTTCCACAGAACCACTCCCCAAGAGGTCTGTTAGGTTCATGTCCCCACGTCAGACTCATTCCATCAGTTTAGCCACCCTTGTGGAAAGAATGTCTTTCTCATTGGCTCCCAAAAAGAAGTCCAAGGTCAGCTCGGATTGGCCGAGTGTAGGTCACAAGCCCTCTTCTGAGGCAACTCCCGTTTCCAGGGGGACCTAGGACCCTGGTGAGCCAAGCCTGGGCATATTGGAGCTGGAGCTTATAGGGCTCCGGTATCAAGAGGAAGAAGGGGATGATCCCCAAAGACACCCAACACTAAGTAGGAAAGCATGATGGCCTTCAGACACCTCAGTCAACCTCTGGCAGAGATGTGAGTTACTGAGGTTCTGTGCTGCATCTGAGCGCGTCCAACAGGAATGTGGGGTCCTCCTCCCGGGCCAGCATCATCCGGAGCTTGCTTTAGAATTCTCAGCATTCAGCTTTCCAAGGTTATTTATTATTAATCACTCCTGGTCCCTTCAGGTGTTGTGAAAGTGTTCAATCAATACTTTCAAACACTTACAGGACTGAGCAGAAATAGAATCACTTACCTCTGGAACCATCCCCAACATCCTCAACTGGGCACTTTAAAGCGGCTCTTTCCCCCGCCCTGACCTCCGACGGCATTGACTCTCCCGCTCCCCAGCTGTGAAAGGTAAGCTCTGCCACTAGAACGTGTCAAAGACACACCGGGTTTGATGGTGAAGGTGGCTTCAAGCTCTTGAACCGGACTGGAATCAAACCTGCGTTACTTCCTCTTTCTTGGCCTTTGTTCTCCAACACCCGGCAGAGTTGCCACCATCCATCATCCGTCATCCCAGACGCCATCTGCCAGCACCTGCCATGGCTGGGCATATAGTTATTGCCTGTCCCACACGAATGTATGCCTCAGGGATCCAGGCTCTTAGGTACTGGGGTAGCTCCAGGGCCTACATAGTGCACGCACATCGCCGGCACTCAAAATGACTGGTTAGCTCGAGGACTGGTTGTCACAGAATCCCCTCTTGTGCCATCAATCCCTTCAGCATCCAACTTGGAGATGCTATAATAAACAACTTTTAAAATTAAAAAGCATTGCCATGTCCAGAAGAACTGGCTACTGACTTACCCCTAGCATCCAAGCGATACTCATCATCTTCAGTAGGATACCCTGGTTAGGAAATCCCCTAACCAGGGTTTCAGAAAGCCCTTGAGGCCATGAAGGCGACTGTTCCTTGATGCCTCTCTGTTTCTACAGCTCTTTAACCCTTCCTGGGACCAACTATGAACTTGCATACTTGATGTTCTTTTTCTCTTGCTTTCTGGCACGGAGAAGGTCAGAGAGAGAGGGAGGGAGGGAGAAACGCAAGCAGGTCCCACCCCCAGGGCGGAGCCTGACACAGGGCTCGATCCCAGGACCCTGAGATCATGACCTGAGCTGAAACCAAGAGTCACATGCTTAACCGACCGACATGCCATGCATACTTGATTTTCTTATAAAAAATATTTTACGACACTTCTCTCAGGTTGTATTGAGAATTATGTTGAATTTCTCCAACACAGCCTGGTTGGTTGATGAGGACTGGATGACCAGCCACTGCTGGGACGATCCCTACTCCAGTTTTCTCAGTTGTCCTTGACTTGCCATCTGCAATGCCTTCATCCTTTCACCAGCTACAGGACTCTGACGGCAACCATCTTCAGAAGATGCTCAGCAAAATGAGCACAGCTGTTGCATTCACCTATTGCAACCATGACAGAACACCTGACCCACTGCCATTTGCCTATTTTTATATTTTATTTTTATAATGCACATATAGATATATAATATATAATGTATCTATTTTATATCTTCAATAATATATATTTATATATTTAGTAATAATAAAATATTTTATCTTTATATCTTCACCGAAACGCTTTGAGGTTTCCTTGCTTTTGTGACGGCCAACAAACCCTCTCTTTTTATAAACAAGCTTTTCAGATAAGAAATTTACTCCAGGGGCAATCAACCTTTCTAGAAGGAAACCATTCTCTCTGACATGACAAGAGCCACTAAAAAACAACCACGGCAGGAACAGCAGCTTGTACGATACCGCTGACACCTCAAAGAGTCAGGGAAAAAAATAGCTGGTGGGGGAAAAAAAAAAAAACGAGTCCATAAACATTGCAGAGAGGCAAGACTCCCCCAGCTCTCGTGCTACATGCGGCAACCAATTACTCTCTGAAAAGAAGAATGCAGGTCTTACATGAAGTGGAACAATTAATTTCACGCTTGTCATCCTGGCCTCAATAGTAAGTTGATTTGAATCAAATATTTGCGGTACATTACGGCTTGCAGGGGACAGTTCTGGTGCCTCCCGAGCTGACCGACTACCTTGATGGCTACCATTGTAAAACAATCCATCAATAAGAGTAATTATGGTATTGATCAAAGTGGTTGGCTGCCTCAGATTGGAATCAATTCTCAGGAGTTGCTGGGAACAGAAATGTCTAATGGACTATTCCATCACTAGTCACTGCAGCAACTGAAACAGCTAATATTCTGGAAAGTTCTTAATAATTACTCATTGAATCTGCATTTCTGCTTCAGTGCTCATAACTAGACCCTGCTTACTGTAGCCTGAAAGTCGGTCCAAGTGGATGAAGGAAAGGCCAGCATTGACCCAAAAAAGCAGAACAAATAATGTGGAAAACTACCTTCAATAATTTTATCATGTCCTGCTAATCGGAGAAGATCATTATTTCTTTTTACACAGATTCTGGGTGAGACAGAAACCAGTGTTCTTTATGGTTGCTGCTCTTACAGAGGTCCCCAACAGCAGGACGTTCTACACTTCGATATGGATGGCATTGGTCACGGGGTAACACAATATCATTAATGTGAAATTCTCGTGCATGTACCCTTTGTCATTTCCTAGCTCATGTGGGAAAATCTGGAGCCTCTAGACAGCCACATAAACTTGCGGCTACTCACAGTACCACATGAGCCTAATAAACCTCCTTCCTTTTTCTCTCACTCAAATGCCTTTTGATTTATAATCAGGCCATCCCTGGGGCAGCCCTACATGGACTAGGAAGATCCCCATTGACCAGCACAGTTGGAAAGAGGGTAGCGGCTCAATCTTGAGGACTTCCTTTCCCGGTCCTAGCAAGACCTGGCTCAGCACTCCCTCCCCCCCTTCCACAGCACAGATCGTACATGTCCCTCCAGACAAGATCAAAGACCCACCAGGAAAGGTGTGGCTACCTCACCTTTAGAGGTGGTCCTTTCCAGTCCCCTTTCTAGGACTCAACCTGTGCAATCTTCTTTCTGGGTGCAGTCCAATGATTTGTCCTCACAAAGCCTTACGTCTTGTCCCTACATTTGACATTGACATTCTCTTTCCCAGTATGCTTTTGCATATTCCTTTTTTCATTAAGTATTTCATTGTCCATCCAGCTCTGACACTTAACCTCTCTGTGCCTCCTAACACCCATTTACACTCCAATAAAGGGGGAGGAAACGATTAAGGGCTGAGGGGAGACTGTTTAGAAAAGGCACACTGAAAGACATTCAAGATGACTTGAGGGATTTCCAAAGTACCAGAGTACCTGGCAGGGGAGGTAGGGGAGGAGTTTTCCGGCAGCATAAACATCAGCAAAGGCCAGCCAGGCAACCAGGGGGTTGCCAGTGTCATCTACAGCACAATAGGGTTGAGGCAGAGACGGCCCATGTAGGCTGGGAAGCATGCCAAGACGGGCCTGCCATACAGAGCTGCTTTAAGAATTACACTTCGTTAGAGGCAGCGGGGGGCCAGCTGATGGGAACACTGTTGCTCAAAAGGTAAGCCAGAATCCTTGTGCAAGAGGAACTGAAAAGGGAAAAGGAGCCCGAAGGCCAGTGAGGAAGACAGATGATGATCAAACACCAAACTCTTCCGAAACAAATCTTCTGTAATTGGGACACTATTTTCCATAGCAAGTTGACAAATGTTCACGTGGACGTCCGCCCGTGGGCTTCGTCGCCCTGCTTTCTGTTCTGTCATTTGCACACTGCGAGAGTGGCCACGACGCTGCTAGGAATTGACAGGATCATTAGCTGTTCTCCCCTTATTTATCGAAGCTCTACGAGATGCCGGAGTGAATTCTGAGTTCAGTTTGGAGAGTTTCAAGATAACAATCTATTTATATAAGGCTTACAAGGTTTTAACCCCAGAATGACTCTTAACTCTCCTTAGCACTATAAACATTACTGTTGACTCAAACAGGATTCCATCTTAAAAGGGCGAAATCGGGTTTCGACAATTTTTAACCTGAGAGGAAAAAACACATGTGCAGTAGAAACCGAACAGCCATTCCACCAGGAAAAAGTTTCAGATGTCTGTCTTCCCTCAGCAACCAAATATTCATTTCACTGATGGTGAGATTAAGGAGGCAGACAATAGTCAACGGAGATTATTCCAGTTCTTTTATCTGCAATTGGCGGCACCTTACCTGGGGCTGGAGGATGGGAAATTGCCCTATTGATGCTCTGCACGGTAGAGAGGTTGATAAAGCTTCTACGTTGCAGATCAGGGCTGTGTTCCTGCTAGAAATCCACTGACTCCCTTTGGGCACGCAAGCCACTATGGATAGGATTCTCCCATATCCTCCTTGTTGATTTCTATAAATTCCTGACACGGAAGAGTTTTACTTCAGTTCAAGTTTGTAACAATTAGTAACGACAAGAATACTAATAACAACTGACACTGACAGAGCACTTATTACGAGCTAGGCTGTATTCTTAACATTTAGGATGGAATCTATACAACAACCCTGTGCATTAGGGGCTATTACGACCTCCACTTTCATGCAGGGGAACTGAAACTCAGTGAAGTTCAGTCATCTGCCCAAATCCTTGTCTTTCCCATTCACACTCACAGGCATACACACGCGAAACTACCTGGTAGCTATCAGAAGTTTGCATTTGACGGATACATCATTGCACTCGCACAGAGTGAATATGCTGTATTGTTCCCAAAAGCAACAGTGGTTTATTCCAAGCTAAAGGTTTCAATTGCCCCCCCCCCACTTCAGCCCCCGGAAGGGGAAATGAAAGGCTAGAGAGGAAGCCAGTTGTGAGATAAAGAACCACCACTTAATTCATCCCCTATCTGGAAATGGAAAATGACCTTAAGAGATCCCACACGTCCCTGACAAACCCAAACCTGTCATTTGGTGGGAGAGCATCCCTCCTCAGAGAAGTGCTTCTCAAGTGGTCTCCAACTGCATCGACATCGTCTGGGAAAGTGGAAAAAAAAAAAAAAATCTGTATTTCGGAGCCCAGTCCCAGCCCAGGGACTCTCTGCGACCAAAAACAAGGAACTGCGTCTTAAACAAGATCCCTGCATGATTTTAGGGAGATTCCTGGATTAGAAACTGAAGTCATCCCGATCTCGCTACCGTGGACTCCTCCAACACACACGCACACAAACACAAACGTGCACATACCTCCCTCCCAATCAAACATGTGTAACAGGAATAAAGAGACCCACCCCCAACCTCTTATTCGCAGAAGAATTAATACCATAAAGCTCCTTGGACTAAACAAAGAAATACCTCAAAGCCACACTGTGGTTCTAGTGTTTTGGAATAACATCACACCGACACAAAGAGGCTCTGGGCAACACTGCCTGAAACAGCTGGTCAAACTTAGTGCAGTTCTGAAACTTCACTATTAAAGGTTTAAGTTCAGTGCACCTCGGTGGCTCGGTGGATCAAAGGTCTCATTTCAGAGCCACATGTAAAAAGAGAAGGGCAAAGAAGGATTCAGTGAGAATCAAATCCTGACCTTAAAAGACCAGCCAGAACCACAGGGTCACAGAAAAGGCAAACGTTGTTTGACTCTAGGATGGCCAGCAAAGTGTTGGAGAGCACAGATACCTTGCCGAAGCCAGGAAGCGAGGGCACGTAAGAACCGTGATGCCTGCGTAGCTACGATCCACTGTGTTTTCTTGGAGCCTGCTCTCCCTGCTGGCTCTGCTCCTCTAGCCACCCCAAGACCTCTCCACCCTCTCACCGAACCCTCGGTCACAGCGGGTGCTGGAATAAGAGAGGCATGGGAAGGGTCACTCAGATGCCTGGCACAAACGAGCGGGGCCACCCCAGACAGACAACGGGGCACAGATACCAAACCCCTGGTGCTGGGTGACAGTGGAACAGAAGGCAGAGAAATCTGGTTCTGTGGCCCAGGGTGGGCAGCCTATACGAGGACACCAGAGACAGGAGTGGGACAACAGAAGCACTGGCAGGGGAGTCAGGAGAGGAGAAACTCTGGAAGACAAAAAAAGGTCTACTTTTAAAGAATTGCAGCCAAGTCCTAGTTACAAAGCCACAGTCCAGGGAAGTCTTTCAGAAGGCCCTAAAAGACTTCTACAACAAAGAAAAAGTAAAAATAAATCCTAGTGGATAGGAGAGAGCCAAGACGGCAGCCCACTGCCCTGGACCCCAGAGATGAGACCACTGCCTGTTCATTCCTGATCCCATAAGAAAGACATTTCCCTAACAGGTAGCTTATGTTATCTACTAGCAAATCCATATAGACCCACAGTATAATGAAGGTATTCTCACATAATATTTGGTGTGAAATCCAGTACAAGGAGCTCAAACCCAAACTAGTGCTAATTTTCTGACGGTTGCATCATCCAGACCATCCTCTGAGAAAGCAGAGGTTTCTCCTGTAAGGACCTGCTTGTCCTTTAGCAGAACTGTATAAAGCAATTTTTTTTTTAAATGAGATTATTGTATTAAAAAGGCAGCTCTGCAAAAACCAAAATTAGAAACACTGGGATCCAGGGCACTTTACATACATTTATCTCGAGGTCCCAATTAAGGAGGATTTCTAGAGATATTACTGCATGAATAAAATATTTCAAAAGCTGCTAATAGATAGTACATAAATACAAGCAGCAAGCAGAGTTCAATAGGAGAGCTGGAACAGTAAAACACCAGGGCCTCGCTATAACCCAGCAGGTCCTCAAATTTCACGCTATTGTTCTGCCTTATCAGTGGCATCATTTTATGACAATATCATTTTGATAGTTATCTAACTAGCCCCTTGGAGCCAGGACACCTAACAGTGTTTCTGCTTCTTATCGGTGCCACACTCATGTTCCAAAGGAACAATATTTATTTAGATTCAAGAGAAGATAGAGATTCCAAGGGCCAGGGCAGATGCAAGGCAAACATCGCTTAGGGAGGCAATAAAGCTACTCCATTTCTGAAATTGCTCTAAGAGCTAGATGGGATGAGATCAGTGGCTGGGGGGCGGGGGTAGGCTCCAAGAGCCCTTTTTGACCAAAATCGGTTGACATTTGAATTTTCCACTCGTTTGCACTCACTACAATGCCACGGTCTGCAGACTCTAAATAAATAGTGGCAGATGGCAGTAATGATGCTTCCACAAAGAATCCTACAACTGTCACCTTATTCCATCCTAAATAATGTAGGGTTTCAAATTAAGTTGGTTATGCAGATATTCTTGTCATCTCTTACCATCCAAATCCGGAGCTACTGACCATCACAGCAGAGCTGGAGATGTCTGCAATTGTGCATCAGGGGCTGACGCTATTTCCCCGACCTCTTCCAGTGACCGGAGTCTATCCTTCAGAGGAATCCTCTTCACTGTACTCCGTGCTTTCCTCCTGTGCCCCAAGGGCACCCCACACCACTTTTCAAAATGCTGCAGCAGGATCTGTACCATGCAGGAGCCAAACCTGGCTTGATTTCCCTCCCAGGTTCCTATGTCCCAGCCTCTGTACTTCATCTGGCTCTGCCTACACCTACCTTACGGCTCCCCACTGTCCCCTCTACATTCTTTGGCTCACACTGTCCGCACCTCACAATCTGCAAGCTGTGTTGCCTCGGAACATTTGCACCTGCTGCTGCTTCTAGCTAGAGTGCTCTTTGCTCCCATCTCCACTTCCTCTCATCATCAGGTCACAGAGTGAATGTTACCCTCATTGCAGAGTAAATGATACTTTCCCTGAACATCAGTCACTACCTAGCTGCTGTACAGCAGACGGCCTGTTGTTCTGCCCCGTTCTGGCCTGCGTCTGATACTTTCTTGCTCACTTGTCTCTTGCCCACCCCCTACAAGACTGTAAGCTTCCTAGAAGCAGCACTTTGATAACCTTCATAAATAAAATGGGGTTATAGTTCTATGAAACCACATGTTCACCACGGACCACAAAAAGGAAGTCTGCCGATCCCAGTGTATGTATCAGAATAAAGTAACTGGTCATGAAAATCAAATAAGAAAAGTAGTAGAAACAGCCACTGGGCTCGTAAGCTCTTGCTGACCTTGGCTGCTTTCTTTCAAACTTCAGACATCACAAAGATTGTGTTCTAAGAGTACATGACAATTTAGAGAAAAGCAGGGTTCTCTGAGGGCCCCTACCAGATGCACATGCTCACTGCATTTCAGAGAAGTCCTGAACATTCCACCACTAACTGAGACTCAGGGCACTGGCTCCACAGTGTCAAAAGCATCATAATATGATATTTTCAAACACCAAAAAGGTGATGAAAAAGTCATCTGTAGTTATTTGGAGTCACTCTCGACCACCTTTATATTAGTAAGAGACAAGAAAAAGAATGGTCCTACTCAACCCCCCAAAATCCAGTGTTTTGGTACACAATGTTGAATATGTGTATATTCATCAGGGTTCTCCAGAGGTACAAAATCAATAGGGATGTATAGATGTAGAAAGTGAAAAATCTACTGTAATGAATCAGCTCACACAATTACAGAGAATACCAAGTCTAAATCCGCAGTAGACCCAGGAAAGCCAAGGGCACAGTTTCAGTTCCAAAGCCAGCAGGTGGAGACCCAAGGAGAGCCAATGGTATAGATGAAGTGTAAAGGCAGTCTCCTGAAAAGTTCCCTCTTGCTCCATGAGGCCAGTCTTTTTATTATATTTGGGCCTTCAACTGATAGGATGAGACCCACCCCATCAATGAAGACAATCTACCTACTCAAGTGTTACTCCCTCCAAAAAAAGTCTCCAAGGTGAATAGAAAATTAACCACCACAAGTCCACCCCTGGTCAACGTGGTGCCCAGATGCATCTCCTTAAATCATACCTAGTCTCCAAATAAAGGCAATAACAAGGTCATACTTCCACCGCACATGATACAAATGATAAAAACTACTCCAACCAAAATGTACTAATAAACATACAACCAAAATGTACTAATAAACCTTTCCCCAGGAGAGGGTGTGAAATCCTTGGATGATGTTGACTCTTCTCTTTAATATCCAGTAATTTAAATACCATGATGTGAAGTCAACAATACTTTATATTAAATACTATGATATAAAGTCAACACACCTTAGGTTACATTATAGGAGAAGAACACAGGGAAGAAAACAAAGACATCTGCTACACACATACACACATTCATAACCAAGTAAGGAGGACATACTCATGACTAGTATAGTCCTTACTTCTGTAACCAGTCAGGTGGTCATAGTTGGTATTTATACCCACCCTTTTCCAATACTCATTCTCTGTTCCCTTTGCCTTTAGCAAATACCTCATGCTGTGGTTCTTTTCCAGACAGAGTGACCCAAACCTTAAAATCTCAAAACTAGGGCAGTCCTAACAAAATGCCACAGACCGGGCAGCTTACACATCAGGAGCGTATTTTCCAATAGTTCTAGAGGCTGGAAGTCCAAGATGAAGGTACAGGCAGGGCTCTTTTTCCAGCCGGCAGGTGGCTGCTTCTTGTTCTGTCCTCACACAGCCTCTTCTCTGTGTCTGCACACTCCTGGTGTCTCTTCTTCTTTTTATAAAGACACCAGTCCTATTGCCCTCATTTAACTTTGATTATCTCCTTAAAGGCCCTATCTCCAAATAGAATCATTGGTTATGGCTTCAACCCATGAATTGGGGTGAGGAGAAAAACAATTCAATACATAAAAGCTTGTAATACTATCCCTAGTCTCATCCAGGGTCATATGAAATAAGTAATAGTTAAGGGAAATAAAATTATGACATGTTCTAGGCATTTTAAAAATTATATTATGTATTTACTCAACATCAATACATTTGGTCAATCATTTGAGCACTTATTGTGTCCCAGGCACTGTTCTAGGCATGGCAGCAGATATAAGCAGTGATCAAATGAGACACCAGCACATGTCCTGGCTGTTGGTCACTGTAGGCCACTGTTCTCAGACATGAGGTCCCAGGATGGAACTTCAAATCCTTTTCATTTCAGGTAATTTTTCTTGAATTATAGATTCAGTGTTAGTTCTGTTCCTTGCTTTACTTTTCTTTTTCAGGGGCTCCACTTAGATATATGTTAGACCTCCTTTGCCTGCCTTCAATGTTTGTCCCTGTCTCTTGAATTCTTTTTCTAGTTTTTTTCTGTTAAAATGTTCCTAATTTTCACCTTCTCTCATTCTTTTAAGGCATCACCTGTTGTGTTTACTTGCTCTTGTGTTCCTTCTTATTTAATCTTCATTTCTAAGAAGATTTTCCTTCATTTCCAATGCTTTTCCTTACTTGTCACCTCATTTTTCATCTCTTTTATCACCTTCTTAATGAATTTTAGTTCATTTTGACAAGAGAAAATTATAGATTAAACCTGTTGAATGGGCTCATCTATTTAGTGTGTTATATGTAAAGACATTACTCTGCTCTTTATTCTTTTTATCTTACTTTGTCTTCATATGAGATTTTACCTCCGTCCTTTTCTATGGCTTATATTTATGTGAAATTAATTCTCCTAAACTTTTAGGAAGCATGGTTCAACAGTAGCTTTTCTCACTGCAGAGCTCCCTCTTCTGTTGTTTTCACATTGTGTTAAGAAAAACAATATATGCTGGGTGCTTTCGGAGATATATCCTGGCTCTACTTCTACCTTCATGTTCACTTTTGTTACTTTTAAAGAAAAGGAAAAAATTCTCTGAGCATCTGGGCAAAAGAACAAGTGATTTACAAGAGAAAAAAATGTTATAATCAGGCTTTGAAAGTAATATTTTCAAAGCTCAAGGAAATAAAATATAAGCCATATAAGCCAAGGATTTTATATTCAGCAAAACTATTTTCAAGTGTAAGGGACAGAGTTACATATAAAACTTCAGGGAATATGGTCCCCTTGAGCCATTTCTGAGGAATATGCTAGAAAACAAGATTCAACCAAAATGGCTAAAGAGAAGAGATAGGACTGGTGGGGAAGATTAAATATATAAATGCTTTAAAAAATTAAGACTGAATGAGGGTTACAAGGGAAAGTATAGTATGAAATGGAAACATGCTGGGGCACCTGGGTGGCTCAGTTCGTTAACTGAGTTGGTTTCGGCTCAGGTCAAAATCTCAGCAGTCATAATCTCAAGGTTGTGAGATCAAGCCCTGTGTCAGGCTCTGCATTCAGCAGGGAGTCTGTTTGGGATTCTCTCTCTCTCCTTCTCCCTCCCCCCACTCAAGTGCTCTCTCTCTCTCTCTCTAAAATAATAATAAAATCTTAAAAAAGAAATGGATGCATGCTCTCAAAATGTAGTAGAATTATTGTTTTTAAATAAAGAGATAGGAAAAACAAATTTTTAAAATGTTTTAAGTATTTTGAGAAACCATATTTGTGAAATAATATTATTCTTGAGATGTTTTATATATGAGATCCAAGTACGAGTTATTAAAAGTTATGAGATATTCTAATTTTATCATCCCTTTGTCCTTAGAACCAAGTTTCTTCATGTGAAAGATACAGATGTATCAATATATTCAAATATATAAAATACATATATATTATGTATATATATATATACACACACACACACACTATACATATATGGTATTTGAATTAAAAGTATCAATATGAAATTATAAGGCATTTTTTAGACACACACACACACACACACAGAGCTATATTTATACATCTGTATCCTAGCCAGCTTCTAGCTTTTCTTCTAAACAGCTAGAAACAAAGTCTAACCAAGTAACATTGAGCATTTCTAGCACCCAGAGTGTGGCCTTGATATACTAATTTCTCACTGAAAGAAATCAGAATATCTTGGAGAAATGGCTGCTTCCTGGTTTGGGGCAGGAAATGTTTAAGAAAAGCCTAGACGATCTTGTCATTCCATGTAGCAGGGAAGCTGTCAAAGACTCTTAGGGTCATGTCAAATAGAGCCAACTTGAAGAGGCTCTCCCAAGGCAAAGATCTGCACTTCAATAAAGATGATAAGTTCAGGGGCGCCTGGGTGGCTCAATGGATTAAAGCCTCTGCCTTCAGCTCAGGTCATGATCCCAGGGTCCTCCCCCCTGCCCCACCACCCCGCCTGCTTCTCTGCCTATCTGTGATCTCTATATGTCAAATAAATAAATAAAATCTTAAAAAAAAAAAAAGGTGATAACTGCAATTGACTGAAACCCATAAAATATATTTAAATCCATTTGTTCGCAATAATACCAAAAAACAAGAAAAGAAAAAAAAAAAAGCACACAACTCACCGGTTGCTGTCAAAGGATGGTAGGGGAAAGATTCCCTACTATGAACCTGATGAATAAAGGCAAACAATCAAGGATTTATCCTCCTTATGTTTTATGAATTATGCTGGGTGAGAAACCAAAGGAGATGAGGAAACACTTCATTATAGAAATATTCCAGCTAACAAATGAAAAATCAATGATATGCACTGCTTTGCAATCCTAGAGGACTGATGACTCTAGGCAAAGAGCACCAACAGCAGAGAGAGCCACAGGTGCCATGTGCCTCCCAAAGGAAGAACGCTCTGCCACTACCCAGAGTCCTGCCAAGAAATCAGACCTGAGGCCGGTCAAACCTGGAGACTGCAGCTCCCAAGTAATTTACAGGAAATTCCAAGGACAGAAGAACAGGGTGAATGCCATTACGACTGAGCAATAAGCAAAATGGAAACTGTGGGAAACTCTACAAGTTAGATGACCTCATTTTAACTGATAAATTGTAAGGGACAGGGGAAGAGGGATGGGGGAGGAGCCCGCAGGTTAAAAAAAGGTGTAAAAGATATCAAAGTGAAGAAAATGACCAAAACGGGGCGCCTGGGTGGCTCAGTGGGTTAAAGCCTCTGCCTTCGGCTCAGGTCATGATCCCAGAGTCCTGGGATCAAGCCCCGCATCGGGCTCTCTGCTCAGCAGGGAGCCTGCTTCCCTTCCTCTCTCTCTCTGCCTGCCCCTCTGCCTCCTTGTAATCTCTTGTTCTCTCTCTCTCTGTCAAATAAATAAATAAAATCTTAAAAAAAAAAAAAAGAAAGAAAATGACTGAAACCATCGGAAAGGATGAATACCCAACTTTTGTATCAATATGGACGGGACTGGAAGAGATTATGCTGAGTGAAATAAGTCAAGCAGAGAGAATCACTTATCATATGGTCTCACTTACTTGTGGAGCATAAGGAATAACTCAGAAGACATGGGGAGAGGGAAAGGAAAAGTGAATTGGGGGAAATGGGAGGGGGAGACGAAGCATGAGAGACTTTGGACTCTGAGAAACAAACTGAGGGTTTTGGAGGGGAAGGGGCTGGGAGGTTGGGTGAGCCTGGTGGTGGGTATTCCCTTATGGTAACAGCAGTGAGGGTCTGAGAGAGAACAGCATCAACCTCCAAAAGGAGGCTTTTGAATAGAAGCTGTTTCTCAGTCTCTGCATTATGCTAATTAACAACTGCATTACACAGAGGATCAAAAGTTGGCTGTTGGAACCCACATCTCGGGCCAACTGCCACATCACTGGAGTGGGAAGCAATCCTAACCACCAGTCTCTCCATGAAGGATGGAAGGGGAAGCCCACCTTAAGGTCAAAGGCCCTAGTCCTCAAACAGAAGCCAACCTTGGAACCAGGAGTCTAGACCTTTCTCTCCGTTCAGTACAAGCTACCTTTTGAGTCCCCAGGGGAATGATTATTCCTACTCCCTCATTCACACTCTCACTCACTGACAACTATTAAAACAAACCAACACAAACCAACCAACAAAAACCTGTGTTCTTTGACAACCCAGCCACTTACAAGCTATGACCAAAGCATTTATGCTCAAATGAAGACACTGCTGAGCTTGATAAGGAGTGACATGAATAGGGACGCCTGGGTGGCTCAGTCAGTTAAGCATCTGCCTTCAGCTCGGGTCATGATGCCAGGGTGCTGGGATCGAGTCCCGCATCAGGCTCCTCGCTCAGCAGGGAGTCTGCTTCTCCCTCTGCCTGCTGCTCCCCCTGCTTGTGCACTCTCTCTGACAAATAAATAAAATATTAAAAAAAAAGGAGTGACATTAATAATTATGCCAGACAACTGGTATAAATGGCACTGTCCTGGCCAAAAACAGGACAAAAGGTTACCCCAGGTAATAACCACCCAACAGATATTAAACTGCTCATAGGTCACCTAAATCCTTCCAGAATTCTTGTCCCAGCCTCCACACAAACAATATGCACCATATGATTACCAGACTATCAAAGCATCCCCAAGGGTAGGAAGAAGATGATTTTAAGAGGTATATGGACATTTTTGTGTTTATTAGTCAACTATTTCAATGTGAATTGAATAATGTGTAGGTAGCATCTTAAACACATGATTTCACATATTTTATTGTTTACAATGAAACTAAAGTCTTCCAAAATGTCCACTGATTTAAATTAAAAACGGGTCAATCCCTCCACAACTTCAATGCATGCTTCTTTTTTCCCTTCAGCCCATCGGTCAAGAAACCTTTGCTGAAACCTTACTACGAGCAGGGCATTATCTCGGATCCTGAGGCCACGGCAGTGACTTTGGTCTCTCCACAGGGAACTTGCTAGCCAGTGAGTCTTTGGCACAAATGATGCTATTTTTAAAGATAATGAGGCATTTGATCATTTGATTTAATAACGAGGAAGACTGTGTTTTATAGTTAACAACTTTAACATAGTCTCATTCAACTAAATAGTTATCAGTTTAAAGTCCAAGAGGAAATGTTCGTTTTCAAGATCACCTCTAATGCCATCTACGTCTGGGTCACTGGCTGCTCTCCCCAGGGTCAAAATTTAGGCATTTTCCATTCCCTTGCCCAAATTAGTTTTGTTCATCTATTGCCGTTGGGGCCATTTTTCTCAGCAGCTAAGTGTTTACTCGAAGGACACACCGGAGCTTGGACTCTGTGGTTTTTCTGTTTGTCCCCACTGCATCCTAGGTTGAAAAGGACTAAGGAGCCCTGGGAGGCTCTAGGGAGAATGTGCTGTAGAATTTGTCAGGTTGCTCTCCAGCAGAGGCTGGGGTGGGTACTGGCCCCTGACCCTCTATGCCCAACAGAAGGGAAGCAGAAGCTCAAAGGTCTTCCCACGTGGTGTATCTAAGACATAGGCATCGATCATGACCAGTATCTTTTCCACGCACTATGACTGGCTGACTCTATGTCACCTGTGCCACCCAGATGCACATCATGATTGCACTAAGCTCTGTGACCTTGGGGGGAAAAAAAAAAAAAAGAAACCCAAACTAGTATTGTACGATTTGGAAAGGGCCTCCAGAAACATTGCAATTTCAGTATCTATGAATCTAATGAGGAAGGCAGGGCAGGTGTCACCACCCATACTCACAACTAAGGATAATGAGGTTGAGAGGGATTAGTGACTTGTCCAAAGTCATGCTGCTGAGCCCACCTGCCTCAGAGCTCAAGAACGTTCTGCCTGGTTGTCTTAAGTCTGGAGTCTAGGGGCACCTGGGTGGTGCAGTCAGTTAAGCATCTAGCCTTCGGGTCAGGTCATGATCTCAGGATCCTGGGATCGAGTCCCGCATCGGCTCCCTGCTCAGGGGGGGAGTCTCCTCCTCCCTCTCCTCCCTGTGCCTGCTCTCTGTCACTATCTCTTGTCTCTCTCTCTCTTTCAAATAAATAAATAAAATCTTTAAAAAAAAATTAAAAAAAGGTCTGAATTCTGGAGCCCGGCAATAGGTAGTTAACTTTGAGCCCCACCCCCTACCCCAAGGGGTGTTTTATGTGTGTACAGGAAAGGATGCTTTGTTTGGTTGGTTCTTTCTCCCTTTGGATTCTAGTTAATCTTTTTTTAGTCATAAGTATCAAATGCTTCACTGACCTTAAGAATAAGTATAATGAAAAAAAACCCTCTATCGTTCGCACAGCAAGTTTGTGGAGACGGGGCGCACAGCTCCCCGTGTCATGGGAACAGCCACCAGCCCTCAAGTGTGGGAGTGCTGAGAAGAAGAAAACCACGTGAGCTCATCACACAAGATAAAACCCCGAATATAATCAAGAGGACCCACTCCCTTTTTGGCCAGATTTATCCAGCTTCAACTGGCATTTGTCAAGCCTTGAACCGCTCCCGGGGTCTCAAGGCTTCCCACACCACATTCTTGTCTTCCTGGGTGGTGAACCCAAAGTCTCCACAGGCTTGGGTTTCCCCGATTCCACGAGGACATGGGATAAAGGGGCAATCACGGCCAAGCGATGGAATAAATAAACCAGAGGCGGAAGGCACGGTCTCGTGCCTTAGAATCAGACAGCACCTGGTTTATGACCTGACACGGGGCTCAGGCTAACTGAGGAAGCTGAGGGCAATTCTCTCGAGCCCCGACCTCCTCCAGCATCTCTGTCGGCAGAGAACACTTCTGTATTTTGGCAACTGGAGGGAGATGCCTTCCTGCCCATGATCTTTAAAACATCCTCCTTGCCCTAGGAGCAACCAAACAACGCCAGCCACCACAGATGACACACTTACCATGCATTAAAGCTTTTACACGTTTTCTCTCACTTCATCTTTGCAGCAACCCTATTTCATAGGTAGTCTTATCATCATAGTTTGGATGGAGAGACTGAGGGTTAGGAAGTCAACGTAACTTGCCCAAGATCACCCTGGAAGCAAGTCTTGGAACTGCCAGCCAGTGACCACCACTGACACCCTCCACATTTGGAGCTGGGTGTATGCGTCTCCAGAAACCAAGCTCTTAATCACCGCCCCTCATTGGGACCTTCAACCACAGGAGCACCCTAGAAATTGCCAACCTGTCATGCAGTGTGTCCACCTCGCACCTCCGAAGCAGCCATGTGACCGGCATGAGGTTCATACACCAGCCCATGGTCCTGAGTGATGTCTGAATAGGACATGCCCAGCTTGACCTCTGTAAGGCCCAGTCTGCTCAGACTCTCTTCTGCAGACCATGTCTTCACCTCAGAGTTGTCCAAAAGCCCCTTTGTGATTCATATACTTTCTCAGACCGTGGACTCTGGAGTCAGATGGCCAGAGTTTAAATCCCTGGCTCCCCAATTTAGGAGCTGTGTGGCCTTGGGCAACACACTTAGCCTCAGGGTGCTTTTTCTCATCTCTAACACAGGTACTCATGATAGTACAGGACCCGCCACTCAATATGCTATGAGGATTATATTAATTCTCTTTGTGAAGCACTCACCGTAGTGCCTAGCAAAAAGGAAGCCCTCAGCCACGGTTGCCGAGACCACAGCCAGGTGCGAATCAGCACTGGGAGCTTCTGGATAAATGTTTAGATTTTTCTTACAAACTAAATGCTTGGCAGCAAATAAAAGCAAAGATAGAGAGTGACCCAAGGGGATGTTTTTCAGAGATTGGACCCACTTGCCACTACATTCAAGTTCTACTTTAAGGTCACCCAAGAGAAAGCAGAACTGAATAAAAGAGTAAAGACTCCAAACTTCATTTTTAGATAGTTTTTTTCCCGGAACTTGGATGATAACAACTGGCACCGAGTCCTTTATTTTATTTTATTTTATTTTTTGCTTTGTACCAAGATCTTTCCAAGCATAACAGCACCTCCAAAGTTTCCAAGGGAGAAGCCAGCCTACTCTCGGGTGTGCGTCCTCCAAGCATCTCTTCACAAAGCAGCAGATAAGAAGAATTAAGAGTCAGAAATCAATGTACAGAATCACATCATGAACCATAAATCAGGTAAGTCAAATTCTTCCGCAGCCCGCTTCCCGTCTTGTCTCCATGGACTGGAGGGAAATGCATCGCTCAGCTGCTGATCCATATTCCTTGTACTTGCCTTAATTAGCATTCTGAGTGGATGCCTCTCACAAGGAAAATCATCCTGCAACTTCTGTCGTTCTGATTATGCTGAAGCAGCAGAGGGTTTTCAGGAACCGCCTCTGACAAGCATTATTATATCTGGTAATTACTGTTCTCTTGGGTTGGTTGGAACAAAACAGACGAGCTTATCGTGGCCGATCTCTTAACCTAAGCCGCGGAGCTTCTGACCCACAGCAACCAACCTACAGGATTGGCTAGCCTCCTTTCTGGCCCCTGTCTAGGTTTGTTTTCATTTAACAGGAAAAAAAAATCCACCTAATATGATCACTACTACTTAATTCTTTTCTCCTATCTTGATGGGTTGAACACCCCAAGCTCCCTCTTACACAGAGAGCCCCCTTTAACATGTTGCACTGCTCCAGATAGTCCTGGCATGAATGCCAAAGGGATGTTTGATAATTAAAAATTAGAAGTTCAGTTCTTTAGCCATATATTCTACTATCTGTCCTATAAACTTTGTTCCTGGCCCCAAAGAAGAGTCCGCAGGCATTGTTTACAGAGATTCGTACAGCAGCTAATGTGGGACCTTTCAAGTGTCCAGCATCATGTAAAATTGTTTTCTTGTAAAAGTGTTATCTGGGGCGCCTGGGTGGCTCAGTGGGTTAAAGCCTCTGCCTTCGGCTCAGGTCATGATCTCAGGGTCCTGGAATTGAGCCCCACATCGGGCTCTCTGCTCAGCGGGGAGCCTGCTTCCCCTCTCTCTCTGCCTGCCGCTCTGCCTACTTGTGATCGCTATTTCTCTGTCAAATAAATAAATAATTTTTAAAAATAAAAATAGAAGTGTTATTTTATTTCATAGAAACTATGTTGGCAGTTAATACAGTGATATTATATTTTCACTCTCCCTATTCTAATGCTGAATAAAAGGAGGATCGGAGACTCAGAGGACCTGCCTCAAATGCCATGTAAGTTTGCCCTGAAGCCCTCGTGTTTACTCACTCGACTCTATTACCACCTATGCCACTCTTTTGAGCAAGGCTCAGATTTTCTGCTTTTAGACAGATTTTCTGCATTCTGAACCACGGCAGCCAGTCAAGCCACACCTGTCCTTCCCAAACTTCTTCAGCTTACCGTGACGCAGCCCTTTTGACCCTGACTCCACATTCGGCAACTGGAACCACAACATGCACCATAATGCTTTTCCAGTGCAGTTACTAAAAACCTGGGGCTGCTTCACTGTTCTCTGAGAATCTTCCATTGGCACTGAACTTCATCAATGAGTTTCTATCTTATCTGTCGGTCTGAATTACAAAATCTCTAAAGGCTAGAGCCACTAGGTTTATCGCTCTATATCCTTCCTTTGGCACGGGGGCTACCCTATAAATACCCACTAACTGATTGATTTCCACATTTAACTCATGCAATAACTGCATTCTTGCTTCTAGGGCTGAATGCAAAGCACGGAAAAAATTCAATCCCTTCTTTTTCTCCTGTTCTTCAAGAATCTTTGACAGGTCTTGACCACACTCCCAGCCAAGCCCTACCCCAGAACAGCACTCAGCTGACTCGATAATTATTGTCCAATACTGCCTTGTGTCCTATATTCTAGCCACAGGGCCAGACACCCACTCCTTTTTACATATCAAATAATAATATTTTGACAAGGATAAGGAAGAATGACTGATAATGAGTTTATGAACATTACTTCCCCAATATGTGTATGGTTTACAATAATAAACACATCTGTTGGCTTATAAGTTGCTAATAAAATATTCACGACGATTTAAAGACCTCAAATGAGTTTATGAGTGCTGTGGCTTATGTTTTTGGCAAACAACACTTGGGAGGCATAAGAAAGTTAATTTTCTTGGACCACAGAAAGAAAGAGAGTTGATGTGAATCACTATCCCATGTCCTGGCTGGCCCATCCTGAACAGTACAGACTGCATTGGGGAGGAAAGTGCCTCCTGTTTGCGAGTCAGTCTTCTTCTCAGCAGCTCTTGCAAACTTTTTTTTTTTTTTTTAAACTTAAATGAGGAATAAGAAGGAAAGGCAGGATATATTTGCTTCATTGTATGCACTTCTCCACCAGGTACTGCCTCATGAAAACTGACACCATAAAAACTAGATGTCTTGAGATTTACTGTTTTCTCCCTACTAATAAGAAGCTCTCTGATGACAAATGAAAATATCTTAGCAATTGCAACAATGTTTCAAGGTTTTTTTCTACTAAAATAAGTCCACAATGAGGGACTGCCATACGAAAACAATTATAAGACGCAAATTGGATTTTTTGCATAATCATTTGAGGTGATTTGCTCTAACTCTGGGTTCAGCAGCAATTTGCTTCTACCTCCTTAATATGCACCAATGACTGACAACTCACTAATGCCAATGTCGGCAATTATGTCACTAAAATAAAACCCAAAGTTCTACAGAGTCTCAACTATGCTATTTAAAAAATTACAAATATGATATTATATGGGGCAGAGGGATGATACAGAGAAAAATTAATAAGTGTGTAAATTTTGCTACAGATGACTTATAGCCATTAAAAAGACAAACCTGATGAGTGCAAATAAATTGAAAAATAGTGTGGAATGGGAATGGTGTTTTTTGAATATGTACCTCCAACCTCTTATCTCTCAGCATCAGGCTCGAGAGACACTGCAAAAAGGTAGGTTTCGTGAAAGTTTAAAGATAATCTATACCACACACATTCTCAGAGACTCCCAAGATGCATCAGGAAAATCTAGGCTCTGAAAAGGTCTGCAAGTAAGGTAACTTGCTTAACTTGGTTTAACTCTGTATTTCCTAACCTTAGTTACTCATGAAGCCATTTTTATTTTTCTACTGAACATCTACAAAAACGTATTAAACTTCTGTGGCTTTGCAGAAATCCTGCAGTCGAAAGGGGAAAACACTGGGAAATGTAGCCAAGGGGGAAGTAAGCCAAAGCCAGCATGCTTTTGCTGTGGTACATGCCAAGAGCAGACACATTCGGGTTTTCAATCAGGGTAAAAGATGTTGATGTAATAATTCCTGAGAGGCAGAAAAAAGGCAATTAGAAAGTTGAATCCACTAAATGAAGTCTTGGTGGGTCAGCTGGTGCTCCTCTTCATGACAGTCAAGTTCCAGAGATCCAGCTGCTTGAGTGAAGATTAATCTTTACCATGAAAATCTATAAAAATGTTTTTGACCTACATTTCATTTGTACAACTTAGACAAATCCAAACTGCATGGATACCTAGATTAGCAGGAAATGGAAAATACTGACTTGTAGATAAACAGCAATAGGACTATCCCTGGGTATATATGTAGGTGGGTTTCGTAGGCCAGTGGGGTGCCTTTGCTCTCTTTTCTGAGCACTTTCTCCTCTTGTTCCAAGGTCCCAGTGCACTTGGTTTCTCCCACACGGCAAATCTTGTAAGCCCTTTCATGCCAGATGTGTTATCCCTTCTAGGGACATGAGCAGCTTGAAAGAGGTATGATAATGTTTAATACAAGTTATTTAACATAATTAATTCTTCCAGGGGGGGATAGAGGCATTGATAACAGATATTTTGCAAGGAAAGAATTTCCTCCTACCCTTGAAATCAGATCAAAGTAGCCACTGCATCATCTCTGCCATTAAGCAGAATTACGCAGACTGCGTTAATGGAATATATTTTTCCCATTAAAAAAAAAAGAAGAAGAAGAAAAGGAGAGAGAGAGAGACAGAGAGAGAAGTTATCAGCGACAACAGAAGCTGCCAATTACAGCACAGCTAATGAGTACCAAATACTGTGCTAAGTGCTTTATACGCATCAGCCCCCTCACTTTATTGTTGATTTGGTGTTGCCATGATATTCATTCTATTGAGGAGGAAACCAAGGTTCAGAGCATAAAACCACTTCTGCAAAAATCCCATGGCTGGTATACTTCAAGGCTGGATTTGAATCCAAGGCAGTGTGACTCAGCTGCTATGTTGGATAGCCCTCTTGGTCTGGGCCACTTGCAACAATGGTATTTCATATGACATTTGCATTACTCTACGTGCCACCCAACTGGTTCTGGCAAGACGTTTCCACATCCCTAACAACTTCTGTGCAGAGTCTATTTGGCGGGCTAGGTCTTCAAAACCACCCCTCAACCTTCATCTGTAGAACATATTGGCATGCTGAAATGGCATCCTGCTCTTCAATCAAAAGTGACGATACTCCAGGGTTTAGCTCAATAGGTAATTTTCAATAAACTTTTTGTCTTAGAATGGTTTTAGATTACAGAACGAATGCTACAATGGTACAGAGTTCCTATATACCCCCTGACTGGCTTCTCCTATTCCTATTCTCTTAAACTATCATGGTATATGTGTCCCAACTAATCAACAAATATGGATATATTATTATTATTATTATTAACTAAAATCCACACTTGATCCAGATTTCCTGAGTTCTCACCTAATGTCCTCTTTCTGTTCCGGGATCTTACTCACTCATCGTGTTTCCATGGGTTCCCCTTGGCTGTGACAGCTTCTCTGAGACTCTCCTTGTTATGAGGACGTTGGCAGTTGTGCAGAGTCCCGGTTTGGTATCTCCTGGAATGTACTTCAAATGGGATTTTTCTGATGTTTTTTTCTCATGGTTAGGCTGGGATGATGGGTGTTTTAAAGAGGAAGTGCCATTCCTATTATTTCGCATGACTTATCCCTGTTGATGCTAACATTGATCCTCTGGCTGAGGTGGTGATCAAGCTTCTCCACTGAATAGCTATTCCGTGTTCCCTCCCCTTCTGTACTGTACTCTTGGAAGGAAGTCACTGTGTATAGACCACATTTGAAGAGTGGGAGTTATAGTCCACCTCCTTGAAGGGAGAGTAGCTACAGACATTATGTTGAATTCTTCTACATGGGAGATCTATCTCTGCCCCCACCCATTTGTACATATCACTTATTTCTTTGCCTTTTACTTTATGTTATCCTTTAGATTGCAATCCAGTACTGCTGTATTTTGTTATTCAAATGATTCCAGTGTGGCCATTGGGAGCTCTTGCTCTGTGTTTTTGGCAGAATCCCACCATTGTGTTTTTGTTGTTTGTGCCTTCAGCACTTGCCGATTACTTTCTGACAATACAAATTCTCCAGACTCTTATGAATTCCCTGCCCCAGTCCAAGAATCTGCCATTTCTCCAAGGAGCCCTAGTTCCTTTTACTGGGAAACAGTATTAGAAACCAAGATCCGGGAAAGAATTTTTATTAATGTTCATGAAAACCTTTTACCTTTTACCAATAGCCCATCTTCAATCTTCTAAACAGAATCAATCCCTGTCTATGCAACCATACAAAACAACTGAAAACAAACTGTCTGATAAACAGAGAACTCCATGCCGAATGACTCCCAGCATCCTTTTGAGTTGAGAAGGGATCCACAACTCCTCCTTAGATCAGATTGTCAAGTAGCCCGCCAGGTTCAAATTTTTCATTTTCTCAATACTATGAGAATTTTGTCCCAAAGAACGAACATTCCCAAACATCTTCAGAAAATGGAGCACAAAGAGCCTGTCCTTCTTCACCAGTGCCATATCATTTCATGTGTTTCTAAGGGTGCAGGAGGCCACAGGGGCCAAAAAAGCAAGGCAGCCTCCTTAAAAACATGTGGTCAGGACATGTGCACCTATGGTGTCTCCAGGCTCTGTAGGATAAGCTGACCCCGTGTCCTCTACTGCCTTTTCCTACCCTCTGTGTGGGGCTCATCCTTGTCTAACGGGTAACCTCTCACAGACTGTCCACAGCCTATAAATGATTGCTCTGTGGTTCCCAGCTAATGGCTCCATCTATCATTCATCCATTCCACACTGCGCCAGGCTGGCCCAGGCCCTGGGATCTGAGATATATAAGAGTGAACGCTAATAGACTAACGCCCTATACTCCGAGCTGATACTCCACAGGGACGCAGGGCAGCAGAAAAATGGCAGGTGGTCATAAGTGCTAAGAAGAACACTGGAGCCAATGAGGAAGGATGCCCAGTCTCTGGACAAAGGTTTCATCAGAGAACCCTCCTGAACGTATCCCCACCACTCTCCCTCACCTTAGCCTGCTATATGTGTGTTCCTAGCACTACCTGTCATTTACTAGGTTGAGTGTAACTGTTTGTCTGTCTTCCCCCGTGGACTGACGACTCCTTGGGAGCAGAGATGATGAGGGTTATCTCACTGGTGCAGCGCTGTGTGGAAAGCCAAGCCCCCAGAAAGCTTCAGACAAACTCCAAGGCAATTGATTGGCATGAGATTCTGCAAACAATGAAGGCATGGACTGCAACACAGCTTTGTCCCCTAATTAAATAATTTGAAGGCTGCATCTTATGCTATCGCAAATCAAAAATCCCTGTGTGTTCTACATCTGCATCTCAAAGAATAAAACATTCAGTATTAGTCAAAGATTTATGAAGAGCGACACATGGAAAAATCCAAAACAATGATGTGAAAGGAACAGACCTTGAACACAGGGCAGGATTGGGGAAATTTGTTCAGTGCGGGGGTGAGGGTCAGAGATTGTCTGAATATGATGTGTCTAGAAAGGAAGCCATTTTGGCCAAAACCAAGAACAAAAATCCTCATTCAAGGGGTGCCTGGGTGGCTCAGTGGGTTACACCTCTGCTTTTAGCTCAAGTCATGATCCCAGGGTCCTGGGATCGAGCCCCACATCCGGCTCTCTGCTCAGCGGGGAGCCTGCTTCCCCTTCTCTCTCTGCCTGCCTCTCTGCCTACTTGGGATCTCTCTCTCTCTCTCTGTCAAATAAATAAATAAAATCTTAAAAAAAAAATCCTCATTCAATTCACCACTTGTGACATGTTTCCTCCTGGGCTTAAAAAACTCTCCTCATAGTATTGCTAAGAAAATGTAAAAAGATTGCATGCATGATTCTATGCCCACAACCCGGCCACTAGTAATTCTACGGTAAATGGTACTGACATAAGAACAGTGACAACTAACACACTCTTTTTTTTTTTTTTTTTAAGATTTTACCTATTTATTTGACAGAGATCACAAGTAGGCAGAGAAGCAGGCAGAGAGAGAGGAGGAAGCAGGCTCCCTGCTGAGCAGAGAGCCCGATGTGGGGCTCAATCCCAGGACCCTGAGATCATGACCTGAGCCGAAGGCAGAGGCTTTAACCCACTGAGCCACCCAGGCACCCCTAACACACTCTTATATAGACTACCACCCAGTTTGCTAAACCCTTTTCTGCACGAACTCATTTCATGCTCACAGTAACCCTAGGAGTGAGGTACAACCACCATCTCCTTGTAGCCAAAAACCCCAAGCTCCAAGAGGCTCAATAACTGTCCCAAGAGCATAAAACCAGCAAATGACTTATCTAGAATTGGAATCCCTGAATTGACTGACTCTGTAGCTCAGCTCTTCATGTCAGATACACACACACAGTACACCTGCATGGTGTACACACACACACACACACACCCCATGCATATGTTGTATATATACACACATGCATGTATTTACAAAACTGATACCCCACAGCACAGAGGAGGCCACTCCTGGGAAACACACTTGTGCTATACTTGGATGACAAGGCACTGGACCCAAGGCTTGGGGTTGTCATGCCATGCCACGTGGGAAAAAGCAACCCCAGGTGTGCCAAAGGCCAAGGGTCACATCTAGAGCCACAGCTTTGGTCCTGCTACCTGAGTTCGTGTGATCTCTCCTCCCACCCCAGCCCAGGACTACCCCTTCCATTCATCAGACAGCTCTGTGATATTAGGCAGCTACCTATCTCCATGGAATGAAATAAAACAAATACATCTTTATAGCCATGAAACTTGTAGCCTTGCCCTTGATAAAACCATGTACTATTAACTCTAATGCCTGTGAAAACCATTCATTCATTCATTCATTCATTCATTCATTCAACACAATTTATGGACCCACCAGTATAGGCCAGATACTTTATTATACACTGGAAATACACAAGTGAACAAACTGGACAAAAATCCCTTTCAGCTCCAAGACAGCATTCTAACAGCATCTAGAAGAATTCTTACAACAGAGCCACATATTAATTACATATGTATGCAACAAGGCTAGCCCAGTACAAGGCCTGCTTCTCTAGCAGACACTAACATATTAATAAATATATTGCTTTAGATTTTTCAAGGAGCTCTGACAACCATCACTTCGGAGGGCTCCTTACCCTTATCCAGAAAGGTAGAAACAAGTCACAGGGCCCCTACCTTACAGATGGTAGCTCTATGGTTTCATTTGGTTAGCTATCAGATCAAGGATCAGAAGTAGGCTTTTTAATTCTGATTTAAGAACCTCTTCCACTCAACCGAGGTACTGTGTTTCAACAAACAGAAACCCTTATCAACACCCAGATATTTGGCAGCTGAAACACTGAAGCCACACATTTCCCAAAGACCCAAGCCCCCAACCAGTGAGCATTCTCCATTATCATTTCAACGTGGTGACACCCTAAAGACATCATATGAAACCACTGACCACGGAGGCCTGGCTTCTCCATTATTGGAGTGGATATTTTCTTGTAAACTGCAGCCTGTGGACAATATCCTCAGGCAGAATCCAGAAATGAAGTCTATGCAAGTCACCACATGTCTCCATCACCATCCATCATGTTTACCAGAGCTGGATATCTTTTGGCAACAGACTCAATTTATGCAATTAAAAAGAAGCTTGGAAATTCCAGATCATTTAATTAATCTTTATGTATTTTGTCCTATTAAGCAGCAGAGAAAATGTTTACAGCTCAATTGAATGAATTAGCATATATAATTCTTCCTTTTGCAGAGAGATTTGTGTACATCTATCTGTATAAAATACTGTTGAAATAAAAATGTCAAATCAAGATTCTTTGGCAAGATAGAAGGTATTTTATAAGACTGTGGAGGTGACATGCAGCCTGAATAATCTCTCATACAAATTTACTGCATTTCTTGAGCTGTAAGTATAACATGCTTAATGAAGCTCTACATTGGCAACCTGTCTCCCACAGAGTCCGGCAGAGCTTGCCTTTAGAATCTCCTGTGTCTAGCTGTGTCTCAGAAACGATTTACATGCTAAGATGAGTTTTTCTTTCATAGATGATAAGATATACACTTCAAAAATTATTATGCCTTTTCAGAAATTAATGACCCTCACAACTTACCAATTTAAACATGTATTGGCTTAGTTAATTCTTGTGAGAACTGGGAAACATTTTCTTGAACATAAGTAAGGTTCGTCAGTGTCTCAGTCAGTTTGGAATGCTATTGCAAAAACCACCATAAACTGGGTGACTTAAACCACAGATACTGATTTCTCACAGTCCTGGAGCCTAAAGAGTCCAAGATCAAAATTCCAGCACATTCAGTGCCTGGCAAGCTTCTCCATTTTTCCATTTCTTTGTGTCTTCCTCAATTTCTTTCAGGAGTACTCTATAGTTTTCTGAGTCCAGATTCTTTGCCTCTTTGGTTAGAATTATTCCTAGGTTATCTTACAGTTTGGGGTGAAATTGTAAGTGGAATCGACTCCTTAATTTCTCTTTCTTCTGTCTTGTTGGTGTACAGAAATGCACCTGATTTCTGTGCATTGATTTTATATCCTGACACTTTACTGAATTCCTGTATGAGTTTTTACAGTTTTGGAGCAGAGAATTTTGGATTTTTCACATGAAGTATCATATCATCTGCAAAGATGAGAGTTTGACTTCTTTGCCAATTTGGATGCCTTTTATTTCTTTTTGCATCTTTGCTGAGTCTAGGACTTCTAGCACTATGTTGAATAACAGTGGTGATAGTGGACAGCCCTGTTGTGTTCCTGACCTTAGGGGAAAAGCTTTCAGTTTTTTGCCATTTGAGAATGATATTTGCTGTGGGTTTTTCATAGATGGCATTTATGATATTGGGGTGTATATCTTCTATCCCTATACTGTGAAGAGTTTTGATCAAGAAAGGATGTTGTACTTTGTCAAATGCTTTTTCAGCATCCATTGAGAGTATCATATAGCTCTTGTTCTTTCTCTTATTAATTATTGTATCACATTGTTTGATTGCTGTGGATGTTAAACCCACTTTGCAGCCCAGGAAAAAATCCCACTTGGTTGTGGTAAATAGTCCTTTTAATGTACTGTTGGATCCTATTGGCTAGTATTTTGGTGAGAATTTTTGCACCATGTTCATCAGGGATATTGGTCTGTAGTTCTCTGTTTTGATGGGGTCTTTGTCTCGTTTTGGGATCAAGGTAATGCTTGCCTCATAGAATGTGTTTGGAGATTTTCCTTCCATTTCTATTTTTTGGAACAATTTTGGGAATATAGGTATTAATTATTCTTGAAATGTTTGGTAGAATTCCACTGGGAAGTTGTCTAGCCTGGACTCTTTTGTTGGGAGATTTTTTTGATTACTCTCTCAATTTCCATACTTGTTATGGATCTGTTCAGGTTTCCTATTTCTTCCTGGTTCAGTTTTGGTTGTTTATACATCTCTAGGAATGCATCCATTTCTTCCAGATTGTCTAATTTGCTGGCGTATAGTTGCTCATAATATGTTCTTATAATTGTTTATATTTTTTGGTGTTGGTTGTGATCTCCCATCTTTCATTCATGATTTTATTTATTTGGGTCCTTTCTCTTTTCTTTTTGATAAGTCTGCCCAGGGGTTTATCAATCTTATTAATTCTTTCAAAGAATAAGCTCCTAGTTTCACTGATCTGTTCTACTGTTCTTTTGGTTTCTATTTCATTGATTTCTACTCTGATCTTTATTATTTCTCTTCTCCTGCTGGATTTAGGCTTTCTTTGCTGTTCTTTCTCCAGCTCTTTTAGGTGTAGGGTTAGGTTGTGTATTTAAGAAGTTTCTTGTTTCTTAAGAAAGGCTTGTATTGCTATATACTTCCTCTCAGGACCACCACTGCTGCTTCCCAAAGGTTTTGAACAGTTGTGTTATCATTTTCACTTGTTTCCATGAATTTCTGAAATTATTCTTTAATTTCCTGGTTGACCCCTTCATTCTTTGGTAGGATGCTCTTTAGTTTCCATGTATTTGAGTTCTTTCCAACTTTCCCCTTGTGGTTGAGCTCTAGTTGCAAAGCACTGTGGTCTGAAAATATGCAGGGAATGATCCCAATCTTTTGGTACCAGTTGAGACCTGATTTGTGACCCAGGATGTGATCTATTCTGGAGAATGTTCCATGTGCACTAGAGAAGAATGTGTATTTTGTTGCTTTGGGGTGGAATGTTCTGAATATATCTGTGATATCCATCTGGTCCAGGGTGTCATTTATTTCCTTGTTGATCTTTTGCTTAGGTGATCTTCTGTTTCAGTGAGGGTGGTGTTAAAGTCCCCTACTATTATTGTGTTATTGTCAATATGTTTCTTTGTTTTTGTTATTAATTGGTTTATATAATTGGCTACTCCCATGTTAGGGGCATAGACATTTAAAATTGTTCAATCTTTTGTTGTACAGACCCTTTAAGATGGTACAGTGTCCTTCCTCATCTCTTATTATAGTCTTTGGCTTAAAGTATAATTTGTCTGATATAAGGATTGCCACCCCAGCTTTCTTTTGATGTTCATTAGCATGGTAAATTATTTTCCAACCCCCACTTTAAATCTGGTAGTGTCTTTGGGTGTAAAATGAGTTTCTTGCAAACAGCATATCGATGAGTCTTGGTTGTTTTTTTTTGTTTTGTTTTTTGTTTTTTTTCCCATCCATTCTGACCCTGTGTCTTTTTATTGGGGCATTTAGCCCATTTACAGTTAGGGTAACTATTGAAAGATATGAATTTAGTGCCATTGTATTGTCTGTAAGGTGACTGTTATTGCACATTGTCTCTGTTCATTTCTGGTCTGTATTACTTTTAGGCTCTCTCTTTGCTTAGAGGACCCCTTTCAATATTTCCTGTAGGGCAGGTTTGGTGTTTGCAAATTCTTTTAGTTTTTGTTTGTCCTGGAAGCTTTTTATTTCTCCTTCTATTTTCAATGAGAGCCTATCTGGATGTAGTATTCTTGGCTGCATATTTTTCTTGTTAATGCTCTAAATATTTCATGCCAGGCCTTTCTGGCCTGCCACGTCTCTGTGAATAGGTCTGCTATTAGAATTCTAATATTTCTACCGTTGTAGGTTACTGACCTCTTGTCCCAAGCTACTTTCAGGATTTTCTCTTTGTCTCTGAGACTTGCAAGTTTTCCTAGTAGGTGACAGGGTGTGGACCTATTTTTATTGATTTGTGGGGGGGTTCTCTATGTCTCCTTGATATTGATGCCAATTTCCTCCCCCAGATTAAGGGAAGTTTTCCACTATAATTTGCTTCAATATACCTTCTGCCCCTTCTGTCCTTCTTCTTCTTGGGCCCCAATATTTTAATATTGTTTTGTCTTACGGTATCACTTATCTCTTGAATTCTCCCCTCATGATCCAGTAGTTGTTTACCTTTCTTTTTCTCAGCTTCTTTATTCTCCATCATTTGATCTTCTATATCACTAATTCTCTCTTCTGCCTCATTTAGCTGAGCAGTAAGAGTCTCCATTTTTGGTTGCTCCTCATTAATAGCTTTTTTTATTTCAACTTCGTTAGATTTTAGTTCTTCTTTTCTCCAGAAAGGGATTCTCTAGTATCTTCTATGCTTTTTTGAAGCCCAGCTAATATCTTTATAATCACCATTCTGAACTCTAGTTCCAATATCTTACTAATGTCCATATTGTTTAGGTCCCTAGGAGTTGGTACTACCTCTTGTTTTTTTTTTTTTGTTTTTTTTTTTTTTTTTTTTTGGTAAGTTTTTCTGGATTGTCATTTTGTCCAGAGAAGAATAAATCAATGAAAGAACAAAATGCTAAAAGGGTATCCACAACCCCAGAAAAATATAATTAAACAAATCAGAAGGGACCAGAAACCAGGGGGGGAAAGAAGGGGAAAAAACTGAATAGGCTGGTGAATAGAACAGAGCTACACACTTGATTTTGGGTATATTTAGGTCTATTAGAAGAAATTGCCTCTCAAAATTTTAAAGAAAGAAAAACATACACAAACACACACACACACACACACAAATAAGGGTAAATATGATGAAGTGATGGCATATGACTGTAGAAATGAAAATTTAAAAAAGATTCTTAAAAAGGTATTTATAAGGTAAGATGTTGGTTAAAATAGGAAAGAGGAAAAATTAGAAAAAAAGAAAAAGAAATAAAGAAAATGCTAAGATTTCAACTTTGAAAAACTAAAGGGGGGGAAAGCTATGAATTCTATGTGCTGTATTCCCCTAGAGCTTTAGTTCTGCAGTTCTCTTTGAATGGTAAACTTGATCTTGCCTGGATGTTCTTGCTGATCTTCTGTGAGAGGGGCCTGTTGCTGTGATTCTCAAATGTCTTTACCCGAGGCAGAACTGCACCACCCTTGCTGGGGCCAGGCTAAGTAATCTGCTTAGGTTTGCTCTCAGTAGCTTTTGTTCCCTGAAAGCTTTGTGGAATGAGAACCCACAAATGTTATAGAACAGAAGGCCCAAACAAGAAAGAGAATCAATTCTGCCCAGACTGGACACAGCCGTATAGTCAGTTCAAGAAATGTCTGATCCATTTCTGATGTTTCAACATAGCACAAAGATAGGTCTGGCACAGTGGAAGAAACAAATTTGGCCCCCAGAGGTGCCCAAGACACACAAATCTTTAGGGGCCAGTGGCCTCTAGAAAGATGTCAAGTTCTTCCGTAAAAACAAAGAAACAAAAAAGCAAGCTCCTAGTGGCATATCTGAAACCCATATGTGAAAGCCCAAACTGAAAACCTAAACTCCTCTCAAGACAATACAGGCAGTAATGCTTCGTCTTTGTCCCCCATCTGTGAAACAGTGATTCTGCCATCTCTCAACTCAGACTATGAGGATATTGTCTGGTCACCACAGTGAACACCTTAGTACAAATCAGGAGGGACCTGCTGAGAGCAATAATGGGGATAGAATAAAATTGCAGGTAAAATAGGTCACAGGTTCTTGTTCTTAGGGTTCTGATCAAGGTCTGAATTCCAAGTGTGAAATAAAAAGACTTGAAATAGACTCAAATCCTTATGAAATTAATAAAGAGATCACTGCTACACTGTGGCTACCTCCTCAAACACAGAGCCCATGTTCCCACCAAAGAATCTGGTCAGAGTCCATAAATATGTGTTCAGTCACTCTAACATCATTTAGTGGTGCACTGGGCCAGGTGACTGATGTACATTATGTCTAATTCTCAGTGGAAGGCAAGTATTATCCCCATTGCGCACGTGATGCATACAAACCCAAAGATGTCAGATCTCTCCATAAAATCACACCCAGTTAAGTGGAAGAGCGAAGTTTTGAACCCAGGCTTCTGTTCCCCCATCCTGCTAAGGAAACCAAATGGCAGATCTGTTAAGGCTCAAAATGTAGACCTCTAAACAGGTCTCCACTTTTGAACTATAAAATCAGGAGAAGGAACCAAATCTCTTTACGCCCTCGAAGTTCTGAAAGGGCATTATTCTATTGTCCCTGGTGTCTGAGCTCCAGGTAGAAATTCAGTTCTGGCAAAGGTCACATGGTATATTCCAAATCACATACATTTTATTTTTTATTTTTCATTTTTTATTTTTTTTAAAGATTTTATTTATTTGACAGAGAGAGATCACAAATAGGCAGAGAGGCAAGCAGAGAGAGAGAGAAAGGAGGAAGCAGGCTCCCCGCCGAGCAGAGAGCCCGATGAGGGACTCGATCCCAGAATCCTGAGATCATGACCTGAGTTGAAGGCAGAGGCTTAACCCACTGAGCCACCAAGGTGCACCTAAATCACATACATTTTAAACCAAAATAAAAGAGAAGGCACAAAGAGTTCCTGGAACAAACTGTATGGTGACTAACATAACTAATAAAAATATAAAAGTAAAATAAAATAAAACAAATGTTTCTGCCATTAAAAAAAGGTAAAAAAAAAAAGAAAGAAAGAAACTTTATCTACAAAGGGAATATTATACAATAATCACACACCTAATTAATAGGCTTTCCCGAGAACCTAACTGATAAGAGCAATTGTGTCCCAAACATGCTAGCCATGTGTATAACGAAGATACTGGTCCTATCAGAGCCCTGACCAAAAACAAAGATGGAAGAAATTTTCATAGCAGTCACCAAGAAACAATTAGCCAAATACTGACATAATAGGAGAAAACTGTAATTTTGTAATATTTCAGATAGACCACTGTATGAAAGTTCTTGATAAAAAACTTTCTTGAAATCCCATTAGAAAAGAAAATAGCAAAAACAATTTTAGAGACTCAAAAGGCATAGTTAGCATGGTAAAATGCCAGGTGCAAAACAAGATTGAGGTTTTGTTAGAATATTTACAAGAATCTTTCAGGAAGGAGAGAGAGTTTTAATAAGAAGAATCCTTAATTAATTCCCCCAACTTGTCAGCATGCTTCAAGATGTGCCCTATTCTACCAGGCTCTGTGGATGACTAAGGAGCACAATCACCAAATTTTCAGCAGGACTGCATTCATCTATCAAAGTCAAAACACTAGTAGGGATACTGACAGTCCCTTAATATTAGGACACACAGGAAATAGGTCCAAAATGCTTATGAAGGAGGAGGTCATTTATTCAAAGACAGCAAATATTTAATATTTCCTTTCTGTGACGAATGGAGGGTTTTAATGCCTGCTAGGAATGAGCATAAATCCTCCAGATTCCTTTGAAGGAAGGAAAACCCAAAGGGCCCATGGTTTATTACCCAAACTTACAGAGTTCCAACAGGTGTCAATAATGGTTTTCATACCGAGATCCCTGTAAAGCTTCCGAGGCATCCTCATCCATCTCTCCAAACGTATCCCTGGAAAAATGGGAAGGGTGTCCCAGAAAACAGGAATCTTAGACCAAATGGAGGATGTGGAAGTCACTGGGGGAATGATAAATGTTAAACATCCAGCTCCCCAGGACAAAGAATGGAAGGAGGCTGGGTGGAGAGCCCTGAATTATAACATTTGCCAATTTCCATGGTGTAAATACTCTACCCCAGTCAACTGCAAGCTTCCAACATGAAGTCACTAAACATGAAACTGGGAACCGACAAGCACAATGGGCCCTTAAGACCTGGTATCAGCCAGCTTCAGCACAAACTGGAATGGGTAAGAGGAGACAAGACAGTCACAGAGGTCTTTCATATGCAGATCTACAGGTAAGTACTGGTTACTTACCTATCTGGAAGGCATTATAATGGCCCTCAAAGATGTCCACATCCTAATCCCAGAACCTATAAATATGTCACCTCACATGGCAAAAGAGACTCCCCAGATATGATTAAGTTAAGGATCTTGAGATGGGGAGATTATCCTGGATTAAGGAGTCACAAGGGTCCTTAAGGGGAGAAAACGAGATGACAGAGGTCAGAGTGTGCCATGGAAAGGAACCATGAGTCAAGGATGACCTCTGGGAGCTGGAAAAGGCAAGGATCAGATTTTCCCCAGAGCCATCAGCAGGAGCATAGCTCTGCAAACACCTTGATTTGAGCCCTATAACAACTATTTTTGACTTCTGACCTCTAGAACTATAAAATACAAACTCTGTACTGTTTTAAGCAAGTAGTTTTGTGGTTGTTACAACAGCAGTAAGAAACTAATACGCTGACTAAAACCCCAGACTCATAAAAATACAGGTAGAAATCCATATGCTAATACTGGGGACAAATACAAACTGGAAGACAGAATTCACAAAAATAGAGCCTTTCACCTCACCCCAGAGTCAACTCAGACCTGCAAGTAAGAAAAACAGCTTTCCACAGCAGGAAATTTCATGTTTTTTTTTTTTTTTAAAAAAAAAGCAGATTTTTTTTTCAGGCTTGTCTGAGAAAACCAGGACATCTAAACCCACTGACCCCACAACTCCTAGGGCAACACATCAGCAGAGGGGAGATGTAGTTCCCCTACCTGCTACCCTCATCAACAAGGAATGGCCTGTCTGGTCCCTGGTGTATGAAAGTAGGAGACCCCTG